>NC_090838.1:22235833-22554166 GCF_028021215.1 Eschrichtius robustus | reverse complement strand
TGTCTGAAGGGTCTGATGAACGTCATGAGCTTATGAGAGGCTTCCTGTGGAGGATGTGGCTCAGGGCCTGGGTGGCTGGGCCGTAGGTGGGGAGGTGCGGGGGAGTAGGGTGTGAGGCTTCTAGGGAGGTGGGGGGAAAGCTGCGGGGCCTCAGGGGGCAGGCTCTTCTGGGGCTGGTGGCAGAAGCACCTGGGGTACACCCAGGGGGCATGGCTCCTTGGAAGGTTAGTGGTAGGGAGGGCTCTGCTCGGGGAGTCTCCCCGGGGAGTGCTGATCACTAACGGATCTGCCTCACGTGACATCGGAGCACTCCCACTCCTCCTCCCCGACTCTAACACCTCCACAGGGCACTACTACAGGCATCACGGAATTCACGCAGTGCACATTCAAGACCCACGAGCGAGGGCTCCAGGATGGACAAAGGGAAGCGGCAGCAGGTGAATGGTAACTGGGAGGATTAACTAAAGTAATAGGATGTGCAAGGCAATGATTTCTAAAGCACCATCCTGGCTCCGCATTGCAAGGACCGCCAACAGAGTCTCCCTCATCTCCTCACTTTGCACACATTCCACCCAGGAGAGTTAGTCCTGGCTCTGGGTTTCCTCCACGTGGCATACGGCCCATCCCGGAGGGCGGGGCTCTGGAGGGAGTTATGTGACGTTGGTCAGGTCAAGCTTTTGAGAGGGAGGGGTAGGGCCATGGGCCCCCAGGTGTGGGCAATCAGGCAGCAGGGGAGAATGACTCACAAGGGCAGAATGAGGTACCAAGGTGACAGCTTCAGGCTCAGGGCAGAGGCAGGGAACCCTCCCAGCCACGAAGGAGATGAGAAAACCCCAGGATAGCACAACTCAGCTGCACGTGACCCATCTCCAGGGGACCCAGAGAGCGTCACGACCCCTGCAGAGGTGAAGGAGCCCAGAGAGCAGCTCCCCACAACGCTCGCCCGCCCAGACTAGATGGCTGAAGCTAGGCCGGGCCACTCCTGCTGGTGGCAGGCACCCTGGGAAGAGGAGCCCCAGAGGAGGCAGGTCTGGGCTTGCCTTGGCTCCCGGGCCCGGCAATGCCAACACCCTCTGCCATCCCTCACCCAGGAGCCCCAGCAGGTCTCAGTGCAGGGATCGCTCAGGTGCTGAATGAGAAAGGGTACCAGGCCCAAGAAGCCTGTCCAATGCTCTCTGGGCCCAGGCTGGTGCTAAAGGCCAGCTCCCTCTCCCCAGCCCTCTCCTTTAATCAGGGCAGTGCTGACCCATGTGCTAAAAGGAAGGAATGTCTCTGTCTGCACTGACCCACGTGTCAGCCACTAGGGGCAAGGAGGAGGGGGGAGGGCCAGGAGCCCTGGGGTCCCTGCTCTGGCCCACCCAGAAGAGCGCCCACCCCACGCAGAGCTCCTCACCGCCTGCAGCTTCTCTGTCAGCTCCCGGCGGCGGTTCCGGCACTTGGCCGCGGCCAGCTTGTTCCTCTCCCTCCGGATTCGACGCTTCTCCTCCTCTTCAGGGGACAGCTAGAGGCCAAGGTCAAGGATCATGGTTAGGCTCGGATAAATGGCTCACCATCTTTTTGGCTTTTAACTGCATTTTAAGTAGGGGAAGAAGCCCTTCTGGAACTGGGGAGGGGAGGGCCGAAGGCAAGAGGAGCACGGCTCAGAGGCCCAGAACATGCGGCTCACTGCTGTCTGGACGCCTGGGAGGGCACTTAGAGCTGAACCCCACCGGAAGGTGATGTCACGTGTTTGAAGGGAGAACAGGGCAGCCATGGGTCAGGGACTCACCAGCCCAAGCATGATGGCAGCACGTGTCAGGTCAGCCCCGATTCAGTGCCAAGGCCCGAGAGAATGAGCTGGGACTGCTTCCCCCAGAGTCCCCTCGTGCCAGGCCTGCCCCACCCACTTAAGCAGCTTCCTCCGCTCTGCCTAATTACGCCTCCCCATCACTCTGCCTGCTCTGCAAGCCTCATTATCTCCATTCGATTAAGGAGCTGGGCCCAGAGTAAGAACCACCCAGGGGGGCACGTTCTGTTGCCAGAGGGAGGGCCACCCACTCCCAAGTCCCTCTGTCAGCCCTCGAGTGCTGGCCGCTCACAGTTCAACCCCGAGGACTCACCAGTGTGCCTGGCACAGTGCCAGGCTGGACAGGACCAGCAAAAGGAGGAGGGGCCCTTAGGCAGGTTAAACCCTGCTGCCCACCACATCCACTCATTCAACCAACGAGGCCTTCTACACGCCAGGCACAGTTTGGGGGGTTAGAGATTTGTCAACGAACCAAATGAACAAAAATCCCCCTGCAGCTCCTCACAGTGAGGTTGGTTAGGGGCCCGTGGCTCAGGCCAGAGGGCAAGAACTCTGCTCCCCCATCAGGGCTGACACTCTGTTTACATAGAGCCCCCCTTCCAGAGAAGGGCCACCAGCCCCTCGCAGAGGTGATGTGAGGAGATGGCTGGGGGCCAAGGCAGAAAGCAGTTCAAAAAGACAGACCACCCCTTCAGTCATCAGACTGACGGCACACCTACAAGATGCCAAGTACAGTACTTGGGGCTTAGAAGATTCTGGGGGAATAAGACCTGAGTCCTACCCTCAAGGGACACATGGGGAAAGGGCCAAAGCCACTTTTGGAGGGGCTAAGAGAGAAGCCGCCCCACTGATGGATGCTGCCTGGACCACCAGCCATCCTGTGAGGGAGGGAGCCACTGCCCGGGCTGGGCCCAGGCCAGAGTCCCCAGGACGCTCCCTGCAGCCTTGAAGGTGCGTGGCTGTGATGTCCTGCACAGGGCACAGCATCACTGTGTCCCTCACCCCCTGCAGCAGCCTCCAGGTGGTGCGCACTGACCTGAGCCCATCCAGCGGTAACATCTCTGTTAGTCTTCAGGCCCCTTCCAGAGACCCGGTCTTGGAGTCCACACTGGAGTCCTGGCTCCACGTCCCTCCTTAAGCCCCCTCCTCCGCCTCCCCAGGAAAGCCAATGGCTCCACAGTCTCTCTTCTGAGAGGTGTCAGGCAGCTGGCAGCCAAGCACAGATGTGGCACTTCTGGGTGGACTTGGACGGATTATTGACCCTTCTGAGCCTCAGAGCCCCAGTTGTAAAATGGGGTTAATAGGACCTGCCCTGCCTTCCACAAAGTTTCTGCAATGATCAGATGAGATGCAGTGTGAGAGTCCTCTCTAAACTAGAAAGTGCTAGAAAGAAGAAGATGCAATTCAGAGGTCTCCTCTCTGATGCCTTTTCTGCACTCACTGGGCAGCAAATCAACTGGAGACCCGGAGTCCACAGATTCAGGCACCCTGTTCTCTGTGGGGATCGGCTGAGGTCACAAGGCCACTTGGCCAAGGCCCTGAATACTTGCTATTCCTAACCCTGTCTCAACCTGAGCCCAAGAGGGTAACCCTGCTGCAGTCGTGGGTTCAGGGCTCAGCACTGAAAGGCTACCAGGGTTCCCCTTGAGGCCCAGCTAGCCCCCCTCCTCCTTCACTGATGAGGGGCAGAAAAGATGGAGAGCTGGTCCTGGTCCACTTTGGCCTCCGTTCCCCCTTGGCTGCCTCTGGACAAATTTTGGCCTCCCAATTGCCCTAGAAGTCTCGCCCCTATCTGGTGAGGTGTGGGGCAACTTGTGGGAGCTCTTGGCTTAGGAAGTGTTCAGGGGTGGTGACAACACGGTTACAACTTGAGTGTGTCAGCACCACCACGTACCCATCCACAAGCCACACACACCCGCCCCTCCCCGCCACTGCTGGCCTCAGAGGGAGCCTCTGGGGCAGGTTCCGGGGCAGGGCAGTGAGGCACCAGGCCAGCCCCTGGTAACAGGTTCCTCCCCCTGGGGGAGGCTGGGAAGGCGGAAGTGAGCCTCTGAGAAAAGACCCTAGGGCTAGGAACCCAAAGAGCCAAGGTTCTAGGATGCTACCACCTAGGCTTCCTCCAAGCTGCCAGATGATTATCTGAACTCCTAATTGACACGGGATAAAACACTTCTGGCTCTCTCCTTCCCTCTCAAAAAAGGAAGGAAATTCTCCAAACTGTCTTATGGCACGCCTAGGTGGTGTGGTGGGAAAACCACAGGGCTGAAGGTCAAAAGAGGTGGATTCTAGTCCTGGCTCTGCTACTAACTCACTGTGTGAGCCTGGACAAGGCCCTTCTTTCTGGGCCTCAGTTTCCTCATCTGTAAAATAGGTGCAGAGGGAAAATTATTGAATTTTCTATAATTATTGAAAATTATAGAAAAGCTGGTCTCCAAAGACTCTTCCAGATATAAACTTCTAAATTTGGTGTGAGCTAGGTCCAGAAAAGGATGAAGAGTACTCAGCACATCTTGCTTTGTTGTCCTGCTAACCCAAGAGTCCCTCACAAGCCTGGCTCTCACTCAGGGGTCCCTTACGTACAGAGAGAATCCAAATCATCAGTGACTATAAAGCTTAGCACCCTGGGCTCCCTGAAGGAAGCACATTTATAGAGGACCTTAGGATCACTGCTACTGCAATATTTATAACTACAGGTATGGAAAGCAGCAGTGAGGGGGGATACTGGCCACTTGCCCCAGCAGCAGAAGCCCGACAGCACCCGGGAGCTGTGTCTGTTACTGTCTATTACACTCACCTCTCCATGCTGCCCCTGCACAGGGCCCTGCCACTAATAGAACAAACCAACATGTAATGGATACAAGGCCCAGCTTTGTCCTCAGAGGAACGGGGCTCCTGTGAGAGCGTCCGGTTCCTCAGCGCAGTGACCCTTGTGATTCTAAGTGTCCTGGGAACTAGTGGCACTGGATCTGCAGTCATCCACTGGGCACCACGTTTGAAAGGTCCTTGTATTGGAACAAGGAGTGGAGGCGGACAGTGGTTGAAATGGGGAGGGGTTCCAAAGCTGTAACTGAAGTAATTCTTCAAGCTAACATTTCATTTGAAAAAGGGATTCTACTGCCAAAGTATCTCCCTTCCCTGGACTTGTGGTGGCATGGTGTTGTAGAAAGACCACCGCACAGGGGTCCAGGGGCCTGGTTCTAGGCCACGCTTGCCCACTCACTTGCCAAGTAGCCCCAGGTAGCTGTGTCCAGGCCTTGGCTGTGTCATCTGTGAAGGGGGACAGATGGGGCTCTTGGAAGGCTCATTCCCTCCTTTCTGGAATTATGCATGACTCTGATTTCTCTTTTGGGAAGCAGGGGGCCATCGCTGCCCTGGTAATCTGTTAATACAGACAATGGGCCTTTTGAGTGTTGGGTAGATGCTACGTAGAGAGCACAGGCCCCACCCTTTTCTGGCGTCTCTCTCAGCCAGGCTGACTCCTGCTCAAAGCTGAGCCCCTTGAGGAAAAAAAAAGGCTGATGATATCTGACCACCTCCACCCCCAGCCCTGGGAGCTCAAGCAGCGGAGCAGACTCCAAAGACCCCAGAGTCCCTCCACTTCCGGAATGTGCATCCCAGGCACCTGAAACGGGCTCCTGCCTTGAGTTGGAGGCCTGAAACATGGAGGGAGAATGGAAGTAGTGTGGGCAGTACTGGTCTAGAAGGGGCAGGGGCAGGGAGGCTTTAGGACTGCTGGGTGTCTACCAGATACTGGGAGACAGTTAAGGACTCCCCAGAAACCTCCCAGCCAGGGTTCACTGGCTGCTTGTCCTGTGGCCCCTGTACCAAGGATCAGAGAATGATACTGCTGTAGGCAGGGCCTAAGTCCTGCCCACATGCTGACGCCTCACCACTCACTATGCGCTTTCCCACCATGATCTCATTCGGGTGGCAGCAAGTCCTGGCCAGCAAGACCCTATCTCCATTTTGCAGCCGAGGAAACTAAGACTCAGAGATTCTAAGGGACACAGGCGAAGTGCCTGACTCTCAGGTCTCTAGCTCTGCCTGCACTGATGAGGGTCCTGAGCTCCTTCACCTCCCCAGTGCTCCCAGAACATCGACCCTGCTCCCTGCCAGTCTTCAGAAAAACCCTGTGTTATAAGGCCTGGAAAGCCACCGATGCGGCTCCTGACCGGAACTGTACCTGCTCATCTCTCCTCCTGCGGCCCACGGTGGTGCCAATGGTCTTGATCACGCCGGGTCTTGGGAGGGCCATGTGCCCGGGAACAGAGGCCAGGCCCGGCAGGGGGCTATAGGGGTGCGAACGGGGGTACGGGTTGGACATGGAGGTGATCACCGTGGGCTGCACCATCCACTGCAGGTCCTGGCTGGTCGTGATGGCGTTGATGGTGGGGATGAAGGCGCTGCCTGAGCCAGGCATATCTACCCGGAATTTCTGAAATGAGGAGAAAAGTAGGATTGAGCCAATAAATACTGCAGAACAGGACAAGCAGAGCCAGGAGGCCAAAACTGGCAGAAAGTAGAGTCAGAGCCTGGGAAGCCAAGGTCAAGACACTGGGTGGACTTCCTGCACATCCAAGAATCAAGGGGATCTTAACTATTCCTGGGACCCCCCATGTCAGATCTGATCCCTGACTGAGGTCCTGGAAACTCCATCCCCAACTGGCTCAGCGAGGATGTGGTCATATCCCCAATGGTTTCTAGGATAGATGTGGTCCCTAGCAGCTCACACTCAGCAGGCCCTCTCTCAAGCCCTCCAGGCCAGCTAGGCCCCCATCTGCAGGAGAGCAGGTCTTCCATCTGGGCCTCCTGAGCTTCTGGGTCACTTGCCATTATTCCCCAGGGTACCAGCTTAGGATCCCTTGAGGAGATTTGCCGACCAACTGCTTTGCAGCAACGAAGATCACCAGGAAGGTTATTATGTCTGCTTTTGTTACTTTCCAAACAGGTTCATGATGGGGTTGTGACCCCATCAGGGTGAGACCAGGTCCATGAAAAGATGTCCTCTGACCCATGAGACTGAAAGTGGTAGCGTCTGCTGCCAGACTTCCCCTTGCTGTCCTTGTCCTCCTTGACCTTCACCCCCATCTTGCTTGGGGCAGACACACTGTGTCTCTCTTTATCTATCTACATATCTATCTATCTGTGCTCACAGGCGTGTCTGTGCGAAACTTTGCTGCTAGCTCTGATTTTTCTCCCTGTCACTTAATTTATGCCCAGACCACGTTGCAGAGCTCTGTGGAACATGCTGCAGGAAGCATTCTATTTAAAATATAAGATGATGACAGAGTACAAAAGCTAAAATGGGCCATGCTCCTCAGCAGCTGGGCTTGACCTTCCTTCAGGGCAGCTACTAGAAAGCGAGAAGGGGGGAGAAGGGAAAGATCCCCTACTTCCAGATTTTTGGGAGAGCTCCCCTCCTGAAACCCTCAGCCTCGGATGATTCCTGTTGCCACAGAAAGGTTCTGCACATCCTTTCTTCCCTAACTTGGTGGATGAAATGATGACAACAATAATAACTAACACTTACTGAGCACTTATTAAATGACAGGCACCATGGTAGTGTTTAACCTAGATTATCCCATTAATTTTCCCTCTGAGGTAAGAACTACCATTATCTCCATTTTAGAGGCAGAAATTTAGGCTTAGAGAGATTAAGTAACTTATCCAAGGCCACGTTCTAATAAGCAGTGGGGTCAGGATTCAAACCCAGTTCAGCCTGACAAAGAGCCTAGGTCTCTCAAATACGGTGCAACACGAGCTTCTGTAGCATTGTTTCTTCCTGCCTCGAAATCCAGCCCCAAGTGCTGGTATCCATCCCCACTGCCCTCGGACAGAGCATCAGGGCCATCCCCACCAAGGGTCCCTACAGACCTTCCCTCACCCAGGACGCCCCACAGGTCTGGTTGACCCCAGATGAAATCCCACTGCCATTAGCATGGATGCTATAGCATCTCCCCTATATTGGCCCAATCAGACCAACCAGGATTAGAAGCGCCAGCAGCAACGGCAGCTGCCACCACCACGGTCTTCGCCCCTGGTGACGACAGCCGGGTTCCTTTGTGTAAATAAGGTGAAGCTTAGAGTACTCCACTGCAGCTGAGGGAGCTGTGGACCCTTCCTTGCTCACTCCCCCGCCAGCTGCCTGACCCCAGTCTGGGTGGTGGAATGTGGCTGCCTCACCTCCCAGACTGCCCTGGGGGCCCAGGGCAGGGGCATTCAGTGAAGAGAGTGACCCAGTGCAGTGGATTCTGGGATTCTGTGAAGTTACCAGCGCAATGGATTCTGGGAGTCCGTGAGGAGAGCTGCCCAGTGCAGTGGATTCTGGGATTCTGTGAAGTTACCAGCGCAATGGATTCTGGGAGTCCGTGAGGAGAGCTGCCCAGTGCAATGAATGGATTCTGAGTCACCTCCCAAGGCAAAGACAACTGGACTTTTTATCCAGAGCTGACTGAAAAGTAACAGGTGTATCTGGGTATGTGTGTGTGAAGGAGGGCAGGGTGCAGTGAACACGGAAGGATACAAGTGGGAAATGATCTTCAAGGAGGAAAAACAGACAACCAGGGCTGGCTGTGAGGAGGCAGGGCAGTGAGAACACGTGAGCGGCTGCGTGGGTGCAGAAGCACTAAAGCCCAGGCAGCTATGTTTCTCTTGGGCTGCTGGATTGGGAGGGAGAATGGGGGGTAGTCTGAGTCAGGAGGCCTGGGTTTGAGGCCTTGGTGAATCACTGAGGACCCAGTTTCCCCGTCTGGGAAGGGGAGTAGTAACACCAAACTCACTGCACTATCATGAGGATTAAATAAGTAGCTACTTGTAGTCACAGACTATAAAAGCACACCGGCGGCTCTCAACCCTGGCTGCACATTAGAATATTCTGAGGAGCTTTTTAAAAACACCAATGCCGGAGCCAGCCCCACCATTACAGTTCTAAAATCATTGCTTTGGGGTGGGGTTCTGATAAGGTGTTTTTTAAAAATGCTTGAGGAGGTTCTAATGTGCAGCCAGGGTCGAGAAATGCTGCTCCAAATAAGTGGCAGGTGGCATCGTCATCATCACGACCACCATCACCACCATCACCGTCATCATCATGGTAAGTGTCTGTGCATTTACAGTGCAAAAGGGGTGGCTCCAGGGAGAATTGCCAGCTTCTCATTCCTGGGAAGCACCCAACGTTTTTATTGTTTCTCTCCCCAAGTCCGGTTCTGGGTTTGAAAGACACCCGAGGCATCCAGCAGGATGGTTTAATGTGACCTTCCACTTGTGTGGGGGAACTGTCAGCTTTCCTTTCAGGAAAGCACCCAAGAAATTCATTCCTCATTCCAAAAAAACAAACAAAAGAGCTCCCATTTCAGGCTGGGAGAGGGAAGCCAAAAACCTGAAGCAAAGCTGAGCGACTAAGATCCCTTAGGACTAAGTGCTGACTCTCAGCCCCTCTCGGGGCCCTCCAGCCCACTCACTCTGTGATGGCAGGTCTACAGAAGGCCGTGCCCAGCCATCAGCCAGATTCCTTGCAGCAGTGGCTTGGTCTAGACAAAACAAGACAGCAATAAAAAAAAAAGGCAGTAGGTAATGACTGCCTCTAAATGCATGTACAACTTGTTTCAGAGGGAGGTAAAGCCATCTGGATAACACACTGGCTCTAAACTGCAAGGAAAACACGTCCTAGCCCCTGAGGGGACTGGGGCTCCGAGATAAAGAAGGCTTTTGTCTGCCGGAGGAGGCTCTCTGAGACACACACAGAAGTTTAAGTGAGATCTGGCAGATGTGTCTTGTCTCAACTCCAAAGGTATTTTTCAGAAAGCGACACTGGGGTCGGAGAGAAGAGGTGGGCCTAGGAGTCTGTGATCCCAGAAGTTAGCTGGTGTTCTTCTCTGACAAAAGACCCAAGAATCAGTCAAATGTCATGCTGGGGAGAAATCATGGTTCTCTACGAACGGGTTAACACTGAACACAAACCAAGATGGGGTTTCCCAGCTGCGGGCATTAGGGTGGTTTGATCCCTGCTGCAGCACCAGGTGTGTGCTGGGAGTGGGGGGCTACAGGAGGTAACCCAGGACCCTCACTTGACTCCCCTGGGGCTCTCCAGCCCCCTGGAATCTCCTCCTCTAGGGACAGAATTGAAGATGCTGGATGGCTGTGTGGTATTCCAGCCTGGCAGAACCTCCAAATGCTTTCTTTCACTGTGTCATCCTGTTGACTTCTGGGTGGGCAAGAATGCCTATAAAAGGACAAACTGCCCCCCACCCCCACCGACCTCCTAGAGCAGTTTGGCAAACTTTCGCTGTAAAAGGCCAGACAGTAAATATTTTAGACTCTGAGGGCCATAAGGTCTCTGGTGCAACTACTCAACTCGGCCATAGTAGCGTGAGTGCAGCCACAGACAAGATGTAAACAAATAGGCGTGCCTGTGCTCTCTTAAGCCCTATTTACAAAAATACTTGGGCCATAGTTTGGCAAGCCCTGTCCTAGAGGATCATTCTCATCTCTCATGCTCAGGTTGGTGGAAAAAGAATAAAGAGAGGAAGTGAGAAAGCAAAAAATCACAACTATTCTTCTAACCCAGGGAGTCAAGGGATGGACTCTCACTAGACAGCTTGAATCTCCAGAACCTGAAGCCAAAGTTCAAGCCTTACAAGCCTTGCTGCAGGTCTTTGGGCAGCAGAACCGCCTTATCCTGAAGCATCCTGAATTTAAGGGAGCTGTGGGGCCGCTCAGTAAGTACGTGTGTCCTCCCACTGCCTATGAGAAAGACAGCTCAGAACACAGGGCCCCTAGGGCCACCCAACTTCATCAGGTCAGAGAGGTCCCTGTAGCCCAGCAGTTGCTAATTTGGGAAAATGACCTTTCTGAACTCTGCAGGGCCTTGGATTCAGAAATAAGGGTCACAACCACGGCCTTTTGCAGAAAGGTCTAGGAAGTAGGGTTTGGGTTCCTATTTCTTGCAGACGTGGATGGGGCAGGGCTTATCCCCGAAACTCCTGAGCTGGGCAGAAATGGCATTTGAGATGGAAGTCAGAGTTGGTGTTTTGGGTCCATCCCCTCAGCCAGGCATTTCTCCATCAGATTGATTCTTGACTGGGCCACAAAGCACTCGAGCCATGAACCCCATGAATACCTGTGACCTGCCTCGGCAGGCAGAAATGATTATGCATATCTGGGAAGAGACTGGGTTCTTTCTCTTAAGAACCCCTTTTTTTAGTTTTCCAGCACAGGAAAAGGAAAATTCCAACATCCCAGGAGACTGGCTTGGGGAAGAGGAGAGGGCAGGGCAAATGCTGCCTCAACTGCCCCAGAATAACCCTGTTGAGGTCCAGTTTGTCTCAAATGCTCTGTATTTTTACCAAACGTGGGGTGTTCTCCAAAGCCTTCTATATGGAATTCAACCAATTTTCACAGATTCTGCAGTGGACATCACTTTGACCTTTGACCTTTCATTCCTCTCTGAGTAAAGCCACTTAGTTCACCATGGAAATGGTCCTAATAACTCATGATTTCCCCAAATTTTAAAGTATACAAACACTATCTCAGGTGATCTGCCTCCTGTCAGGTTCACTTGAAAGAATCATGCTATCTTTCTTCACCTAACTGCCAGAGTGAAGAACAGCAAAGAAGAAAAGAAAAAAGCAAGGAAAATAAGGTGACCAACACAGAGTTTCCACCAAGTTCCCCAGTGTCCTTCCTCCCAGGGCCCTTCTGGACAGAAATTCCACTCCAAAGCATGAGAGGATTCTCTCCACCATTCTGTGGATCCCTTTTGTACCTCCACCAATCCTGGGACAGCTGTGCACTCCACGGGAAGGGGATGCCGTCTCATCTTCTCTACAACCACAGCAGGTGAGCATGGCCAAGTCACTGCCACGTGACAGGGTGCGAGACAGCAGTGGGCAAGAGGAGCCTTACACCTTCCCTCTCCAGCCCAGTGAGTCCAAGAGGGACAGAGTTACCGAATGGGGTTTGGAACAGATATATTTGCCTCAATCAGGGCAGCTGCCATCATTTTGAAATGCTGTGGCCATCAAAAGACACCACATACAACACAGATGAGACACAGCCATAAAACACTAATTCTTTTTCTTTCTTTCAACACATAGACCAGAAAGTTAGCCTCCCGAATTCTCCAAATCTAGTACCTTTATTCCTGTATAACAGAGCGGGGACATCTAAGGTAGAGGTGGCAAAGGCGCCTGCTTTTGGTGTGCCTTGTCTTGGTGACTGCTGTCCCAGGAAGACTCCTGAGATGGAGACCAACAGAATTTGGGGTCACACCCTGCTTTGGACCCAGACAGATCACCCAGACCTCATACATCACACTTGGTTCTTTATATGTCAGATCTTTTGATAACTTCCAAATATCAAATTCACCCTCAAAAGACAAAGATATGTTAGGAGGGAGGGTTTTCAAAAGAATTTGCTGAAGGCAATCCCAAAGAGGGATGCTGTAAAACCTTTCTGAATCTGACTAATAGCCACAGCATTCAAATAAGTATTTAGTCTTCTCAAGGAACAATAATGAAGGGGACAACAGTGATTTGGATGCCTAAGTTCGGGTGTGTTTGTAATAAGACAGAAAAGAAAAAAACAGAGGCTCCTAACTTTACACTCACCTTGCATAATGAGGCAGGCAGAAATAAAGTAATGGAAATGCACTCAGGAGTTTGGATAGGAAAATTCAACTGCCACTCAGACAATACATGACTGCTGTTTCACCCCATTCACTTTGATGAAACAGTGACACTGACTTCCACCATCAAGAATCAGCGGAACAGACAAATTCCTGGGATAACATTTCGTTTGATCCTAATCTACAACATCTGTGAGATCAAGGCAAAAATTTTTTAAAAAGGCACCAGACCGTTAATATACACCTCCCACCTTCCCACCAATTCTGAAGACCACCTCCCCAAATAAAATTCCCAATGCCCTAATACAAACAATATCAAGAAAACAAGCCTTGGGAATTTGAAGACATTGTGCTGACAGATATCAAAATAGGGAAAGAAAAAAAGCACTCCTTTTTCAACCACGTTTTATTCAGAAAAAAAACAAAATCAGAAGAGAAACTGCATCTCGAAGTCAAGCAGCTCCTATTTAACCACTGTTAAATATATGGCATTTATTTGATCTGGATTAAAAAGAAAAAATCCTAAGAATTCCGAAAACTCACCAAGTTTTAACACTCTCTGGGGCTGGAAAAATACATTCCCCAGATAGTTCTTCTAAGAATGTCCCGTAGGGGGCACTAGAGAGGTATGATTGGGGCTGACTTGGGAATCACAGTCATTTCTGGTAAAAGTTCTTTGATGTGAGGAATGTCCCAGCCTGGGTACAGTTGGCAAAAGTTCACTCTGGGGAATTTTGTGTGTGTGTGTGTGTGTATGTGTGTGTCTTGGAAAAGGATGGTTGCCAAAGAAGAGAGCTAGTCTGGTATTCCTTGAACTGTCCCCCTTGATTTATTTTCACAAGTTATCTGAGGAACAGACAAATGGCAGCCTTGGAAAAGTTCTGGGTCTTGTTTTTGTTTTGTTTTTCATTAAAAGGGGGCCCAGCTGATGAAAACAAGTTATGAAATGACCTATGTTTGTGTAACTGGCTGAATTGCGTAATGCTCAGGGCCTGAAACCGTTTAAGAGTCGCGCAGCCAGGCAGGGCATATATCTGGGAGGTGTTTTCCTAGGAAAGTTAGGAGAGAGAGAGAGAAAACAACAACAACAACAATAAAAAGAAAAAGCCAGGAGGGGGAGGTGTGTGCAACTATTAGAGACAAATCAAATCACCAATGACCAACCTCTGAGATTAAAACTATAACTGGAACAGGAAATATTTTTCATGCTTCAAGTTCCTGCCATATACAAGAACAGAGGTTTCAACAGTTATCTGCCCCCCACCACCTTCCCCAAGTCACTGAAACTCATGGCCATGTGTTAAGATCAAGCTTTGTGAAGCGAGAGAGGAGAGGAAAGTTCTAGGTTGAGTAAACAGCAATAAACTTCTCAGGAATATCAGACCCCACAAACAAAGAGAGCAGAAAAAAATAATATTCACTTGCCCAGGGTGAAACCAGAGAATGCTCTTACACTGATTGGTCCGCTGAGATGCCACAAAAGGAAGAAGGCCCATCACTAACTGCCAGGAAAGTCTCCCCATAAAGGAAGCTAAGAGAAATAAAGTGATTACAGGTTTTATCTGGTATGCAATAAAGTTACCTTGAGCCAGAGTGGGGTCACAGACTTGTGAAGTAACAAAAGCTTCTCGCGTCAGTCCTTAGGACCACAGAACAGCTCTGCTTAAAGCCACAGAGATGATAGAAAAAAACCCTGCCTCCCTCCCCCCCTCCCCCCACCCCCTCCCTCAGGAGTGGATAGGCTGAGAAACTTGTCCAAAGCTACGTTACCTTGCCAATCCCTCTGGTTTGAAAGGCGCCTCACTCAAGCTGCTGGGCCGAATGGGCAGGCGTATATGCAAGAACCCTGTGCACCAGTTATTACTAATTGCAAAATCCTCATGTGCTACAGCATGCTAGGAATTAGCCAACAGCTGCTTTTTGCTTCGGTAATGAGGCCCCATTACACTCTGCTGGACTGAGTTCTCTTCCTTCTGCCTAGCACTGGTTTCCTGTCTGATTTTCTTCCAAAACAGGGAATTGCCTCCGCTCACATCCTGGGCTCAAAGCCCTAGTGACACAGATTATTCAGTTGGGGCACTGATGTCCGGTCTGACTTCCCATCCAGGCCCCAGGGTCTGAGAAAAGCCAGGCGGCGAGGTTGTAACATTTCAATGATGAGTGCCACAGAAACGGCAGCCAAAGGAGCAGATGAGAAATCAAAAGAACCCTTCCTGGTTCAGAGAGGCAGAGAGGGACTTTTTGGGGGCTGTTGAATCGGAGAATGAGGGAATGGGTTATAAATGACTCTAACCCATTGCCTAATGATAGCTGGATTCAATACAAACCACCAATGGGGCTGGAAAGCAAACAAAATCAAACACTGTGGAACAAGATTTGAAACTCTTCACCTTGGTATTCGTCATTAGGGGTGCACTGACTGCACCCTCAATGCACAGACCAGGCTCTCTACAGAGGTGCTTATGGGGACACCAGGGCAGGTAGAGGGAAGACACAGAAAAGCCGTTCTGAGGACTCACCAGGTATGGGGAGCCAGTCTGTAATAAGATACCCCTCTTCAGTTACCAGAGAGAACCGTGTTTCCATTTTATTCTCCATCAGGGTCCCTCCTCCCTGGAAGCCCACCCCAGCCCCTTCTGGCTGGCTGGCGTATAGAGGCCAAGGCCACCGCCTTACCAGAGCAACTCTTGCTGCAGCCAATTTGGCTACAGACTGCAGATCCTGACTGAGGCGGGTTTCAGGTTCTAGTGGCCTTGTTTGTTAAGCCAGCTCCCTCACAAGCCTCGGGGTGGGGGGGTGGCTGCTGCCGAGGACAGGCACCCCACCAGCACCACCAACCCAGCAGCACCCTTCTGGTATTTATTTATTCTGGTATTTATAGACAGATCGCACGCACAATCCCTCCAGTGCAAACCAGTCCGCCTGCTTTAGAAACAAGTTGTTTTTCGGCTTCCAGAACCACTCAGGAGCCCAAGCGAGGTCTCTCCACCCTCCCCCTCCACCCTCACCCCCCCCCTTCTCTCTGCAGGCGTCCTTGCCCCAAGGTACTCCCAGACCCACAAGGCGCCCCTTCTGGTGGCAGTGCAGACTCCTCCTCCGACCCTAACAGGAGATGCATGGGCGCCGGGCACCTAGGCGCAGCCGAGCCAATCAAGGCTGACCTCCTCTTTCCTGACCTTCGCACCTGATTCCCAGAGCGACAACCCGCGCCCACTCCGGATTACTTGAAGGAGCCCAACCATGTTTCCGAGTCCCCAACATTTTTCAGAAATTAAGACCGATGGGGGCCGGGGGAGAGAAGGAGAGGGTTTTTCGCAAGAATAAGGTCCCGAGATGTAGGGAGGGGCCCGTGGGTGCAAAGAATTTTCTTTTTTTTTTGTTCCACCACGGAAAGAGAGGAGAATAGAGGTGGATTCCTGGGAGATGAGGTACAGGCTCCTGGGAAGGGGACCTGCAATTCCAGGAGCTGGTCTGGATAAGATGTAGTGTGAAGGATAGGGTTTGCTGGCTGTTCCAGCCCGCTCAACGCTCCACTTAAAAAAAAAAAAAAAAAAAGTGTTGGCGGCGGGTAGAGGGGATGAAAGGAGGTGTGGGCAGGACAAGACGAAAATCCAGAACTTACAACGGTGGCCCGTAGGAATTTTCTCGCCAAACCAAGAAATGGAAAAGAAAGCAAGAGAGGCAGTGGCGGCGAGAGGATGGCGGGGATCCGCCCGCGCCGCCAGGTGCACCCGGGCCCCGCACCTACCTGCTGGCCGCCGCCGCCACTGGAGTAGGACTCGGCGTGCGCAGGAGAGCCGCTGCTGCCCCGGGATGAGGTATCAAAGTTCCCGGGATAATCTTGGTACATGATCCGCGGTGGGGGCCCGAGAGGAAACAGGGTGTTTTTCTTCCCCCGCCCTCGCCGAGGCCGCGCACCGGCTGCTGAGCGCTGGCTCCCTGCGGGCCGCGCCTTGGGCTCTAGTCTTCGCTCCCGGGCTTCTCCCCCTCGGCGGCGACACCCCGGGAACACTGACCCCCGAGCGCCGAGCGCTGCACTTCTTTCCTGCTCTATGAGCGCTGCGGGTCCGGCTGTCCACCCGGTCCCTCCCACTAAAAAGTCCGCGCGTCCCTCGGTCCCTCCCCTGCGCGCGCCCTCCCGCCCTCGCGCGCAACCGGAGCTCAGGCCGGACCGCCGGCTCAATCAAAAATTGGAAAGTAAAACAGAATAGGAGCCCGGCGAGTCAAGCCTGCCACGTCTGGGGACCCCCGATTTCAGACAGGGCAAAAAAAGGCGAAAAGAAAGGCTGCCCGCTTGGAGAAACTTCTATTTCCTCCTTTTAGAAAAGGAGCTGAGAATAAACTTCCTGTGGCCGACTCGCCGCCGGAGTTTCGAGCGGTTCGGACACTTGACTAGAAGAAGGCAGCCTGCGCCCGGCCCGCGGCCGGTGGGGCTCCAGTTGAGCCGGCGCGGAGAGGGACGTGGCCCCGCTCCCCGTGCCACAGCTGCGGCGCCCGGACCTGCACCCCTTCCCCGGCGCCCGCTCCCGGACGGGCCCGCGTTGCCCGTCCGCGCCTCTCTCACTCCCTCTCTCTGTCCCCGCCGAACGCCGTTCGCTTGCTCGCTGGTTTGCTCGGAGCCCCAGCGTTCTGCCCGAGATGAGTCACTACAATGGCACGAGTTCAACTCCACACTCTTTATTCTCCAGCCCCTGTACCTCACGTCAACCCCAGACTCCACCTTGCAGGGAGGAGCGCGCGGGGAGGCGGAGGGAGAAGGCCGAGGAGGAGGAGAAGGAGGAAGAGGCGCGGGAGGAGGCGGGCGCAGCGCTACCCTCCCTGCCCCGGCTCCCGGCCGCGCTGACGCCAGCCGCGCACCCAGCGCGAGGAAGGAAGGGGGTGGCGGGTGTGGGAGCGGACCGCTGGCGCGGTTTGAGGGAGCCGAGGCTCCTGGCCCTTCCCCCCCCCCCCGCCCACCCCCGGCCCCGCGCCCTTGGTCTGCTCCGCTGGCGCACGTTGCCAAAGATGGTCATTTGCGTTAGAGGACGCGAGTGCGGGTTCCCTCGCTTTCGGGTGACGTGGAGGGAGAGGGATTCCCTCGCCGGCTCCCCAGCACGCCGCGGCCTCCCCGCCTTCCACCACCCTGGGAAGGGGCGCGGGGCGGGGCCCCCGAGAGCGGCCGCAGGGGCCTCGGCGCCGGGTTTTAGAAAATAATCACAGTCCCGAAGAGCGAGACGGGCGGTTCAGTGCGGCGCCACCGCGAGGCTGGGAGCCGGGCGCGCTGAGCCGCTCGCAGGGAGGGCGCGGCCGCGCATGGTCGTCGGCGTCCTCCGCGGCGCCGCCTGAAGCAGCGGGCGCCCTGGGCGCGCTGGGTATCCGCACCTCCCTGAGGCCGGGCCTTGGCGGGGCGCGGCGCCGCCGGGCGGGGCCGGCCTGCCTAGTTTCCCCTCCGTGGCTGGCTGCCCACTGCTTCCCGCCCCTTCCCCCCACCCGCCCCGTTTTTTCGGCCGTGAAATTAATTTGTTAGGAGTAGCCTTGAAGACGAAATTAAACAGTCAAGACATTCCGGCCGCCTTCTACGCTGGGCAATTGGGACGCATCTAATAGGAGTAATCGGGCATTATAAGCAACCTTGACTGTTACGAATTTGGAAGAAAAAAAAAAAATAGGGAAGAGGGAGGCCCGGGAGAGGGTGTGCCCCAACGTTGTCTTCAGCTGTTTTGGAGCGAAGTTCAGGCAGTAGGTAGTGCGGATTCCTAGGTTCTCCCGCCTCGCTGGGCGGGGTGCGGGGTAAAGAGCACAGGCCCTGGAGTATGAACGCCAGGCTGTGCTGTTTACGAGCTGTGAGACTTTGGGCGAGTCCCTTAACCTCTCTGGGCTTCAGTTTCTTCCTATCAAACGAAGGGGTTGAGACATGACCTTCAAAGGCCCTTGTCAGCTCTGGAACTTCAGTCCTTCTGCAGAGATGATCCGGAGGAGCACTGTACTAGGAGTCAAGGAAACTGGGTTCTGGTCCAGGCTCTGCCTTAGTCTCGGTTTACCCAACTTTTACGTGTACCATCTGTATCCCCACAGGGTCCTTGTGAGGACCCAACGGGAAGATGTGTGAAGGCTGTGAAGCGTTATGCATTGTTAACACATCACGGTTTCGGTCCTCAGTTTCCTTATCTGTAAAGTGGGGGTGTTGCTAGGAAAGAAAAATAGAGCCGGGAACTCAAAGCTTTCCCGGGGCTCTATATAAAGCGCTGGCGTTTCCGGGACGGCTGGCGGCATCTGGCCGCCCCAATGGCCCCAAGATACGGTAATCCCAAACAATACTCGGGGTCATTGTTTACAACTATAAAACACATTCTGTCCTGAGCTCCATCCCCAAGGACGCGCGCGAAGAGGCGAGGCTGGCCGGGCTCCTCGCACCTCCGCCGCCGCCTGCCTGGCAGAGTCCCCAACTCCCCCGGTCAGGGCGAGAAGTGTCGGGCAGACGGATGCGCGCACCCAGCGCGGGGGCTTGGCGTTTTATGTTTTTGTCTTTTAAATCCTGCGTCCTGCCTTCCTGGGTGTGTTTACGCTCTTCTCTCAGCAGGACTGTGTAAATGCAGTCCTTTGACGCAAAACCGTTCAGCCCTTTCCCCAGCGGCAGCGGCAAAACCCAGAAAACTGGGGGTGGGGACGGTGAGGGGGGGGAGCGCAGGAGAAGAAATCGTGACACTTTCTTCCTCGCCTCTCCGTCCCCTCCCGCGCCACACGGCCCCCGGCCGCCTTGGCGAGCTCTTAGGGGGCTACAAAGGGAGTCGCGGTCTGGGCGTCCAGGGCCCTCCCGGGAGCAGCCGCGTTTCGAAGAGGCGCGAACAGACGCACTTTTAGTTTTCCTTTGAGCAGCAGCGGCTGCCCGGGCCTCCCCCACCCCGCGCTTGAAAATCCGGATGCTTCTGGGTCTCTCCCACACAGTACTTCCAGTAATTCGGGGGAAAAGAAGGAGGGGGAAAGGGAGCGGGAGCTTCCTCGGTGGCCTCCGCCGTCCCGGGCGCGTCCAGGCCCGGGCAGGCGCCGCCGGGAGCGCGCGGGCAGGCGAGCGCACGCTCGCGCCCTCACCCGCCCCCGCCCTGCCTGCTCCCCAGCCCTTTCTTTTCTTGTGGGTTCCCGTAAAGCCCAGCAGCCCTGAGACGTCTGCAGAGCATCACGGAAGCTGTGCTGATGCAAGTCGCTAGCCTCCCTTTGGTGCGCCCCGGCCTGCCTCGGAGCGCTTTGATCCCGGCCTTCCCCGGCTCCAGAACTTGTGTTGGCTCCCTCTGCCCGCCGGGAGGCCTGCGTTCTGCAGCCTGCCTTCGCCCCTCAGTCCTGGAGCGCCAGACACAGAGCTGCGCCGTGCCTGGTGCTGTGGGCACTGACCGGCTGGTGCAGCTGGTGCCTCGGACTAACTGTGAATGCCAAACCGAGAATTTAGCTTCCAAGCCCAGTTCATTGCCCTCTCTGGGGGGAATCATTCCAGGATCACCCAGTTAGAAGGGATCCTCTGACTCCCTGGAATAGGATACTAAGAAGGATAGGGGCCAATCTTTACTGAGCACTTACCAGTAGTCAGGCTGAATACTTTATGGGGATTGTCTCATGCAAGCCTCCGAACAAACGTTTGAGGTGGGTATTCTTCCCTGGTTGCAGATCAAGAAAGGGAGATTAAGTAACTTGACCAGGAGAATTAGTTAGAGGGTTAGTGACCCAGTTGGAAGTACAGCTGGGCCTCTATGACTCCAGGCTCTTCCTCTTACCTAGGACATGTGTGACCTGCCTCCTACTGGAATGTCTTTGTTTCTCTCTTACTGGTCTCCAGAAAGCATGGACTTCCTCTGGTGCATGACTTTTCCTCCACTTAGAGGTTCTCCTTAATTCTCTGCCCAGCACTATCACTCAGGGTACGGAAAGGTCATGTCATGTGAGGGAAGAGGAGGCGATAAGCTGGGATGGGGAGAAAAAGGTAGCTTGTGCCACCTTCTCATTGCCTCTCTGGGTCTTGGGACCTCCCTGCACTGAAGTTAGGTGTTTCTTCCTCTGTGCCTCCTGTCCAGTGTTTGGCCCCGAAATGGTTGCCTGCACATCTGAGTGCTGGACAGTTCATGAAGCCCTTTCACATACATGGCCTCGTTTTTCCTCACATAACATCTGTGCCAGAGATGTAACAACAGTCAGGGTGCCTCTGGATTGCCAAAGTGGAGGCCGAGGAGCAGAGTGGCAAGGCAGCCTCCTCAAGATTTCCCAACCCATGGTTGCCAGAGCCTGAACTCAAACCCATCTCACCTGACTTTACACCCAGGGCTCTGCCTGTTATCCATGCTCCCAGGCTTGACAGGTCAGAAGCAAAGTCCATGGCTTAATAATAAATGGTCCTTTATCCACCATGCCTGAGCGAATCTGCCATCATTTCTCTATGGTAAACCATACATGTTGATGATGTTTGAACATTTCTGAAAGCCAGGTACATGTTATCATCAGTGACTATTTAATCCAGAAGCGTTTCTGTTTGTCCCAAGATCTCTGGATCACTCAGGAGTCCATCAGGAAACAGACCTCAGCCCGGATGGTTCAAAGGAAGAGGCTTTAAAAATGGACCATCTCCACAGAGAAGTGTGAGCAGGGCTAAGAGAGCAACAAGGGATCTTGCCGCACCCAAGGCCCAGTAACAGCTGGAAGCTGTGACCATGCCCAGGGTTCAAAAGGGAAGAAAATAGTGTTATTAGAACCTATTGCACACTGGGACCACAGAGGAAGGCCATCCAGCAGGATAAAGAGAAGCAACCCATGCCAGAAAGACACTGAAGAGGATGGAGGAAAGGATCCCAGACCATCTCTCCCATCCCCTGTCAGCCTCCCAGGCACAGCGAAGGGCAAGGAAGGGTGAGCAGTGGATCTGGTGGGGGTGGGAAAGGCACACTCAGCAAATGAGGAATAACCAGCAAGGATGCTATTAAACCCAGAGGTATCTTCTCATGGGTGGCATTTCAGGATGGGGGAAATACAGTCAATCAGTAAGTCTCACATCTCACCCCGAGTCGGGGTAAACATGAGAATAACGCACACAGCTTTTCAAGCTTGCACCTCCCCTCCCTTTAAACGTCACTGATACATTCAGCCACTAATCCAGAGGGAATGTGTTGTATCGTTCAGGTGTGGGGGCAGAAAGAAAGGCTGGGAACCACGGATCAGAAGAGATCAGCATCTGGAGGAAAGAGCTGGATGAATAAGCAATGTTGACTCCTCCCTGTGGCCTAACACAACCTCCGTTACATTCCAAGAGGGGCCCACCGGCTTCAGTATTCTGAGACATGACATGGGCCCTCACCCACCATGATTCCCATTTCATGTATGGGATTCACACCAAGGAGGAGATGTGAAAGCAAGGAAGTCCAGAAACTATCGCTCTAGAGGCCAACCTAATAATAATATTAAAACTGAATGTTCTGCATCTGGGTGGTGGTTACATCTGTACATATGTGAAAAACTCATCAAGTTCTACCCTCGGATTAGGGCATCTATTTACCTTACTGTATGTTACCTTCAATTTAAAGAATACAAGCAAACAACAACAAGCCCTTTTGATTGCCTTAGACCACATTTAGCGTTATATTGAAGTCCGTGCAAGACTTCTCAGAAAGCATATGCAAATGAGGCCTTTCTGGTCCCCACTTATGGCCCCTAGGAGACTCTGAGTAGTGACTGCCCTAGAAAGACTCAGCCAGGAAGAAGGTACTTCCCCAGTTGCATGTGTGCGCGTGTGTGTATGCGTGTGTGTGTGTGTGTGTGTGTGTGTGTGTGTGTGTGTGTGTTTAAGCCGGATACATTCCAGAGATAAGTTGACCAGTGCTATTATTCAGAAATATCTTTATGAGTCAGAACAGAAGTTACCTCTGGTAGGAATGTTAGTTGGGTCTGGAAAGGAGGAACAGGACAGCTTTGCTCGCTTCCTCTTCTGGGTCTAAGATCTGCATGAGGAGAGGCAGCTCAGATTGGGCTTTGTGTTGAGAAACAGAGGTCCAAGGACGGCCCTGCTATGGCCGGCTCTGTGACCTGGGCCAAGTCCCTTGATATCTCCAGGCCCCTGCTTTCTTATCTGCCACCAAGAGGCTGGACTGAACATAGGCCCGGTCATAGGGCAAGGGATGCACGGAAGCCCTAAAGGGGGAAACTCTTTCCCCACCACTCCTCTATCCGGCATGAGTCTCCTGCCAGGCATCTTCAAGTCCCACATGAAAACACATTTCTCCCACCCTCCTATCCTGAGGACCCAGAAACCCAGGGGGCTATTCAGACCCAGCATGAGCTTCCCCCCTCCTGCCCCACCCCAGGCCAGAGGCTCTAGGAAGGCTTCCTCCACTTCTAATCTGGTCAGAGGGTGGGACCCATCAGCCTGGCCCCAGGATTTGCCCAGCATGTAGAGGAAGGGGGAGGAGAAACCTGAAGCCTGGATGGACCCTGCCCTCAGGCAGTTCACAATCTAGCTGAGAAAAATAAAGAGAACACACACAATAGTGGAGGCATGAAGCAACAACAATGGTGACACCTATAAAAACCTTTAATAGGGCTCCCCCTGTACCAGACAGTGTTTTAATTGTCGTATATATTAACTCAGTTAATATTCACAACAACTCTATGAGGTAGTTACAATCATCCCCATTCAACAGATGAGGAAGACTGAAGTCAAGAGAGGTAAATTCACCCAAGATTCCAGAGCAAAAGAGAAACAGAGTTGGAATTTGAACACGTGCATTCAGGCACCAGACTCATGGTATAGAAGGCGCTAATGAATCTTCCCCCTAGCTCTGCATGGAATCATGACAAACCATCTCTACACACTTAGACACTCCACCCACCAGGGTGTCATCTGATCCTCTCAACAGCCTATGCAGTAGCCAGGACCCACATTATTGGCCCTATTTTCCAGATTAAGAAACTGAGGTTCAAGAAAGGTAAGCCATGGGCTCAAGGTCACACCCACCTTGCATGCAGAGCAGGGTGTACCCAAGTCTTCAGATTCCCATGTGCCAGGCCTTTGCTTTTCTCCTTCACATGCTGGGTCTGTAGCGGATACAAGAGGAGCTCAGAGAATGACCAAGAGCAGGAGGCCTTGTTGCTTGATCCAGGGCTCCTTCCAGCACTGCTGAATCTCTGTCGTTTGGCAGGCCTAGCACCCACTCCCCGTTCTGGTAGGAGGACCCTGATTTTCCTTTGGGTGAACCTCCACTTCCCCATTGATCCTAACCTTTGAGCTCTAGGGATAGACTCAGGATACATGATCCAGTCCTGGCCAAACCAAACACCCACTTCCCTGGCCACAGTTACTGACTGTTTCAGGGTGTGCTGATGACCCAAGACTGGCCTTTGAGAGTCAGACCTGAGGCTTTGGCTGAAACCCTTGGGAAAGACATACTCTCTTTCCAACTGGGAGACCATGCTCTTCACAGGGGAGAGACTGTGAGGCATAAAGCCAACCCAGAGGGCAGCAGGGCCAAGCGATGGAGAACAACAGGTTTCTGATGACTTTGTTGGGTCTCCTGGACCCCAGCTTGCCTAAAGTGGTTGTGTTCCTGGATTTCCCATCCTATGGCAAGAGATTCCCTTTTCTATTGGAGCCAATTTGATTTGGGTATCTGTCAATTGCAAATAAAAGAGTCCACCAGTGAGCCCATAAACAGCACCTACTGTTAGCACTTACCGTTTGCTAGACATTTCAAAAATAAACGATGCCAAGTAAGAAAGTGGCTGGCCTCAAAGAATTTGGAATCTGGTGAGGGATGAGAAAGATTCTCAAACAACTTTAAAACAAGTCAGAGCGCAAGGCACCCCTAAACGCCACAAGGCAGCCACCAGGGTTCTCTGGCTAACGCGGAGGGTGAGAACATATCAGGTGGAACACCTGAGAAAAGGCCTCACGAAGGTGGTGGCAGTGACATTGGCCTCAGGAGTCTGATGAGATGCTGACACGTGAAGGCGGGGGAGGTTGCAGAGCAGACAGCATTAGGAAGAGCCCAAGTTCAGGGAAGTCGGCGTATGTAGGGGCAAGAATCAAGTGATGGGGTTGACTAGGTCCAGGGGCATGGCCTAAATTTTATAGTCTGGGTGGGTGGGGGTGAGGAGAGAACGGTCCTGAGCTATTTCAAATACCTGAAGGCATTCCCTGTGGAAAAAGAGCTAAGCCTACTTGGTATGGCCCCAAAGGACGAGGCTAGGGCTAAAGGGGGGATACTGGTGCCGGGGGGGAGGCAGAGTTGACCGCAGCCTAAGGAAGGCGATATCATGTCAATTTCATGGGCAGTTTGGGGAAAATGTTCAAAAAGAGGCCAGAACCTGGTAGGTGTTATAAAGGGGATTCAGAAACCAGAGGGGAGTCTGAATCAGCTGACACTGACCATTCTGTGAGCGCTGAGCCAGACTTGGAAATCTGTGGCTAACATTGGAGGGGTTTGGATTTCATTCCAAAGGCAACGCTAATACACACCAACTTGAGGAGTGAGAAAAGGATACAGGTGCGCTGATGGGGGTCAGAGCTGCACCTGTATCTATGAATTTCCTTTATAAACACACAATTTGGGAAATTTTAGTATGGATGGGATTGTAGGTGATGCCCAGGAAATTTTTTTTTTTTTTTTGGTTAGGTAAGATACTGGCATTCACTCACGTAAGATAATAGTCATATTTTTTAGATGCATACTGAAAAACATGGGGATTAAATGACATAACGTTTGCATTTTGATTTAGAATATTTAAGCAAGAAAAGGGGGGGAGCATATGTATTTTTTCACACACATATATGTATATGTGTGTCTATATATACTAGACACATATACAAAGTTAGCAAATACAATGAACAAAAGATGCCAGACACAAAGCGATACTGATTGTGTTGTTCCATTATATAATTTTTTTTTTAAAATTTATTTATTTATTTATTTATTTATTTTTGGCTGTGTTGGGTCTTCGTTTCTGTGTGAGGGCTTCCTCTAGTTGTGGCAAGCGGGGGCCACTCTTCATCGCGGTGCGCGGGCCTCTCACTATCGCGGCCTCTCCTGTTGCGGAGCACAGGCTCCAGACGCGCAGGCTCAGTAATTGTGGCTCACGGGCCCAGCTGCTCTGCGGCATGTGGGATCTTCCCAGACCAGGGCTTGAACCTGTGTCCCCTGCATTAGCAGGCAGATTCTCAACCACTGCGCCACCAGGGAAGCCCCCCCATTATATAATTTTTAAAAGGCAAAACGAATCTATGATGTTAGAAGTCATTGCAGGTCAGGCAGAGTGGAGGGCATGAGGGCTGAGTTCTGTTTCTTGGCTGGGTCAGGCTTACAGGTGTGTTCACGCTGTGAAAACTCAGTGAGTTGTGCACACAAATTTGTATACTTCACTGGATGTATGTTTTATACGTCAATAAATTTACCCTAAAATGCCACCCCTACACACATGCCCACGCACACGCACGTGTGCGTGAGCGGGAGAGAGATCTGAATTGTGATATATATGTGAGAGGGAGAACGATCTGAAGCACATATGATCCTCCACCGATAATTTCTTAGAAGAAGACGCAATGTGAGCTACGGCCTCAAGCCTGAGTTTTCCAAACAAGTTTGAATGCTACCCTCAGGGGGAAGTTGTTTTGTTTGTATTTGCCTTACTCGAGAGACACAAATCATGGGCTACAGCCAGAGAATAAAAATCTAGCTTTAAGCTGATCACCCTGGTACAGGATGGAAGGGAGGGGGAAGAGCCCAGCGTGGAGACTGAGAGGAGAGAGGTGGGGGGGACCGCAGTGGGCGAGGGCCTGGGAGGGCAGCGTCCACGTTCAATGCTCCCACCCCCGCCCCCGCCGGGCAGTCCCCAGCACACCAACCGTCTGGGGCGTGCTCATGTGGAGAGGGCAGATGTGCACAGACTCACAGACACCCCAAGTACGACACTCACAGAGGGGGCAGGCGCTGCCAGAACCCCTACTGAGCACCCCCTGGGTGTCAGCACACCCCACCCCGGCACCCCTGTGGATCAGCTACTGTGGGTCACTGAGCGCATGGGCTGCTGTGGGGACCCGCACCCCTAAAGACACACAGAACCCAAGGAGCGGTGGCCCTGTTATCTGCACAATGAGCACATCATGCGATTGCCTGCCTCGGACAAGGAGGCACTTGAGAGGTAGGGGATGTTCCTGGAAGGAAGAATGGGAGGGAGGGAGAGAGGGAGGGAAAGAGGCAGGAAGGAAGGAAGGAAGAAAGGAAGGAGGCAGGGAAGAAGGGACACCACTGGTTTTTCTTTTGAGGCAACTGAGATGTTTCAACAGCCCTAGGTGTGTAGGCGAAAGACAAGGTTTGAATTCTGGCTCTGCTACTCAGAGCTGCAAACCCCTGACAAAATCATTTCATCTCTATACACCTCGTTCACTCATCTGCAAAGTGGGGCAGAGAATGCTGATTTGTGCACAGCTCAATGCTCAGAAAGGGCCATGGGCTTAGATGAGAGGGGCCTGGGTTCCAATCCTGGCTCTGCTGCCTGGGAGCCAGGGGACCTTGGGCAGTTACTGAACCCCTCCAAGCCTCACTTTCCTCCCTTGTGATGTGGTGACGATAATAACACCAAGACCTCAGGGCCATGGTGAGGATTATGCATGTATGCATTCATCTAAATATCCGTCCACTGTCTATTTATTTATACTCTGCTTATTCCCCAAAGGATTTCTGTAGCTATGGGGAAGATTCAGTGAAACAACACAGGAAGGGCCTGACACATGGTTGGCTGAGAGCACTGCATCCCTTTCCCTGCCTATCTCACAGGGTTGGGTTGAGGTTCCAGTGGGATAATGTTTCTGAAAATGTCTTGCAAACTAGGGAATTCGATACACATGACAGCTAGAGAAAGTGGAAAAGAAAGGAAGGATTTGGGGAAGCTGAGGCAGGAATGGACATCCAGCCACCTCACAGAGGAAGAGCTTGGGTTCTTGGAGCACTGAGGGTGCCCACCCACCAGCTAGGGGCCCATGTGCTTAATACATAAAGCAACTCTAGGAGGAGCCGTGGCTACAGGGTCCTGTAATGTCAGAGCTAGAAGGAACATGAGAGATCATAGGGTACAACCCCACCTCCCTACCCCATTTTACACATGTGGAAACCGAGGCTCAGAGAGGGAAACGGGCTTGCCTCAGATCATCCAGGGCAGCAGAGGCAGAGCTGGGACCAGACTCATTTCCTGATGCAAAGTGCAGAGCACCATCTCCACTGCCCCATGAACCTGGTACGTTTCTCCTCACTCTGGTCTGGGGCACTCCGAAGCAGGTCTGCAGGAGCCTCACTTCCTGGGGTGAATTCTGGTAGCTTAAGGCAGGAAGGTTTGCTCCTTCCCCTGGTAAGTGTGCCTGGGGCCCCACCCGGATGACACACCCAGGGGCTCCTGAGCGGTGACTATAGCCAATGAATATAACCCACAGCCAAGAGCAAACATAGAGCCTTATTGTTAGGGACATCGATTGCTGCACTGGGTTGGGCATTTATTTATTATCACATCTATTTCTTTTCGTCAACAGAAGGCCAACATTCCCCACCCCAGTAACTGCAAGGCTACTACGTGTACCAGAGGATGCCTGATGTCTCTTGAGGCTGGGTTGGGAGCAGAACGAACCTACTTACATGGCCCTTCCATCCGATCCAATTCAGGCAAGGGTAGGAGGGACTCAGGCCCGACCTACGGGAGAACTGCCCACACCATCAGGACCCAGGGGCTGCATCACTAAATACCATCAAAAGCTGGGGGGTGGGATTGGGAGCCAGAGCCTGTTCTATTCCTCACTTTGCCTCTCAACTTTTGGCAAGATACTAAACCTCCGCCTTGGCGTGCTCACCTGTAAAATATTAGGGGCTGTAAGGATTAAACAGAATACGTGTGAAAGCAGCTAGCATAGTGCCTGATATATGGGTGCTCAATAAACAGGCCTGGATCTGTGTCTGAGAGCATGGTGAACCCGTATCCGCAGACGAAACTGTCAGGCCACAGCGGCTCCTTACGTTACAAGGTGGATCTGAGCTGGGTTGCCCCTTCTGGGGGAGGACAGTAGCCTGGCCGTAATCTCGCTTGGCGCCAGGGAAATAAACCTGGTGGCCTTCTCAGTCTATGCCAGTCTCCTTATTTAGCTTTCGTGTCAACGTTCCCATCTTTCTCTTGGGCCCAGAGTTGGAGCCGTGCACCTCCACCCATCCCGCCCTCAGGCTCTCTCTCTCCTCTCCCCTTGGGACACAGCTTCAGGCCCTTCTCTTCCCCCACCAGCCCTGTCTTTCCCTTGGGAGGTCCAGGTTTCTTCTCGCTCCCATTTCAGAAGATCCAGCTTCTCTGAGATTTTTTTCCCCCCAGCAAAGGTAGGAGGGATTTCGTTGGGACCTTCAGCAGAAAGCTTTGGGAGAGGCAAGTTCCGAGGTAGCTTTGTCTAACGAGGGAGGGCCGGGCAGGTGGAGTCTGAGGTGGAGGTGAAGTTTGGATCCGAGGGATGTGGTGAGCAGGTCCTGTGGGGCACAGCAGCAGAAATGCTCTTTCCTCCGTGGTTTCCTCCCAAGGGCCCCTAGCAGGCCCGGGGCCCTTGGGAGGAGGCCTTCCCCCGCAGCCTTGCCCAGGCTGTCTGCGGCTTGGGGGAAGGGCTTCTCATTTTCCAGATTCTTGACTCTCATCATGTAATGGATCATTTGTTACTTCCAGCAAAACGCCTGGCAACAACTCTGGGGATGGGAACCAAAGACTCGAACTCAGCTGTTTGGTTTGACCTCAACAGACTGTGAAAGCTGGAAAGGATGCCCAGGCATCACAGAGATCGGTCCTCCTTCCAAAGCAGCACAGAAGTTCTGCGGGGTGATAAAAGAAAATGGTAGTCGATAAAACGACTCTATTTTCAAATAAGTTTGGAAAAGACTGACTTCAGTGGGTTTCTCTACTCAGGACTTCTCACAGGCTTTTGTAGGCCAGTGCAAATTATGAATACCCAGGATGCATTTTCCAAAAGCGTCCCTTGGAAATAGTGATTCAGCCAGCCCTTTGGCATTATGGTGAGGAAACCGAGGCACAAGGTTCTAGGGACAGAGCCACCAGTGAGTCAAGGTCTCCTGACCTCAGGGTCTATGCACTGTCTCTGACACCAGGATTAAGCTGGCTCATCTTTTTCTGATTTTGTTTTTGCATTGTAATCGGGGGCAGGAGGTAGTGGGAATAGAGTTTATTTATTTAGGTGTATTTTATGTGCTCTGAAGGACAGAACTAGGGCCAGTGGGTAGAGGTTCCTGTTGAGTGGAATTTCAACTCCACCCAAGTTAAGAACTTTAAAATAATTAGACCTGTCTGGACGCGAACTGAGCCAACCCATGAGGTAACGAGTTTCCCATCACTGGAGGGGTCCAACCCATGGCTGACTGACCGCTGGGTGGGGTAACAGGTGGCTCCCAAAAGATATGTCCAGGTCCACATCCCCGGAACCTAGGAATGTGGTCTTATTTGGAAAAAGGGTCTTTGCAGATGTGATGAAATTAAGGATTTCAACACGAGGAGGTCATCCTAGATTATCTGGATGGACCCTAAATCCAGTGACAAGTGTCCTTATAAGAGTGAGGCAGAGGGAGATCACACACACAGAGGAGAAGCCGACGTGAAGACAGGGCAGAGACGGGTGCGCTAAGGCTACAGAACACCGCAGCTGCCAGGGCCTGGAAGAGGCCCTGCCCACACCTTGATTTTGGACTTCAGGGCTCCAGAACTGTGCGAGAATAAATTTCTGTCATTTTAGGCCAGCAAGTTTGTGGTAATTTGTTGCAGTAGCCACAGGATAAGGGTTAGGGTTGCTGGCAAGGGGAGATAAGCACAGATGGGTGAGGGAGGCTTCCCCGAATGACCCTCGGGCCTCTCCTGACCCTCTGCCCAGCGGTCATCATGCCTCCAGGACACCTGTGATTCGGGGACTGGAAAGCTGTGCCAGGATTTCCCATCTGTCCTGGGAAGGGGAAGCCATCAGGGTCTAAGGCCTGAGTTAGGAAAAGCCAGTGGGGACAGCTTAGTGGCCGAACCCTGGCTGGTGCTCCCCACGGCCCCCAGCAAAGGCCCCCACTTTGGTGTCTTCAGCAGAGTGTCCCTTAAATTCAAAGAACCTACAAGCATCTCTACTAAGTGATCAGATGGCCTGTCAGATGGGGGCCCACGGGAGCTTCTGCGTCAACCAAACAGGGTCTGCCCTTGGGTCCCGTGCCTCAGTGACAGAAATCAGTTCCCCCCGACACACACACACACACACACACACACACACACACACACACGGAAGGAGGGCCAGGCACGCACTCCGAGGACAGCCTGTTCCCTCACTGCTCCACGCATGCACGTCTACACGCACGCAGGGGCCCTGTGGCAACCGCCTCTCTGCTCCCGAGACAAGTGATAACACGCCTGCCGGCCCATCTCTTCTTGCTTCAGTCCCTGGCAGACTAAGACCCAACCCAAGTTGCAGGGCACAGCAGGATTAATTGCCAGGTAAAGGAGGAGGCTGTGGTTTGACTGTCTCAGCAACAATCTGGGGAGACCTGGGGACAGGAGAGAAGGGGACTGAGGCCAGTGCCCCCCAACAAAGCACCTGACTGCCCCCAAGACCCGCAGCCGTCTGCAAAGCCAGTGTCGGCTGCTTTGTCCCTACAGCCGGGAGCCCAGCCCATCGGGCACCTCCTGGCTGGCTGCTGCCTGCCTCCTTGGGGAGCAGGATGAGCTTTGCCCACCTGGGTGAGCCAGGCTGGGTGCTGGGCAGGAGCCCCAACCCTGGCACACCTGTGCGTGTGGCGGCCTGGCTCACACAGAGCCCAGCTGGCCTTGGGGGTGAGGAGGGTTCCCCCTTGCCCAGCTGCAGTCACAACAGGACGCCCAGCTCCCCCCTAGCTCCCCCCTAGCTCCCACCCCACACACCCAGGGACCCGGGATCTGGTCTTGGAGGTGGCCTCGCTTTACTTCCTGGTTCCCTCTTTCCACTTTCCAAATCCCCTACAGACTTACCCCAAACACGAGAGGGAACATGGCATTCTCCCCTCTCTAGGTTAGAAATGTTTTTGTAACTGCGCCCGCGGGCTCTGTAAATGTTTGCTTGCAGGTTTGTTTTGCTCAGCTGGGCCAGGGATAGGCTGAAACCACCCCCCTCAGCACCCCACCCCGCCCCCACCCCGTCCTTGATTGCCTTCTACCCCTCCTGTCACCACCCTAATTTCAGGCTCAACTGTGCGCGTTTAGGGCTTAATTAAACTCTTGTCTTGCTTTCAGAAGAGACATTTTCTGCCCCAGGGAGTTGCTACCGAGCTTTGTGAGGAAGGCAGGTCTGAGCAGGCTCTCAGGTGAAGATCTGCCTGGTGGGAGAAAGAACATCGCCTCCTAGAAGCTGCGGAGCTGTGGCCAAAGGGGAACCAGCAGGGCAGGAGGTGGGAGGCAGGGAGGACCCAGCCTCGGCAGTGAGGCCGCCCCCAGGCACGGGGGGGCCTCACCACCTCCGCAGCAGCCATTGCGTGCAGCACTCAATTATCACAGGTCACGCTGTCCAGGTCACACTGTTCCCGTGCCCGCCCTGCCCTGCCCTGCCCAGCCAGCGGCAGCCTCCAGCGCCTCCCGCCCACTGCTGGCCGCACCCTGGACTCACCATCCGAGATTTCTCCCTCGGGGCCAACGCCCCACCCCCAATCCAAGGGGCCTCTGGAAGAGGAAAAGGGCCCAGCGAGTGGGCTCTGTGATCCAGGCCCTCAACCCAGGTCAGACCTGCCCAACACTGGTTCCAGGAGGGACTCTGTGGTATGGAACTTTCTAGAGAAGTGTGTCTCAGGGAGAGGCCTGGGTCTGCCCCTTACTACTTAGGTGTCCTTGAGATTACTTCATCTTTCTGAGCCTCAGTTTCCTCATCTGTAGATTGGGAGTGCTCATATACCTCTCCCACGGGTGGGGAGGGGAATTGAAAGAGACAACACAGGAGAGAAAGCATTTTGTTAACTTGGGTAAAAGGCTGTACAAATATTAGGTAGTATTTCTATCAACATTGAGCAGGCAGTGAGCAAAACCACTGCTGGAGCTGCATTCCCGCCTCCACCCCCCAGCCCTGCCGAATATCACTCCACGGTCCTCTCCCCACCCCGCGCCCTGCCCCCGACCCGTTCTACCCTGTGAGCACCGTGTCCCCTGCACGGCCCCCCACCCCTGCCCCCATCTCCTTCATTTCTTTCCTCCAGCCTTCAAAGCCCCCTCAGGCATTCCCCACAGACGTTACCAACAGGGAAACTGAGGCAAGGAGCAGGAAGGCCCTTGTCCAGACCACACAGCTTGTTTGTGGGGGCCAGGGGTCCGACCCTGGTCTCCAGACACCCTGCTCGGGCCCAGAGCTCCCACCGCTGTCACTGGGATGAATCTGCTTTCTAACAAACTCTTTGGGCTCCTGTGAGGCAATCATTAAAAACAGCCAAGATTCTGGGGAGTGTGGCTCTGAGTCAGGGTCTCGGGGACTGTCAGAGCTGGGAGGGACCCCAGAGGTCTCCTAGGTCAACCCCCTTGGAGAACTGGGCCCCAGAGAGGGGCCCTAGCTGGCCAGTCACACGCCCTGGCCTCAAACTCTCCCTGGCCTCTTCCGGTGGGAAGGGACACCCTCAGCCCTCTGTCCCAGGAAGCCCGGTCCTCCCCAGAGGGTCCCCCAGGCAGGACATGGGAGGCCTCCCTAGAGGCCTGGAGGGAAGCCCATGGGCCACCGTCCCCAGGTGATCCCAGGTCAGCCCAGGTGACCATGCTGTTTCCATCTTCTGAGAGCTTCCCTGTGGGATGACAAAGAGCCCAGGACAGGAGGCTTTTCATCTTCCCCTGGGAGGACCTGGGTGCTGCCTCGGAGCACTTCAAAGCCCTTCCCGCCGTGGTCTCATTCAGCCTCGCCTGAGCGCTGGGGCTGGGAGGCAGTCAGGGCTGGGGGACTCTGAGGACTTGAGGGTGGTGGGGGAAGGGAGAGGTTGTCGAAGAACATGACTTGTCCAAGGTCACACCACTGAGCGAGTCACTTTTCCTTTGTGTACCTCAGTTTCCCCATCTCATGCTCCCCAGATGACTTGTGGCCCATATTGTTGACAGTGAAGGCACCAGCATGTTGCTTGGTCCATGGTAGGTGAGCATAAATGGTGGCTTCTTCAACAAGCCAGTTAATCTCACTTGTGAAATGGGAGCAATATGCCTACCTCACAGGTGGGGTGTGATCAAATAACACAGGTGCCTTGTACAGGGCCTTGGCACGCACCAGGCGCCCTGTCAGTGTTACTTCTCTTCCCAAATCGCTGGACCAAGCTACCAAAACCCATGGCTATGGACCTCCTCCTATGTTCCCAAGTGTCCCCAGAACTCAGTGGTCCAGACTCCCCTGGCAGCCACTCCAGGGCCCTGGCAGGTGGAAGGCTCTGCCGCTGTCCCATCAGCCTCGTTGCAGGGCTGGGCTGGAGCCCACATTTTCTGAGCCTTTCCCAGGGGCCGGGGGCTGTGTGTTCTAGCCCTCATGGCGCTGCCGACTTACTGTGTGGCCTCAAGCCCACCTCTTGGATTCTCTCTGTTTCCCCATCAGTAAAATCAGGCTAATGACCATCAGCCTCCTGCACTGGGGTGTAGTGAGAATTAATTAAGGTTTGTAAGAGGCTTTGAGATCCATGGATGAAAGGCCCTAGAGAAGGGCAGAGTGTTATTATCCATTATTAGTACTGTTATATTCCATCCAAAGATCTCACAGTCTCTTACAGATGGTAATTAGTACCTTGCAAGGGTGTTTTGAGGGTGATTAGCCCCATTTCACATTTGGGAAAACCAAGGCACAGAGAGAAGTTAAGTCAGAGCAGGATGGAAAAGGGAAGAGCTGGCCCAGCATTCCTAGAATCTATTGCCACCCTGGCTCTTGTATCCTCAGCCCCCAGGGTACACTTGAGCATCTTCCTTAGGACCAATCAGCCAGGGTCCACGAGGGGCTGGTGGGGTGCCTCCTCACCTGTTCCCCTGATTCTTCCCTCGGGGAAGCCCATCCCCGGTCTGGCTGGGCGGCAGAAGCTGGCGCTGGGGGGCCTGGAAGAAAAGCCGTAGCAGGATATGAAAGCAGAGGGCACGACAGGACAGGGAGAGTGGAGACCCAGGGCAGCCCACTGCTTTGGGGTGCTGGGCACAGATGCTCCCTTTCACGCTTAGCTGCCCAAACTCCTCTTGTCGCCTTGAGGGTGGGATCATATCAAGTTCCGGTGAACCAACGCCAGTCCAGCCTTCCAAGCTCTCTCTCCAAGGGCATTCAAGAAGGTGAAGAAGCATGAGGCTCTAAGACTGACGAGGTGGGTGTTTCTGGGCTGTCGGTCCATTGAGGACTCATTGGACTAGAGAGCCCCCGCCTGCCTTTTCTGGGGGAGGCCCATTTGTTTCCTGGAGACAATCAGGAGCCCCCAGTGCTTGTGGCTGGCTCCCTGGTGCCCTGCTATGTGGATATGGTGTCCCAGAGCTGGTAGTTTGAAGGCAAGTTGCACTAGTTTGCAGAATAAGCCATGATTTTAAGTACATAAAGTAAAATCAGTGCTTTAATGTAGCAAGCTACAGAGGTGTTCCACAGCAAACCCAGCCTCAGAGCGTGCATCCCCATCAGGGCTGCCATACTGCACAACTGCAGGCATTTGTCCTGCCCCTCAGCCCCACTCCCTAGGAACCAGAGCGCCGAATGTGGGACACTGATATTCAGGGACATGCTGTAAATGTTTAATACCAAGCTCTCAGAAAACAAAACAAAACCAAAAAACTTGACATGTAGTGTTTGCCAATTTCAGTGGTATAAGTACTATGGCTGACTTCAAGCTACTGATGTGACATCAACCAGCTCGCCCAATTCTCGAAACTCTGACAGTCGGCTCTCTTAAGCTGGTTGGCGCCAGCTCCTGCACACTGCCATCCCTTGAGACCATTTCCCCAAGGACAGAGGGAGCTAATTGGTACCATAGGGAGGGAACTGGGAGGTCCCTCTCACCCAAAGTAGTTCCTTCATTGATTGTTTTGTCACCAGAAATTCCTATGAAACCTTCAGTTCCAATAGAGCCCTGACATAGATGGAGAGGAGGAGGACTGAGGTGCCTGCTCCGGGGATTGTATTTGTAGGGCTCGATCCCTGGGTGTTTTCTTGAGAAGTGGCAGCAAGCTGCTAAGGAAATGGGCATAAGATGGGCAGGATTTGTGAAGGGATGGAATTATAAGGGGTACAGGTAACTGTCAAAGTGAGAGGCCTCAGGATAGAGGCTCTGGCTGGGAACCTGAAGCACAGCAATTTTGAGACTCCCCTGCCTCCAACTAACCAATAAGGGGCACAAGAAGCCTTTTGAAATGACCTATACTATTCAAAGAAATGAGAGAAGCTACTGCATCCATGAAATAAGAACAAGATGATATTTTAAAAGGTGACACTGGAAAATAAAAGAGCTCTTTGAAAGTAACCTGATAGAAAACCTTAATAAAATCTAACAGAAAAGTCAGAAGATAAAGTCGAGAAACTTTCCCAGAAAACTGAGTAAAAAGGCAAAAAATTAGGAAAGAGGAAAAGTAAAAGATAAAGAGAATTAGAGAGTGGATCCAAGAGTTCCAACATTTGCTTGTAAATAATCTCAGAAAAAGATAATGGACAAATTTAAGGGGAGAAATAATCAAAGAAATAACAATACAAAAAAATTTCCCAGCACTGATAAAATGGGTGACCAATATGAAAGGACCTACCAAATGCCTAACACCATAGTTGAGAAAAGACCTACACCAAGGACCATCGTTGTCAAATTTCAGAATGGAGAGAAATAAAAGAACCTAAAAACTTCCAGGGTGGAAAAAAAAGCAGGTCACACGCAGAGGATCAGGAATCCAAATGAACCCAGACTTCTCAAGAAAGCAAAATGACAAGGGAGCTATGTTTTTAAAATTATGAAGGAAAACAATCTCTAACCAATACATGGTTAAACTAAAAACTAAGTGTGAGGATAGAAAAATATATACAATAACTAGATATGCAAAATCTTCAGGCGTGCAAAATCTCAAAAAAAGTTCACCTCCTATGAATCCTTTCACTGGAAGCTGTTATTTGAGGTACTTTCCCCCAAAACAAGGTGAAAAGGGGAAGAGCTAGGAAACCAGGAATGGAAACAGGTGAGTGGTGAAGAGACATCTCAGATGATAGCTGTGTCACAGTTGTAGAGAACAATCTATGCAGACCAGAGCCTAAGGCCTCTAGGAGGGTGTCCGTTCCGTGGGTGATAAATCACAGACCTGACCTGTTACCCACGGCACTGTAGTGAGGGGGGTTTTACTCTCTGTCTCAAGGTTAGATGAACCATATTGCAGTGTGTTAAGAAAAAACGCTAAGGATGGATGAAAAGATGTTAGGGGAATTAAGAGAGACCCTTCATGATGTCCTATAATTTCTCTGAAAAACCGGAGTTAGGTCATCTGACAAAAGGGGAGGGAGAGAGAGACAGATGGGAGGCTGAGCCAATGGCGAAAGTTTAGAGATTCTGTGTCAGGAACGAAGGGGGCAGCTAACCAGGAGCAAGAGTGCTCCTGAGCATTGGGTACCACACATTTGCACCTGTCAGCAGAGCCGGGTGGGAGCTGTCTGCACCATGACTGGGTGTGAGGTTTATTCACTGATCATTTATTTTGAAAAAACTTCAAACCTATAGAAACATTCCAAGAACAATACAAAGAACTTCTATATCCCCTTCATCCAGATTCTCTGATAAACATTTTACCGCATTTGTGCTCTCTCTCTCTATTTGTGCCCGGTCTCTCTCTCCCTCGCTCTTCATAAATATATATAGATCTGCCTTTTCCCCCCTGAACCACTTGATAAGAACTTGTAGACAGGTTGCCCCATGACCCCAAAATACTCCAGTTTGTACTTCCCCCAAACAACACCCTCTCCTCATTACTATCATTCAACCCTCCAAATTAGGAAATCAAAATTAGTTTCAAGCCATCCTTTAATCCATGGACCCCATCCAAGTTTCTCCAACTGTCCCAACAATGCCTCATTTGCCTTTCTGGTCCAGGATCCAAGTCAGGATTCTGAGTGGCATTTAGTTGTCATGCCTCATTAGTTTCCTTCAATCTGGAACAGGTCCATCCTTCCCTGTCTTTCACGACCTTGACAGTCTTAAAGAGTACAGGCCATTCAGTCTGAGGATGTCCCCCAGTGCGGATCTTTCCAGCGTTTCCTTGTGTTCACTCTCAGGGTGTGCACTCTTGGCAAGAATACCACAGAAATGCTGCTGTGCTCATGTCAGGACATCACATCTGGGCATGTGTTACTGACCTGTCCCACCAACAGTGATGTTAACCTTGATCACCAGGTCAGGTTGGCGCCTGCCAGGTCTCTCCATCATCAACTCACCATCTTTTTCTTTGTCTTTGATAAGTATGCGGTGGGGAGATACTCCAATACTACACCAATACCCTGTTCCTCGTCAAATCTCCGCCCACCAGCCTTAGCATCCTTTGATGACTCCAGCCTTATTCAACAACTAGGAAGGTTGCCAAATGGTGAATATCTATTTCCATCACTCGTTCTATACATATAGTTGGCATTCTACTGTAAGGAAGAGTTTTCCATTCTCCATCATTTATTCATTTATTCCCTTATATCAGTATAGACTCACGGATTCTTATTTTAATCAAAAGGTTGTAATCTGTTACCATCACTATTTATTTTGATGCTCAGATTGTCCCAGATTTAGCCTTCAGGCAGATTCCTGTGTCATTTTGACATGTCCCCATTATTCTTTGACTGTTTCCTTAGTTTCTGGCACAAAAAGATGTTTTAAACTCATCTTGTATTTTTCCTGTTCTAGCCCTGGGATCAGCTATCAGCTCTGGTTCCTTTTAGTGGAGAATGATATTTTTTTAAAACTAAGAAGTGGGCTCTTGATGGCTTATTGCTACTGGGTTATCATTGCCTCTAGGCAATTGCCTCTAACCAATAGCATTGATTGTCTGTTCCAGAATAATGTTAAAGAACAGTGGCAAATCCTGGCACCCTCTTCTTATGCCTGACTTTCATAGCAATATCCCTGATGTTTCAACATCATGCATGGCGCTGTCTATTGGTTTGACATAGATATTTTAAAACCACATTAAAGAAGGATCCTTCTATTTCAATTTTACTAGGAGTTTATTTTTTTAAAGCAGGTATGGATATTGAATTTTATAAAATATATTTTTTGGCATCCATCTAAATGGCCAAGTTGTTTTTCCTCTTTTGATATATTAATATGAGTCATTGTATAAAATTTAGCAGTATTAAACCACATCTCTTTCTCTGAATAAAGTCTATTTGGTCAGGATGTACTTTTTAGAATATAATGCTTGATTCAATGTGTTAATATTTTATTTCAGAATTATGTATCAATATTCATAAGTGAGAAGAGCCTGGCATTCCCTTTTTTTCTTGTCTTGGTTGGATGTCTTGGTGGGGTGGAAACAGGATGCAGGTGAATGTGCAACAGAAATGAGGGCTCCTGGAGTTAAGGAGGAAAGGAAGGTGGGCAAGTGGGAGAAAAGAAGGTAGAGGGGGTCCCTGGAAGGCATACAGGAGACATAGATGCACAGCAAGTTGAAGTGCATTCTGAATGGGAATTTGAAAGAATGGAGCCCTTTCCAGTGAGGTCAAGTCTCAGATTTTGGCCAGGGGGTAGCTTGCTGAAGAAAAGCTATAAGTCATGGGGCTTGGAAACGTCAAGAAACTGTGAGGCAAGGACCTGAATGGACTGCGCACCTGACTGTTGAAATCTCCCCAAGTGGAAGCCAAGGAGCTGGCAGAGTCAGTGACAAGGCCAGTGGGGTCATGACCTGGAGGTTGATGGAGATTGCCACAGTGTGGAGGGGCAGGTGGCCTGGCTGGCTGAGAAGACCCCAAGGGGGAGGTGACTTCTTTTTCTTCTTAATAAGGGTGAAATAGCTCGACACATGACCAGCAGTTCAGAGCTGGGGGAGTGCTGTCCTGTCCTCTCCTGGGCTCAGGTAAGGAGGTGAGAGAGGGGAGTTGACAGCCTGGGAGGCCAGGCGTCAGGGCAAGCAGAATTCGGTTGGCCAGAACTGCTGTTGAGGGAGGGGCGGCTTTTCTAATCTCAACTTGAGGACCAATTCAATTGAATGAGTTAATGGATGTGCCTGGCACAAAGGAAGCCCAGCAGAGTCACTATCATTATTATTATTTGTATTAAGTAATTAAATGTCTTTAAGTGATGCTAAAAGGCATTTGCAGACATTGCCCAAGAAATGTGATTGACACGTTCTATTTACAGGGAGAACTGGTTATCTTCCCCACACCCCCGCCCCATCCTCCCTTTCCCTTTCTCAGTTCCAGACAGCCTTTGGCATCAGCCAGTCCCCTGACTCAAATCCCAGCGGCCCAAGGGCAAGTTGCATGGACTTGAGGAAACTTGGGCCTCATCTGGAAAATGGGTAATGACACCTCCTGAAGTTGAGACAGGGCACCGGTGCCACAGGGACCACTGAATCTTGCAGCACCCTGAGCCCAGGACTGCAGAGCGCTGCAGGTTTGGTGGCTGCTCAGAGGCTGAGCAGATGCCGGGGTAGAAAGGGGACGAGGGAGGGAGCCCCAGCCAGGGCCTGGATTCCTGCAGCTCAGACTGAGGAGAGAAAGGCGGTCGTTGGCGGAGGCAGGGGACTGGGGGGGGGGGGGGGAGGGGGGGGGCGGCGGGGGATGTCGAGAACAGGTTTTCCGGTCCAGACAGGCACTAATCTGTCAAGCCTAAGATCCAGGAACAGGATCCAGGAACTCTGGGAACTCTGCGGCAGGAGAGCATGGCAAGGCAGGGAAGGGTGCCGGTCCTTGGCCTGTGGACCGGTGGGTAGTCTCTGCAGTTCCGCATTTAAGCTGGGAACCAAGCAACCAGCCTCTACCACACGCCTCCATCCCCCCCATTTCTGGCCACGCTCCTGGTCCCGAAGTCCCCTCCTGGAGCCTGTGTGGTCACAGGCCCTTCCCAGGGTCACCGCTAGGGCTGCCTCTTTCCTGGGTAGGACCCTCGCTCCTCAAGGGACAGGGCATGCTGGAAAAGCCTGGGTGAACTTGGAGCCTTGTCCTAAAAGCACCTTATCACAGAGCCTGGGAGGGAGAGGGAAGGAGGGCAGGAAGGATGCGACTCCCTCGGCAGGACGAGCCTCTCCCGGGGGAGGGCTTCAATCCGGGGCTCTGGTTGCTGAGTAATAATGATGATGATATTAATACTCATTCAGCATGTAACACGTGCCTGAATCAGAACCCGCACTTTACAGATGAGGAAACTGAAACTCAGAAGAGAGTTTGACTTACCTAAAGTAACAGAGCTGGTCGGTGTCAGGGCAGAATTCGAACCACATCTATGGAGCGCCAGGGCCTGTGCTTCGGTCCCCTCCACGTGCAGCGCATGAGTATTTAGAGAGCTAGGGGGAGCTCAGCAATCAGCCAGGAGTGGGGTCAGGTGTGAGTTTCTTAACCTCTCTGGGCCCCAGGTGCCTCTGGTGGAAAATGGGCAAAACGATAGCTCCCACAGAGAGGCGTGGGAAAGAGCAAATCAGAAAATGTAGTTGTAACCGAGTCGGCTGGGGTCTCACAGGATCAATGTGAAACCCCACACCAGGCTCCGAGGAACCCAGGGCCCTCCCCAGGATTTTTGCAGATCACCCAGAGTGGGGGTGAGATGGGGGGCTTAGGTTCAGGGTCCCTTAGCCTCTGGGCCCCGCCTCTGCATTTCTCTCTCCATGCCACCCTGTGAAAGCCCAGGCTATCTGTCCCTTCCTCTCTCTCCATCAAAAGCCAGCTCTCCCACACCCAGAGGTAGAGGTCTTCACCGGCCAGTGGACGGGGAGGACAGAGAAGCAAAGAGCTTCCGAATGAACACAGCACGCTCCGGTTCTCCAAATGCCCTTCAGTCACGAGACTTCCATCTGCCCTCTCCCTGCAGGGCCCCAAAGTCCCAGGCCTCAGCTTCTCATGGGCTCCGGCCCCGCCCTGCTCTCTCCCCCCACCCTCCCCTCCCTGTGTGCCCTCTCCAGTTTTCTCCCTCTGTCAGGCAGTCCACTCAGCTTCCCCATCCCCTCCTGCCTGACTCCTTCTAGACCCTTCTCTGCACGTCCAAGCCAGCCAGGTGCTCACAGAGCAAAATGACCTGCACCTAACGGAGCCACCTTCTTAGACAGCAGACTAGGTTACTTAAGCGGGGCAGGGGCGCACAGGTGAAGTGGTTTGCCTTTCCCATCCGCAGCATCCTTCCCTGCTGGCAACCCGCCCTTAAGAGGTGTATGGTCTAGTCGGTGTAAAAAAACAATTCTTGTGTTCTCTGTTAAGACCATTTGGAAATAAGATAGAGTTAAGGGTTTTAAGTAAACTCAGGGAGGGGAGTAACTGTAGGGAAAACAGGACGACTCACTGTGTGGCCTCAGGAAGGTCTCACCTCCAGACTTTCCATTCACCTGTGACAGGGGAAGGGGACAGGGCAGGACAAGGTGGCCCCGGAGGGCCTTCTGGCTGCTCCCCGCGTCCTGGAGAGGCTTTGGGAGGCCTGACACCCGCGTGACCCTCAGCCAAGGCACCGGGCTAACCCCCGTGGCACGTGCAGCCTGGCAGCCCCTGTCCCCAAACACTGTGCCGAGGAGGCAGCCCTGTGCACGAAGCAGCTGAAGGCAGAGGGCTGGATGCTCCGTGGACAGAGGACTGTGGCTTGAGCTGCGGTTTGCGCTGCGCACCAGGAAGGCTGAGCAGGGAGAAGTGGGTCCTGCTTCCTGTCTCAACCACTGACTGTTACTTTGAACAGCGAGCTTCCTCTCTCTGAGTCTTGGTTTCTCATCTGATGAGGAGGGCCTGGCCCAGCCAGCACAGATCACTAGGCCCTGGGCCTGTGGAGCTTGTGCAGGAGGCCACTCTTTGGGGCTGGGATTGGGGGACACCCCAGCTATAGGAAGAGCTGCCTGCGGAGGCAAGAGAGACACAAGAAAGGAAACTTTAAAGACTTAGCCAGCCTCCAGACTCCACCCTAACACACAGAAATCAACTCAAGAAAGGAAGAGAGATTGTATAGCCCCAGGAGCCTAAAGTGCTAAAGAGAAGTACTTGAAACGTTGCCTCAGCGTCCTGATCCTTCAGCACTCCCTTGACCTGCTTTGTGCCAGGCAAGGCCGAACCACCAATCCTGGTCACATCCACCCTGACCACATCCTCACCAGCCCCGTCGTGGTGTTTCCTTCAGGTCCAACCACCACCAGGGTCCCTCTCCTGAAGGACTCCGTCTCAGACCACCAGGACACCTGATTTTGCCCCATCAACCTTGGGTTTGGATGAATGAAGGAATGTTTTCAACAATGACTAATTACTGGATGCCAGGCTCTGAGTTATGCCCCGAGTGTGCTGGGCATCATGATGGCCCAGCCCAATCCCCTTTGGTGAGGACTTGTTGCCCCAGTTCCTGAGAGGGCCAGCCAGTCATCTGCCCCTTCAGGCATGGCCTCAGCTATAGGGAGCTGCCTCTCCCAAGATCTCGCCTTTCCCAGGGCAGCACAGATTGATGACGGATGGATTCGAGGGTATAAAGGGCCCATTTGGAATGACTCTGGAGAGCAGCTCTAGTTCCAGAACTCCCATGGGGCTGGCTGAGGCTGTCACTGGGCATCTCTCCTCGGCTCCCCTCTGCCCAGTCCTGCTTCCTTGTCCCCTTGACCCCAGGGGTTGATCCCAAGTCCACTCCCTAAGAAACATCCTGCACGCTGTCTGAGAGCCTGCTTCCAGGGAACTCAGCCAGCAACACAGACAAGAGATGTGGCCCTTTCTCTGGAGAGCGCTCAGTCTAGTTGGGAATAGAAACAACAACAACAGCGGTAATAGTAACCACACAGAGCTTCCTATTGGCCGGGCACTGTGCTGTGTGTTTTATATTCACTGTATATCAGCCAGGCCTCTCTCAGTTGAAAGAGATAGAAACTCAGCTGAAGCAACTTAAGTAGAAGTAAAATAGGGAATAAATTGGCTCATGCAACTGAAAAGTCCCCTAAACCTCTTGATTCAGCTCCTGTCGGATCCGAGTGTTGCCATGGTGCCAAGAGTGTGTGTCCGAGGCCCTGTTTCCAGGGTTGGCTTCAGTCTCAGGCACAGCCTCTCATTTGGTGGCTGTATTAAGTTTCCTGTGGCTGCTGTCACAAACGCGGGTGGCTTAACACACAGCTAGTTACTCTCTTCCAGTTGTGGAGGTCAGAAGTCTGAAATCACAGTGTTGGCGAGGTTTGTCCCTTCTGGAGGTGCTGAGCGGAGAATTGTCCCAGGCCTCTCTCCCAGCTGCTGGTGGTTACTGGCAATCCTTGTGTTCCTTGGCTTCTAACTGCATCACTCCCATCTCTGCCTCTGTTGCCATGTGGCCTTTTCCCTGTGTGTCTCCATGTCTAAATTTCCCTCTTCTTATAAAGATACAGGTCATTGGATTAGGGTCCACCCTCATCCAGAATGGCTTTATCTCAACTTGCTTACATCTGCAAAGAGCCTATGTCCAAATAGGATCACCTTCGGAGGCAGTTAGGACTTGAACGTATCTTTTTGGGAGACACCATTCAACACTTAACAATGGCTAAAGGCTCCAGCTTTCCTTCTATAAGTCTAGTAACTTCAATGGAAATGAAGTCTCAGTAACTCCAGCTAAAGTCCCAAGTATGATTCCCACTGGCCTGGTGTGAGTCACATGTCCATCCCTGGGAACCTATCTCTGTGGCCAGGGCAAAGGAATATTCTTACGGGCTGGGCCTGGATCATGTGCTCACACTGGAACCAGGAAGTAAGATTAGCCCTACCTGGACCACATAGCCGAGTACAAATCCCTGATATCACCCAAAGAAAGAGGAATGGACCCTGGAAAGGCCAAAATAACAGATGCTTCTCAGTTTCCATACCCCCAAGTACTCTGCAGGGTGGGACTTATTCCAATTCACCGAGTGGGAGATGGAAGCTCGGAAAAGCCAAGTGACTTGCAACGAGTGAATGGGATTAGAACTGAGTCAAGACTCTAACCCAGGTCTATCTGGCTCCAAAACTGGGTTCTTTCCCCAAGAGGTGAATGCCAAGAGTTCCTAGGATGTTCCCCCTCAGATGGGACAGTCAGGCAAAGCCTCTTGGAGGAGGTGGAGCTTGGGCTGTGCCTTGAGGGGAGGGAGAGGAGGAGCAGCCAGGAGGAGCAGCCAGGAGAAGCAGAGGCCTGGAGCCAGAAGAGCCCAGGGCCTTTGGTTGGGGCAGAGAGTTCTCTTAGAGCAGTGGGGAGGGGCTGGAGGTGTGCCTGAGGCCCACTGCGAGGCCCTGACACTCTTCTGTTCCCCATGGGCGGTGGGAGCCACTGAAGGTGTCGGAACCAGGAACAGACTAGGCCCCTGATCAGCACACAGGGCGCAGTCTCAACGGAACATCAGTTAGAGGGGCGAGGCTTGGGCCAGGACCACGAGGAGGCTATGGCCACAGTCCAGGTAAGAGGCGATAAGCACCAAGTGGGGCTGGAGACGAGGCAACTCTACCCGCAGCCACCTCGCTGGCCCCAAGCCGAAATGCAACCCTGTCCCAGCCCAGTCCCCCCACCCGCCTCTGTTACTTTCTGCCTCTTGATACCAGCTGTAAATTATAGGAGAGGACCAAGGACCGGTTGGGACTTCCCTCACACTCATGTCTAGTGTCGGCCCTCAAAAACCCCTCCGGACAAACCATGCTAGTGCAGACCTCGATGTGGGCGAATCATTTCATCCTGGATGGTTATGTTCTGGCACCAAAGGCATTTCCCCAACCAAGAGGGAGAGCAGCGAGGCCAGCTGCTGGGCCAGCTCCCCTGCTTCCTCCCGCTGACTCAGGGCAACAGGGATGGGGGATGGGGGTCAGCTGCTCCCTGGGGCCCCAGGAGCCCGTGCCCTTTGCGATGGGCTCCCCTGCGGGCTCTCTGCAGGGAGGGATGCGAGCAGGGGGATTTCTCCTGCTGCACAGAGGCCCGCAGCTGAGGATGGAAGCCCACAGGCTGCTGGGAAGCCACCCCCGGGGCCTGGCTTAGGAAGGGGAGTTGGGGGGCCGCTCAGGTGGACTCCTGGAGAGCTGAGGGCTCCGTGAATCTTTCGCAAATGAGGCAGAGCCTCACAGGACGGGAGAGAGGTTCCCATTGTCCCCAGCGCCCTCTCGTGAAGTGTGTGTGTGTGTGGTGAAGTGTGTGTGTGTGTGTGTGTGTGTGTGTGTACAACATGCGTAGTGTGGGGGGTGGCAGGGGAGAGGGAGCCTTCGCAGTCTCCATTCTTCCCTGGTGCTAAGTCTGCGGAGATGGTCTCAGGCCACACCTATGACTGCACTTCCTCTCAGGGATGCTGGAGGAGATGGAATGAGACCCTTCCCCAGTGGGTCCCCCAGTCTTTCCAGTGACTCAGTATGGAGCGCCTTGCTCACCTTCCCCTCACCTCCTGGCATTTGAGAGAAGGGGAAGTGTGTGGGCAGCTCTGGGATTTCTCGGCGACCGTTCCCAGTCCCCCTGCCGGGGGCACTTGCTGCTCCGGCTGCTGGGAAGCAGCCCACGGGAGGGGGCTCGCTCTGCATCAGAGGGAAGGCCCTTCATGTCTCACTGACTTGGCTTTTCCCAGAGTTCCCCCTGGCATCAGAAGCTGCCAGCTCCGCTCCCCGAGCACCTTGTCCTGGGGCGGTTGAGGCCTTCGCTCCCAGTTCCCCAGCTTCTAGAGGCCAGGAGCGGAATGGCATGAAAAGGAGCCCCGAGTTTCTCAAGGGTGGATTCAAAAAGATGGGATGGGGGAGGCCAGGGGGAGGCTCTGCCCAATACATTGTCATTTATAACGATGAACCAGAAAAATCTATTCTCCTGAAAAGCTGATACACTTCTTTTTATCAGAAAAGGAGAGCTTGACACCAACAGCACTAGCTTTTGGACGAGACTGCCTGGAAGCTGTGCTCAGATGCGACAGCAGCTCAGCCCACGGTTCCCGGACAACTCTCTCCTCCTCTACCCCAGCCTTGTATTCTTTTAACCTGACTTTGAAGGCCTCTTATAACTGTGTTTTCCACTGTGAGTCATCTCTAACCTATTTGGAAACAGTCAGGACAGAATGAGTGAATGCATGCATGCATGAATGAATGAATGAATGGTAATCTTTACTGAGTAAATGTGCCAGGCTCTGTTCTAAGCACTTTATGGTATCGACTTATTTAAGCCTCCCAACAACCCTCTGAGAAGATATTTTTAGCATGCCCGTTTCACAGCCAAGGGACTAAAGCACAGTGAGAATAAAAGCTTACCCCAGGTCAAGGCTGCCTGGCTCTGCATCCTGCTTCCTACTGGCACTATCCTACCTCTGAGAATGAGTGAGTGAAAAGAGCCCATAAGTACTGGTGAAGGAAGGGGAAGGGGCAGGGGGAGGGCAAGTGATGGTGCTGGTGCTGGAGGGTCAGAGCCGATGCTGGAAATGCTGGTGGTGGGAGCGATGGAGGTGGGGCTGCTGAGGAATCCTTCTCACCTGGCTGCTTCCAGCTCTCCCACGAGAGGTTTCCTTCAGGTGCAAACACAAGGCAACTGACACTGTGGGAAGCTGGTCCCTGGCTTGCTTGTGGCCTTGGATAAGTTCCTTACCCTCTCTTGGCCTCACTCTGCCCATTTGGGAGACAGTGGGATTCAGGGATCTGGGAGGCCTTTTAGCCAAGACACACCACGGCTCTTCCCATGGATGGAGCCAGGGCAGGGGGTGAGCTCTGAGGGTCAGGCAGCCTGGCTCCAGTGGGACCTGGAGGGCATGGGAGCAGGGTGGGAGGGCTCCAAGCTCTGGCAGCTCTTGGGGGCCACAGTCCTCAAGCCCAAACCACCCTGAACTCCCTGAAAACTGCTGGGTTCTCAGAGCTGGGAAGAAACCCAGAGACCATCTAATCTGACCTTTCATTTTACAGACAAGGAAACTGATCCTGGGGAAGGGAACTCCCTGGGCACCCCCACTAAGCCCAGGCAGATGCAGGGCTAGACCCCAGCTGCCTGTCTCTCCGCCCACCTTCCACTGCCCATGGCTCTCTTTCCTTAAAGCTCCAGTCACCAGGCAAGAGGGCTGCAGGCAGGAGGGACCCCAGAGCATCTGGCTGGGCCAGTGGGATCTCCGGCGGTTCCTCAGGCCTTCGTGTCATCCCGGGCCATGAGTCAGGGAAGCACCACTGTGACACCAACCCAGTGAACTACGACTTTTGAGGTCAAGCAGTTGCTTATGACTAACCCTCACACTTAAGGTGCTGAGTTGGCCCTGGGAAAGTGGCAAGGGAGGCTATATCTCTTTCTGGCAGCCTCCCTTAGCCCCTGGACCCCCGGGACCCTCCCTCAGCTCCACATCTACATGCCAGGGCTCCTCAACCCCAAGCTTGCTGTCTGCTCGCAGCTGGGGGTACCTTGGAAAGAATACGATGGGTAATTCATAGTAGGATGACGACAGCTACAGGGAGGGCAAGCCCCACAGCAAGAGAGGGAAAGAGGGAGCGAGAACTGGGTCCTGGCTCCCGCGCTGCTGACAGCTAATCACGTGCTTGTGGACAAATCCTGTCCCCTCTCTGGTCTCAGTTTTCTCCTCTATAAAACGAGAGCTTGTGCTGGGTGTCGGTGTATCGTTCTGCACGCTGACCTTGGAGGATGACGGGGTGCTGTCCCTCTCACGGGGTATCTGCATTATAAGGAAAAGAACTGAAAAGGGTGAGCTTCAGCCCAAATAGCTGCGACCCCAGTGAAGAAACGTTGGCCAACTCCCTGCACTGAGCCTCCCGTGCCCTGCCTGACACAGCGGCCCCTGCAGCCCTCAGAGCAGGTCTAAGCGGGCGCGGGGGCCCCTCCCCGGAGCAGAGGGACTGGGGCCTGGGGCAGGTCAGTGCACTTGGACAGTCTTGGCCGTAGAATTAGGGATCTCACCCACCCCTGTGGGCATCACACCTACCCTTACACTCCCGCCCAGACCCACCCAGAGCTACAGAAAACTCCCTTAGGCACTGCCCACCCCCAGCTCATGCAGCCCTGGAGAGGGGGCGTGCAGACCTGGTCTCCCCGTACAGCTTTCTGTCCTCAGGCGAGCTGTCCACTGGTCCCCCCTACACAGAGGTCACGCCCTCCACCCCCACTCGCCAGTCCATCAGGACCAGTGCCGGGCCTGCTCTTCAGAGCCAGTTTCTCCAGAGAAACCTGCTCAAAGCATTGAGGAAGGAATGGAATGAGATTGGAGAGTAGGGTTTGTTTTAGGAAATCTCTTAGCTTACGAGGCAGGACGTGGAACAAATGAAGAAACTGAGGCTCGCGGAGGGTAACTCAGTAAGTAGGTGGGGACTACGGGGCTGGAACCCGGGAAGCCTCCACACGGGCCTCGGTGTCATTTCAAGGTTGAAAGCACAGAGCAGAGGCCCACCAGTCTCTTCTCCCTCATCTCTGCGTGGGGATCGCGCCGACCTCATGGGGTGCTGTTGAGGAGGTAACAGGGTAATGGACCCACGTACGTGACATTTATTGCCAACATTACTATGATTATTGCTACTCATTACGCCCACCACGGTGAGCACGATCCTCAGTGCCTCAGGTGCCAAGGAGCCACGCCGCCCAGGGGGCCCCCCCCCGCAGCGCCCCAGGAAGCCGCCCTGCCTGGCCTCTGACGTCTGTCCTGTCTGGGAGCCCTCTCCTTTCTTGCGGTTCCATGTTTGAAAATCTCCCTCTGTTTTCCCAGCTCCCCTCTAACCAGAATGGCCCAGGCTCTCTGTCCCTCTGTGCACATGAGTGACTTTTGCTGAAAAGCAAACATCATTGGGGCACCCAGCCTCGTGGTTTCAGGCTGTGCGGTTTACCTCATGACGTCATCTTCCTTCCTCCAGATAAACCAGAAGAGACTTAACATCTCAAAGTCTCGGCCGCTCCTGGAAAATGGGGCCTGCACTGACTCGTCCTTTGAAGATTCAGAGAGGGCAGAGGAAGGAGTCCCCAGGCCTGGCCCAGGGTCAGGCTGACCTGGGATGACCGAAGGGGGTTTTCTAGCACCGAGAACCTGGGTTCCTACTGGCTTGGACAGGGCTCTCTAAATGTAGGAATCAGGCTCAGGGCAGGAGCTGGGGCCCCTGAGGCTAGAAAGGAAGGGCTGGCACCTCCTGGGCCCCAGCTGACAGAGCACCGGGCCCTGAGCCGCCATGCACAGAAGGCAGGAAGACAGTAGCAGCCTGAGCCCGGGGACCCCTCACCTTCCTCAGACCAGGGCACAACCCCCCTCCCTGCCCCCTGCCAACCACACAAAGGGTGGGGTATACCAGGGCGGGGGGATGGGGGGACGGGGAAGGGACCGCTTACGACTGTTGAATACCCACCTTATCCCAGGCTCTGTGCTTTATTATCTCATTTAATGTTCTAACAGCCCTTTGAAGTAGGTGATTTATAGAGTGCTCAGTGACAGATGACAGACCCAGAGCTCAGAGAGGTTTGCCCAAGGCCCCAGTTAGCAATAGGCCTGGCACACAGTGTTCAGGACTGTTTGCTGCATAGAAAGGAGCCCAGATGCTACCTTCCCTCCGCGAAGCAGAGGTCTCCAGGGCTTCCAGGGCAAGACCATCTCCCTTCCGAGGGCACTCGTACCCACGGCCAGAGGGGTCCTGGCTGAGTGGGGCCTCCTCAGAAGGAGCTTGGACCTCAGGCTGGGGCTGGGGGTGGCCAGAGCAACCCAGAGTCATCTCATTTCAGACCTGTCCACTGCTGGGGAGCATGATGGCCCTTCTGTCTTCCCAGTGGGGCCCCATCTCCTTCTACTCGATCCAGATTCTTACTGGGCCTCCACCCCGTGCCAGTCCCACTCACTCCGCAGGGTGTGACGGGGAACGCAGGGAGGGGAGAGAATACAGAAACAAAAAGACATGGTTCCGGTCCTCAGGGAACCTACACTCTTGGCAGGGACCGTGACAGGGACAAGGGCCGGCACCACCGCCGCAGTGTTCATGGTCACCGCGTTACTACGTGCCTCGCCCCGCACTTAGCATGTCACACACTTGTCTCATTGAATCCCTGTTAAAAAGCAACCTGCGAAGTGGCCATTATTCCCATTTTATAGATGAGGCAACTGAGCCTCGGTCTCTCACCCAAGGTCACCCAGGTAGGAAGTGGCAGAGCTGGGATTTGAATTTGGGACTGTCAGACCGTAGGACTGTGGTCCTGATCACAACGCTCCAATACCTCTGACCCTAGGCAGGACCCATGTTCCAGAAAGATATACTGAGTGTGCAGGGGAGCCAGGGCTCCGTGAAGGGAACAGAGGAGGCAAAGGGCGCTCTCAAGAGGGGACCAGCATGAGTCAAGTTTCATGGTGCACATGGGAGCAGCAAAGAGTTCCATCAGGGCAGAGCCCCGGGCATGGGAAGGGGGGGTGCCTTTGGGAAGAGAGATCAAGGACATCCGCAGGGCAGAGCAGATGCTGGGTGATAGCCTCCACCCTGGTGCAGCCTGGGCTCCTCTCAGGAGATTGTGTCCTTGGGGTCAATGGCCGGTCCAGGAGGGAGCTTCTCCAGGGCTGGGCCACCCTCCTCTGCTCTATGCCAACCTCCTGCCTCACTCCCTGTGGCCCAGATGCCTTCCCGGGTCAGCTGTTGGGACTAAGCAGTCCCCAAGAGGAAAGCCTGAGCAGCTCCGAGATTGCTGGGTTTGTGGGCTGAGCTGGAGGTCTGGACAATAATGCGAGCTGATAGAGCCCACGTGGGTGGTCTCCGGGAGAGCCTGGGAGGAAAGCAGGCAGGGCGCCCCTTGGCCTGGGCTCCCAGAGCTCATTTGGAACAGGCGTGTCCATGCTGCAGGCTGGGCTGGCTGCAGGGCCTCCGGACCCCTCGGATTCTATCCCCCAAATCATGGCTGGTCATCACGAGTCACTGCTAGGTGGCCACAGCTGCCTGCCTGCCCACTCTGCCTGCAGGCCCTGATGGGGGTGGGGAGATCTTTCCTGCACTCGGGGGGTTCATTCCACAGCCGGAGCCCTGGCAGTTCCTCTCTGCCCTCTGCCCTTGGCCACCCCCTTCTCTCGTCAGCCCGTCCTCTGCTCCCCCATCAACAGGAGTCACTCTTTGGGGCCCCAGAGCCGGCAGGACCCTGGGGAGGTGGACTCGGAGGTGGGGAAGGGGCAGGGTCAAGGGCAGCAAGCCCCGAGCGAAGGCCTGGGACAGCGTCTGAGCCCAGCTCCCTCTGGCTCACGCTCCTGGCAGGAGGCCCAGGCTCAGAGCCAGCCTCACAGGCTGATTCGTGACTGAGAAGCTGCCTCCTGGGCCCTGCTCCGGGTGGGAGGAGCCTGGGAAAGTCAAGTTGTCGGCCCGCACAGCCCCGTGGGGCTGGCACAGGCTGAGTGCGGCGGCTCGAGAAGCACGGAAAAACCGTTGTCTTCATTAAGCATCTGGGTGGAGATTGAAGGAATCAGCAGGAAGGCTTTTCAAATTATCCAGACTTGGGCTGGCAGCCGGGCCCCCGGGGGAGGCAGGTTTGCCTCTTTTGGGCCTTGGAAGGCTCCTCGCTCTCCTTCCTGCCATGGTAATTAACTGGGGCCTCTCTGAGAGGTGAGCAGCATTTTTCCGTACTGCTCTGCCATCCAGCTGCCCAGCCGAGGCCTCTGGCTCTGGAACCCGGGAGCAGCAAGGTCCCCAGGATGTAGTTGCCATCCCCACAGTGGGCCTGGTGAGGCCCACTTAAAGGCCAAGCTTGGGTGAAACAGGGAGCAGAAATGTGGCCACCCCAGGCCCTCAGGCAACCTTGTGCGCTGTGGCCCAATGACCTCTGCAGGTGGCCAGGATGGTGAGGGTCAGCCATCAATGACCAGCCCCTTGATCTCTCTGGCAGCCATCGGCCTAGACCTCTGCTCTCAAAGAGCACGACGCCCGCCCGGGCGGACCCCCATCCCTGGGCACTGCTCTCTGTTTCAACTTTGGAGGTAGAGTAAGAAGGGCCAGTGACTGGCTGGATGAGGGGATTAGAGAGAGTGGGGGGTGGTCTCTTGGGCGACTTGGGGTGCCGTCATCTGAGCCAGAGGCCCGAGGCCCCTCTGGGCCTCCTAAATCCAGAGGATCCCCCATCCTACCCACTTCCAAGGAGGGATGACTGAGGTCCCGTCTGCCCAGTTCCAGTCGCTCTGTGGAGTCAGCGTTCTGGAAACTCACACAATCTTCTCTATACTTGTAACAAAAATCATGAAATAACCCAAATACACTCAAAAGAAGGAAAAGGGAGTATCATGACAACCCCCCACCCCCGTGAGCCCACCACTCAGCTTCAACACATCAACATTTTCTAATCTCTTTCACTTCCCACCCCACTTTTAAAAAATGCTTGAAAAGAATCCTAGACATATTATTTTTTTAAACATCTTTATGGGAGTATAATTGCTTTACAATGGTGTGTTAGTTTCTGCTTTATAACAAAGTGAATCAGCTATACATATACATACATCCCCATATCTCCTCCCTCTTGCGTCTCCCTCCCTCCCACCCTCCCTATCCCACCCCTCTAGGTGGTCACAAAGCAAGGAGCTGATCTCCTTGTGCTATGCGGCTGCTTCCCACTAGCTAGCTATTTTACATTTGGTAGTGTATATATGTCCATGCCACTCTCTCACTTCATCCCAGCTTACCCTTCCCCCTCCCCGTGTCCTCAAGTCCATTCTCTACACTAGACATCATATTATTACCCATAAATATTTCTCATCTCCTGGCAGTGGCCACGTGGAAGTGACCTGAGCAGTTTCCACGTCTGTCTCCTTTGGGGCAGGGTCTGCCCCTGTCACCTCTGTAGCCCAGCTCCTGGCATGGTTCTTTAGGGAGAGATCACTGAGCTGAGGTGACCCAAGGGCCATGATGTGACCTGTGTGCTGGATGACAATCGCTAGGCCATCCTCCTGTGATGATCTCTAGGTCTAATTTCTATGACCTAGAAATCATGGCCCTTGGGTCACCTCGGCTCAGTACTCTCTCCCTGAAGAACCGTGTCAGGAGCTGGCTTACAGAGGTGACAGGGGCAGGCCCTGCCCCAAAGGAGACTGACGTGGAAAATGCTCCGGTCACTTCCACGTGGCCACTGCCAGGAGACGAGTCTTCCTAGACCAGCCTGGATCCAGGAAGATGTGGAATCCTCTCCTGCCTCCCCAGCGTCCTCAGGATCAACCCAATGGGGTTGGGAAGCCCCTTAATGGGGCCTACGCCTACCTCCGGCCCCTTTCTCACCCTTCGTCCTCTCTATGCACCTGTGCTGGAGTGGCCAGGCCTGTCTCCTGGCCCAGAACACCCCTTCTCCCTGCCTCCAGGCTCCTGCTCGCATCTCCTCTGAGAAGCCCTCCCTGACCAGCCTGGGGTTGCTCCTGTGCCCGCAGCCTAAACCCCCGGCCCTGTTGTGATGACGGTTCAGCTTGTCCGGGCCTTTCTGAAAGGCAGGGCTGTGTCCTGAGTGTTTCACACGCGGCCAGGCCTCCTCACCAGGGATGCTCTGTAAGTTTGCTGCATGACTGTTGGTGTGCAAATAAAGGAGTGAATTTGCAGGAGAACAAGTCAGTGGAGTAGAGAAACGACTGGAAGCATGTGGCAATGGGGAAATGCTCTTCCAGATTCTCTGTCCATCTTCAGAAACTGGAAAACAGATGGAGCCAGTGAAAGTGTGGGGATGCTTCTCTGCCGGCTGGAAAGAGGGTCTCCTGCCCCTACCCGTCAGCCAAGGCCTGGCCGTCCTGTCCGGTGTCCTGTGTCACTGGCTTCTGGGAAGCCCCCTGGCAGTTTCTCTCCCTGGGGCGGTCCGGGAACCGGCGTGGGGCTCAGCACACACCCAGACCCTGCGCCTGCTGGTGGGGTCTGTTTGCACAGGGTCATCTGGTTTCAATCCAGTGAAATCTTCAAACTTTCCATGGGAACATGTTCTATTTTAAACTCTCCCGGATGGGCTGGACAAACTCAGCCCAAGCAGGCTGTGAGCCCTTGGGCAACTGCTGGGGGACTTGCCACCGCCGGCTGGCCCCCAGTCAGCAGGAGCAGGCGTGGCTGGGGGGCTCTAGGACCGAGGCCCAGCTCCACTCCGGACTCCCTGGATGACCTCAAGCAAGTCCCTCTGCCTTCTGGGCCGCAGTCTCCTCATCTTTACAGCATAAGGTTAATAGCAGGGAGCCCGACTGCCTGGGTTCAAATCCTGGCACCCCCTCCTCAGTTAACTGCGTGAATGGCAAAGTTACAGAACCTCCTGGGCTTCAGTTTCTTCATCCATAAAATGGAAATAAGTTGAGTTGTTGGGATTACATGAGAGAAGTTCTCAGCACAGTGTCTGGGATATGGCAAGGCCCACGCTAAGTGCTGCTTATCACAGATCTGGAATTTCTTATCTGGAACCTTTGGTCACTTGTGTTCCAGAGTTCATATGTTTTTGCATTTTTAGGAAGGTAATATAATGCATAGTCCAACACCTCACAGAATCCAGTGAGGTCTGGGCAGTACCCCGTGATGAAACACATTAGTATTTCCTCATTAACACCCATGAATAGTCACCCAAAGTGGGAAAATTATAGGTAGCCTCATGTTTGATCAGGCCAGGTCTTGCTGCCATATAGGTTATGAAAAGAACTTTGGGTTTTCAGAGCTTTGGGGAGTTTGGAATTTCAAACAAGGGCTTGGGGAAGGTGTATTGTTATTATACTGGTCTGTTTAGGAGGAAATGCTGAAATGCTTTCCACTGCTCTGGGGTGGCTCCAGGGCCACAGACGGGGAGGGCAAGGTGAGCCCGCTGTCGAGCAGGGTGGCGGGCCACCCCCTCCTGCCCACTGTGGCCTGCCCACCGTGGCCTGCCCTGGACTGGGCCCAGTCATGCAGGGCCTCCACCAGAAACTGGGCACCTTTGTGTGAATTAGAATAAAGCACCCCTCCGTGCAGGCTCAGCACCCATGGGGGTGAGACTCAGTCAGCAGACAGCGACCTTGTCTGCAGAGAACGCATCCCTCCCTCTGGGCAGGCCAGCACCACGGCAGCAAACCACACAGACCAACAGGGCGGGCCCTGTACTGACGGGCCCTGGAGGGGCTGGCATCACCCTCGCCTCATGTGGGCGCAGTGTGACGGTGCACCTTTGTCTGAGAGTCACGAATTACAGAAGCTTCCCATGGCGCAGAGCAGTGGAAGGAGCCCCTTCAGGTCAGGACATCTATCTGGGGGCACCTGAGGCTGATTTCTGACCCACCTCCCTCCCCTGCCCTCTGCTCTGGCCACTTGGGCCCAGGAGCGCAGGCTCAGAGCTATGTGGGGAGAAGGGAACAAGCTCCTTTCATCTTAGAATCCAAGTGGGAACTAGGGCTGACATCCCCACGGGGTCATCTCAACTGACGTCTGTCCCGACGGTGGAGTGCTCTGTCCTGCATGTTTGCCCAGAGCTGAAGCATTTACAGATCACTGTCACAGACTCCGATTTGACAGCCACAAGGGTCTCATCACCCCTGTCGTATACCTCAATAAAACCAGGTTCAGAGGCGAAGTGACTGGCCCAAGGTCATACAGCAGCGGTTGGCGGAACCTAGGCTTCCCGCCTCCCCTTCTAGCGCTCTCTTTCCCACAACTCGTGGCCTCTGGGGCCACCACCTCACAGCTCATCCGGCAGTGGCCTCCCAGGGACAGCTTCCCTGCTGCCTGGGCGGATGCTGCGGACAGATACCCAATCAAAGGCAGGTACGGGAGAAGGAGCTGGGCAGCAGCCGGGTGGGACCTGGCCCCCGGGTTCTAGTCATGCTGGCCAGGAGGCGTCCAGTGACTGCTCCACCTTGGGCTTGAGGAATTACGCCTTGCTGGGTGCCCAAGGGTTAAACGCAAAACCTCAGCTAACAATAAAATACAAAGAGCAAACAAAACAACAGCGGGGGTGGATAAAGGAGATTAATGCTTGTAAAAGTGCTTTGAGCCGCTGGAAGAAAGGAGACACCAAACACAAAGCTCCCTTCCCCAGCCTTGGGTCACTGTCGGGCAGCTCTGAGTCTCACGATGGAGAGGGAAGGCGTGGGCGAGGGGTAGGGGTCCACAGCTCAGGGCATCCTGTGAGGAGGGGGGATAGACACCCACACCCGGACTCAAGGGGAGAGTCTTGCTGAGATCACGCAGCCCACAAGGCAGAGGGAGGTCAGCTCTGGCCCACGCGTGGGAGGCCTCGCGAGCCTCGGGGCCCCCGGACAGGATTGACGTTCAGCACAGGTGGGGAGGCTGCCAGGCCCCTAGGGGCTCGAAGCCGGGCCAGGGGCCCTGAGGACTGAGCGCTGGCCTACTGCAGCTGGACAGGGGTGGCAGCCCCCCACGCGGGGTAAGGGCGGCCCCAGTGGGGCTCTGGGGTGGGGGGCCCAGGGGCTGAGGCCAGGGGCCGGGGTGGGAAGAGGCAGGAGCCCAAAGCAGATGCCTGTGGCCCTGACAGGAATGGGCACAATGCGAGCAAACAGTACCTGGAAACAGACGCAGAGTCGTGGCTCCCAGACGGGGCAGGAGAAAAGAGGCAACCCGCCCAGGGCCGGGCCAGCGCTCCACGCGCCACTGCCCCCTCCTGCCCTCCCTCAAGCCAAAGGGCTCTCCAACAGCGAGCTGCAGCAACCACCTCAGCCGGCCAGGGATCCTTTCCAGAATGGGCCAGGTGACTCTAATCCGGGCTGTGGGCGGTCTCTACAGGGCCTGAGGGCAAATTGGAAAAAGGTGCCCCTTCTGGGCTGCTGCAGCCCCAGGCCCAGCTCCAGGGTTTGCTGAGTAGCTGGGAGGCAGGGGCTGCACTTTCACCTCCTCCCCCCTCCCTATACGAGGTGGGCCTGAGCTGGAAGGCCCCCTGCAGATCAGGACCCGCCTGCCTTCCACGGGGCCTCTGAGGTCTTCCTTCCCACCTTATTCCTGCACCGGCCCCGTGATGCTGGGGACCAGCCTGCTTAGTCCCTGCCTCAGCTGAGTCAAAGAGGCAGGTGAAAAAGCACTGAACTGGGAGTCAGATTGGGTTTTAGCCTCATGCTGGGTCCCTGCCCCTCTCTGGGCCTCAGTTTGCCCATCTGTGTTAGTGTTGGCCCAGATGGTCTTGATGGTCTTCAGAAGCCTGGACATTGGTGATGCATTGATAAGTGCCTGAGTAAAGGTCGCCCATTGCCTGGGTAAGGCCCCCTGCCTCCCGCCTTTCCCACAGAGTGGCAGGAGTAGAGGCAGAGATGGGGGTTGACGGGGCGGGCAGCTTGGGAAGGGCTGGATTCCGGGTCTTTCCCCACTGCCAGGGTCTCCTGTGTCCCAGGGAGATGCCTCAGAGAGGACTCGTGCTGGGGGGACACCGTGGCTTTTCCTAGAGTGGGTGACACCCTGGCTCGTGTGGGTGTGGTCACATGCCTCCCTGCTCGGCTCCCCTCCGCCTCCACTCAGACCCCACGGCCTGCAGCCTGGGAGAGGGAGCCCGGAGACCTGCGTTCTCCTCCTAGTGATGCCTATTATGAGCCGTGTGGTCACGCTATGGGGACTCCACTTTCTTGTCTGTAAAATGGGGATAAAAACTTTTACCTCTTAGGGTCATTGTGAGGGTGAGAGATGATGTGGCGAAGGGTCTGACCCTGGGGCTGGCACGGGGTAGACAGATGGGAATTGTCATCCATCCCACCTTTGGCCCAGCCGACTCCCCTGCAGCTCCCTCCTTCTGGGATGTTCTTTCCCAGCTCCCATCCATCTGAGCCCGTGGGACAGACAAGTGCCACCTCTCCCAAGTTACATTTTATGATCCCCTAGCTGGAATCTATCTCAAGAGCCCTTTTTCGCCTCCACCATAGACTCTTCCTCTTCCCGATCTCCTTGGAATGTAGTTGCTTCTCTGTGGGAGGCCTTGGGGGCAGGCCAGATCTGATGTCTCTTGGAGCTGATCTCCCAGTGCCCAGCAGAGCCTGGCACACAGTAGGTGTCCTAGGAGAGTGTGTGCAGTGCCCCAGCACTGAGGCTGCCAGCCGGGGGCCTTCACAAGGGAAGCTCGGGGAAACCTCTGCGATGTGCTGGTCTGTGAATGGTGCCAGGCGGGTGCTAAGGGCTTAGGCCGTCCCCTCCGCAGCTGCTGCCCCCAAAGCCTCCCAGGCTGGCCAGGTGTGGCTGGGGTAGAGCTGGGGGTGGGCTGAGGGCACCTTCATAACGGTAATGGTAGCAGCAGCTCCCATCCACTGTCTGTCTGTTACATCCCAGGTGTGTTATGTCCATTATCTTGCCCAATCGGCACAACCAGCCCGTTAGGTAGGTGCTATTATCATCCCACTGGATCGACACAGAAGCTGAGGTTCAGAGACGTGAAGGTCATGTGGCCAGTGAGTGGCTCAGTGAGGACTCTTGTCTCTTTGGTTCCAGACCGTTTGCTGCCTTCCCTCCAGCCTGGGGGTTCTGGGCTGTGTTCAGGTCAAGCCCCTGGGCCTCCCATAGGCCCTGGCTGGCAAGAGGCTGGCAGAAGAGGGCATTCCCACTAATTCTCTGAGGCTCCGAGGCCTTCCCTTTGGTCTCAGAGCTCCTCCCGCATTGATGCCCACAGGTCTGTAAAGGCCAGGTTTCAGGGACTCCCTGGGGCCTCCGCCTGGGCCTGCCCCCGGGTGGGCTCCCCCCGGCTGCTTCCACGCCCAGGCCCTGAAGACAGAGGACTCAGGCTCCCGCTGCCCCTGCCGGGTCCTGCAGCAGTGCGGCCTGGCCACCAGCAGGTTGCCTTGCTCGCGCTCTGTGCCTGCTGGTCTCAAAGCCCAGGCGCTGTCCCCGCATGCCGTCTCATTCCCATCTCTTCCTGTTCTCCCCTTCCCAGGACCCCCCCTGCTCCAGGGCCCCCCGCCTCGGCCTCACCTCGAGGTGAGATTCCTTCAGCAGCTGCCGGCCCTGGGCTCCTCTGCCCCTTGCTGGCTGACTTCCAGTCACCACACGGATGGACCTGCCTTAAGTATCACTTTGATTCTGTCCCTCCGCTGCTCACAAGCCTTCAGGGCTCTCTGTGTCCACCTGCAGCAGCTGGACACCTCAGCCTTCGTGGGAAGGCCTTCAGAAGCCAAGCGTTTCGGTGGCTGACTGCCTCTGTTCTCCTCACCGCCCCCCTCAGCTCAGCCTGGAGACACAACACCCTCCGCGGGGTCTCACCCAAGGCACCCACCTCGGTCCTTCCTCCGCCACCCTACCAGAATATTCCAGCACCTTCCCCCATCCCCCCTGCTCTGGAGTCTCTGAGGCATGAGCTGGTCCACCACCACACCCATTCCCCTACTGCTTGCTAATTGAATCGCCCCAGATTAGTGTTGCCCTAGTGCCTTTCCTACAGTAGACTTAAGTAATTATTTATGGAATATATTTATAATAGAGAAAATCAAGCAATAATTTAAATGGCCCCAAATAAAGGACGTGGTGTAGGAACTATGGAGAAATATGAGGTAGATCTTTCAAAGATGGTTGTGCTGACTGTAGCAAGATGGCAAACCCTTATGAAATCATGTTAAGTAGAAAGAAAAGCAGGATACAAAATTGTTTTGTATTGTTTTTAAACACGTTAAAAAAGAATAGAAAGAAAGACTGGAAGGAAATGCCTTTATTCCTCAGGCCGCAGCTGGGCTATCATTTCCCTCCGTGGAATAGGTACAAAGAACTTGCTGCACACTGTTTAACACCCCCCCACCAAACACGGTCATGTTAGGAGGATGGGTCACGAGTGGCTTCTGTCCTCTGCTCCTTTCATGTTGAGAAAAAGACTAGGATACTGACAGTGTTGATGGGAATGACGTGGAGGGCTGGGAGCTTGTTGCTGGCTGTGACACCTGCCCAGGTGCCCACCTTCCAGGTCACACCCACCTCGGGCTGATCCAGGACCCAACAAGCAGAGCTTTCAGGCAGGACTCCTTGTGGTCCCTCCTCAGCACCCCAGGGGACCCTGTTCACCCACATCGGGTTCTCTAGAGCTGAGTGGGGGGAAAGGCGGCCCGCTGCCGGCGCACCTGCCCCCCGTTCTCCCCTCCACCCTCCGCTGGGCCAGCAGGGGAGTGCAGGCGAGATGGGCATCAGCACACATGTCCTCTGCAGTTGGTGGTACCCTCACCGCGTCCTCAGGCACCTCTACCAGGCCCCGGCTGGGCAGCAGGAGGGCCTCTATCTTAAGTGGTGGCAGAGGCGAACTGCTTACATAGCTGCTACATCTCGTGGTTCCCAAAGGCTCCCCAGGCCCAGTCAGCCTTATTTTCATAATCAGCCTGTGAAAAGGGCTCATTATTTTATAGATGAGGGACCTGAGGCTCAGAGAGCAGCCAGCCAGGACTCAGCCCAGGCTTCTCGCTTCGCTGCTCTTTGCCTGCCACCTCTGGATGTTCTGGGTTCCAGGACTGACTTTCTGGGTGGGTTCCTTGGGGACCTGAGGCAAGCCCATACTGGGGCCTGGGAATGGGGCAGGTTCCAGGAGAGGAAGGCGGAGGGCAGTGCCCTGCCCCTTCCACTTTCCTACTTTAGGTCTTGGCTCACATGTCACCTCCTCAGTGAGGCCTTCCCTGACCACCCTGGTTAAAAGCACACTCCCACTGTCCCTCCTTTATTTTTCTTCTCCTCTCTTATCTTCTACCACGTGCACAATTTCCTACTTATCTTGTTCATGCTCCCTCACCCCTGATGGGGCTGGAAGCTCCATGAGGGCAAGGATTGTTATGCTCTATTCACTGCTGTTATCTCCAGTGTCTAGAACAGTGCTGGGCGCCAAGTAGATGCTCAAGAAATAATTGAATGCATCCGAACTAGGCATCATGTTCTCCTTAGACCAGTTGCGGAACTCGCCAGGAAGTTGAAACATCATGGTGAGGTAAAGGGATAAAATATTGGTGCGGCCAAGAGGCTGAGTCTGTGCTTAGCTGGCCCCTCTTCCAGGAAGCCCTCCCTGATTTGCATGGCCTGGACGTAAGGAGTGTGAATCTGCTGCTCTCACCACACAGCTTATCACTGCCTCCATAGCTTATCAGCAGCAGGGGAGGGGGTACTTGCCTTATCTCCCCGGCTCTTTGTGGGCAGGGCTGGTCTTATCATCAGTACAGCCTCAGTGCCAGGATCAGTGGGGATGCTGACAGATGTCTGTCTAACGCATCAATGGGATTCAATTCTTACTTCTGCCCTGGAAGCAACTCCCGCCTCTGGGCACATAGAAAGTGCTCAGTAAACAAGTGTGGAGCAGATGGAGGGCTGCCTGGCTGGGCACCGATTTCTGTTCTAATTTACATTTGTTTATCCTAACCTGTCAGCCTGGGCTCACCTGTGTCCTCCTTGAACTCAGCCCATCTTTGGGCTCCAGGATGGCCCTGGCACCTCTTCCTACAGCCTCTGCAGGCCTGCCCACCCTTCCTTGGGTGTGGGACTCTCCTCAAGGTTTCTGGATGGTGCTACCCTCTCCAGACCTGGAAACCTGCTTCTCACTCTCTGGGTGCCCTTTCGAGACCAGGGTGGCTCACATGCGAACGAGTGGGGGACGGGGTGCTGGAGAGGGAGCTGTGATGGTTACACTGGGAGCTCCTCCTGTTTCTCCAGCTAGCCTGTGGGCCTGGCCCAGGCAGACCAGGCTTTCTAACAGGGGTTCCGAAAGGCAGGAAAGGGGTTCGTCATCGACAGTCAAGATTTTAAGGAAGGCTAATGTTTATTGCATGTTTACCAGCAAGAAGGAACCCCAGCTAGTAAAGGGTTCTAGTTTTGACTGGAAACATGCCCACTCAGTGAGGTAACTTCCAGTCTCCGGCGCTCACCGGGATGTAAGCAAGTATGTAAGTCCTTGGTTTCAAAGGGGAAATAAATGATTACTTAAGAAATGCAGTTTAATAAGCAAAAATTTTGAAACAAGGGGGTCTTAGGAGCTTGATGGAAGTGACGAGTTGGGGACCTCAGGTCAAGCTGCCCACCCAGCACAGGCTCACTGAGGACCCCGGGAGGGGGGAGGGGCCGCGGGCCTGGTGAGGCTGGTGGGGCTGGTGGGGGAGGGAGAGCTGGCAGCAGGGGTGTCGCAGGTGCTCCAGGAGGGAGTAGCGTCTATGGGACTGGAAGTCAGGGGCAGAAAAGGGTTCTTTTTTTTTTTTTTCGTCAGGTGAAGCTTAAGGGTAGGGATAGGAAAGGAAAGGAAGCAGTAAAAAGAAGGCAAGGAGCAGCCTGCATCAGACCTAAAAGGCACTAGCATCAAAGACAGCCTTGCCTGAGCACTTACTCTGCCGGCGCTGGTCTAAGCACCTCACACGTCCGGATTCACTGAGTCCTCTGCCAGGCCCAGGACGCAGGTAGTTGCCCCATTTGCTTGCAGGGTAGGAAACTGAGGTCAAGCGGCTTGCTCAACGTCACGCCTCCAGTAAGTGGTGGAGGCGGGACTTGACCCAGGCCAGCTGGCTCCAGAGCCCGCGGGGCCTCAACTCCTGACAACAAGCCAATCAGCCCAGGGCTCGGTTTCATCCACGCGAGGCTCCAGCCTGGAGAGAGCTCTGGAAGGGGTTGCTCCCCGGTGGCTGCCGGCCGCCAATCGGCCAGCAGCTGGAGTGGGCGAGGGTGCGGGCCACCAGTCCTGGGAGGCTGGGGGGACAGCAGGCGAGGCAAGGGGGTGCCCCAGAGGGCAGCCTGGGTCTCAGTGAGGGTGGAAAGCGGGGAGAGGGCTGGATTGGGCAACCCGCCGGCCCACGCAGGCTGCGAGCTGTGGTGCGGAGTTGCGGTGAGGCGTCTTCCCCCAACCTGTGCCTGCGCTGAGTCCCGGGAGTGGGCACCGAGGCAGGCTAAGCAGCATCAGGGCATCTAAAGCCACCCTGTGTGCGTGTGTGGGTGCGCATGTGCTTCGAGGTGGAATGCGTCTCCCCTCAGGGCAATCTGGCCGTGTCAGTGACCCCTGCCCCAGATCTCGTGTCCCCAGGCATGACACCAGCCTTCATTCAGCTGGGCTGTAAAATGAACCCAAGGTAAAACCCCCTCCACGAACCTACTCACGCACCCGAATGACTCGAAATCCCTTCAAAATTTCCCCTGGGGAGGTGGACGACATTGCCTTCCTCAAATGACTTTGTACTTCTCAGGAACTGCCATCAGAGCCCTGAGGCCTCCCTTTGGCTCTCTCTCTGCAGCGGTGGCCTGTCCTAGTTCTCTGAAGGGTCAGAGGACCAAGAAGGGAATGGATGCAAAGGACCCGGAACAGGGCCTGGAATATCACTCACGGTGCTCAAGAGGGCAACCGTCACTATTAACACCCACCCACCACCTTATTTCTAGAGGCGCCTGGTACCCTCCTAGCTTCTACTCTTTTGGCACCTGCCCAAACAGCCACAGGTCTCCGGGAGCTGGGAGTCCCATTTTGTGGCAGAAATGTGATCATGGAGTTGAAAGGGATGAATTTTTATGAGTGGTTCCTAAACCAGCTCAAAGGGCAGATTCCAAAGAGAACCTGGAATGAGGAGACTTCTGTGGAGGGACTCTGCTCTCCGGGGGCTTCAAAGAAGGGGACGGTGGGCTCTGCTTTGGAGGAGCAAGTGTCTGTCCCACGCCATTTGGCTCATTCCAAGATGGTACCAAGGCAGCTGGCCCAGAGCAGGGAGGGCCACGCTGGTCATTCCTGGGTTGCTTGTGGGGCTACTTTTACTGCCATCATTAGTCATAATTTATCATGACCCCAAGCATGACCTTGCAGGCTTGTAAAGTGTGGCTCTGTGAAGGGGATCAGAGAATGAAGGCGCCAATGTGGGAACCCTGGAGAAGGAAAACATGAGTTACGTTAGGAAATAACCTTTGGCGTTACTGCATATTTAACCTGGAGTCAGTCGTGGATCCTGCTGTCTTTGGTAATACCTTCCTTTGGTAATTTTCCTTAATGATCAGAACAACTATTTTCGTCTTGTTTTTCCCAGATGTCAGGCCATTATTTCAACCAAGTGTGTGTTGGACTTTAACCTGAGAATATGGCACAAGCTTTGAAGTCAGATTTTTTTTTTAAAACTGTGGGCTGGCCCTGGCTCGACCATCTGAAAATCAACTGTTATTTATGTATATTTAGACAGCCACATAGCTAGACCTATCCGCATCTACAAAGACTGCTTCAAAGTATCTTAGTTGGGGACACAGACACACAGAACTGCTGTGTGAAGCCTGGCCTTGGAACCAGCATCTGACCTTGGCCAGCCCCCACCACCCCAAGCCCCTCTCCTCCTGGGGAAAATAGCAAAAACAAGTATATGAAAGTCTTATACAGGGCTCTGTATACAGTAGATGCTCAATAAATATCTCATTTGGAGAAGCTGGGAAAAGGAAGTAGAAAGAAACAGAGAGACCTGAGTTCACTTCCTTTGTGTAATGAGGAAGGGGATGGAAAGGGAGAGATAGAGGGGAAGGGAGGGAAAGTAGATACGATGGATGAATAAGGAAATATACCCGTTCCCTGTACGTGGGTTATTTAACTTCTTTGAGGCTTAGTTTCTTTATCTATAAGATGGGGATAATAACACCTACCTCACTTAGTTGTTACAAGGATTAGAAAAGTAGCTAGTATGGAATGTCATTCATAGCTCACTAAGGGCAGTGATCACTGTTACCACCACTCAGTACCCTGCGTCTATTACACGTCTGGTCTACTCTCCTGACTTTTACTCTCCTAGCAGTGCCGTGAGTACCAAAGATGCATAAACGTAAAGGTGATGTTTCTTCTCTTGTTTTCATTTTAAAAAGCACCAATGAATTAATCATGTTGCCATTAACAGAACTCGATGTCACGTTACCATTAGATGCTGTTCTTAACATTCACGTTAAGAACTGTGGCACAGGCCAGTCCCCATGAACTGGGGCAAGTTCTGGGCTTGTTCTATTTATAGGCCCAAGCAAGAGGCAAACCGAATGTGGTCATTTCTCTGGCTAGGCTGTGACTCCAAAACAAGGGTCTGTAGCTGTCAGGAACTGAAACTGAGTCAGAAGCAAAAGTGGCTTGTGCGGCTCTAGATTTTCCTGCCTATGCGGAGGCGGGAGGCCGAACAGAGAAGCAGGTCACTGTGAGAGGCTGAGGACCTGCCGAGAGTTCAAGCAAGACGAGCGTGGGGCAGAGGTGGAGGGAACTCTCACAGATACATCTAACCCCTCATTTGTTAAAATCAAGATGACATCATTTTGTCTTCCTAGTCACACAGACAGGGTCACTCTTCCAAAGGGGGCATATTCATTGGCAGGACTTTTTAACAGGGGCATTCTGACTTTTTAGGAAAAGGCCAAAGTCAACATCAGAAAATCCTTTTTCTGGTCTGCAATAATAACAGCCACCGTTTAGCAAACGTTTCTATGCGCCAAGCTCTGTGCTTTGTGCTTTATATACTTTTCTTATTTAATTCTCACAACCCTGGGAGGCAGATGGTATTTATTCCCATTTTACAGATGAGGAAGACAAAACTCAGTGAGATTAAGTAAAGATCCACACTGGAGCCCGCTCACCCCAACAGAGGCTCCCACCACTCGACTCTCCCTGCTCTTTCCAAGCCTGCATCCAGTGACCTCATGTTGGGAGCTTGGAATCGGTCATGGTGGGAGCATTTACACCATGGAAATTGGCAAACAATACAAACCAGCCCCCTCCTTTTATTTCTCTTCTTTTTTAAACTGCTGAAGAACTGCTCATTAAATATTTACCAGCCACTAAGTGGGCAGAACCAGGATTCAAATACAAGTCTCTCTCCTCCTCAAGCCCATCCTCTTTCCAGTTCATCCCCAGGAGAAAACGAGCTCTCTCTCTCTCTTTCTCTAACACAGCACCCTCTCCCTGTTGTCGGTGGGTCCTCAGGAAACTGAGAGGCTGGGAGAAGGCTGAACACTGGCTGCCCCGGTCTCTTATGCCTCCTCCCCGGCACCCCAGGAGATGCCCTGATGCAGCCATTAGTAGTAAACATTCATAACATCTGAGTCCTTTTCCTTGTCTGTGCTGAGCTAAAGATTCAACTGATATTACAAGGGCCGAGTAAGCTGGAGACAGGATTTACAAGGTAATAATAATGTGCTGTCGTATATGGCACTTTTGATCTTCAAAGCATTTTATAGCCATTTACTAATTAGTCCTGGGCTGCACTCTGTGCGCAGGTACAATGCTCAGTGATGGGCCGAACTAGCAAGAAGTGTTTAAAAAATATACAGGCGACTGTCGCCCATTTACAAGTGCCGCTTGCTTCCGTTGCTGTTGTGGGTAGAGATAAAAATCTCACAAACAAACACTGGTTCTGAGTCCCTGGCATTTGAAATATGAAGTGGCTATTGTCACCGTCTGTTCTTTGGTTCCGCGTAAGAAAATGAGCCCAAACTCCTTCCCTCTGTGCTAAGGGGGCTGAAAAGTCTTAAAAATCATATAATCTCCATGCTCACAAACCTACACATAGTACATCATCCTTCGCTGGGGAAGAAAGAAGTCTCAGTTTGTTTACTAGAGTCATGGACGAACGTGAGAAGCGGTACTGGATCTGGAGCTGGGAGCCCAGGCTGAGTCCTGACTCTGGCACTGACTGGCTGGTGATCATGGGTAACTCACTTAACCTCTCTGATCTTGCTTCCTCATCTGTAGAATAGGGGCGACCCTCCTCACTTGCTTACTTCACAGGTCTGCTGCAGAGATGTGCTGAGATAAAGTGCAGGACAGCACTTCTGGTTGGATTGGGCCTGCTTCCCAGACGTGCGGGCTACCGTCGACAATCTGGCCAGCCTGAGCCATCTGGACTCCAAGAGACTGGCGGGGCAGGAGGGCCACTCCCAGGTCACACTGCCCAATACTGGCTGCTGTCACTGCGGACTGGCGATTTGAAATGCCAGGGGTCCAGGCCACGTGACCTCACCTCGCCCCACAGCTGCCAACCACCCCCGGCTAGAACTGGAGCTGGAAACCCTTACGGGGTCTGAAGCAAACCCTGAGTCTGTCTACTCTAGGCTCTGTGGGCAGCGAGCCCAATCCACGCCCCTCCATCCTAAGTGACCGTGTCACGGTGCAGGAGAGTGGAAACTGGCACACAGCTGCCCTGGGGCAGAGGAGGTAGGCAGCTGGCCAGGGTCAGAAGAGACTCCAGCATGGTTGCGACCACATGCTCAACAGGATCACCTGGGGACTTTTATCAAAATCCGGACGCCCAAGCCCCAGCTAATGAGGTATGATTCAGCGGGCCTGCAGCGGGGCCCTGAGCAGCAGCTCTTTAAAAAGCTCGCCGGGTGGTTCTGACTACACGGAGAAGTGACTTACTCAGGGTCACACTGCCGGCTGACGGCAAAGCTACGGCGCCGACGCAGGACACTGGACTGTTCTCTGTCATGGGAATTCCCAAGGTTTCAAGGCAAAGTACTCAAGTGGTGAAAGATCTCAGAGTTGGGCAGCGCTTCGGCTGGAAGCCAAGCTGGGAGGTCTGTTCTACCTGTTCTCCCACCTCCTGAGAACATTCCTGGGTGCTGGAGAATACAGGATGGAGGGGTACCCTCACTGGCCCCCAAAAGGGCCCCGAGCTGGCTCCCTTTCAGGCTGACGTGGTGAAACTGAGCTCCCCCAACAACAAGAGGAGCTGAGGGAAGAGTGAGAGGCTGGGTTCCACCTGTGCGGGCCCTACAGCGGGAGAGGCAGGTGGGCCGAAGTAAGAGCACAGGCCACTCAGCCTGCTGGTTTCTCTCGCCTCCGAGCCGAGGTCCCACTTCCCTGTGTCGAAAGCCCTCAGGGTGGAACGGCGCTAAACTAAACTAGACCTTGTCAGGCAGGCAAGTTGGCTGTGGCCAGCCTGGGTGTAAGTTGAGGGAAGTCGTGTGATGGCTCCCGACTCCCAGGTTTGCCCTAATTTGCTGGCAGAGTTTCTGTAGCTCGTGGGCCTTAGTTCTCGCCTCTGACACTGAAGGGAGCAGCAGGGGAGAGGGCTTGGGGGTGGAAACAAGATGACTTCTGAAACCCCACCTGGCTCTGAGAATCCATAAATTTAGGGAAGATGGAGCTTGCTCAGGGTACCTTCCCCCGCTCCGTTCCCGGATGGCTGCGGAGCTGGCAGGCCTGAGCCCAGGGATCACCCACGGGACCCAACCTGTGTCTTTCAGGTATAATTCGCACAGTGCTTCGTCAGCCCAAACAACTCTCCCATGAGCCTCGGGAGGAGGGATGGAGAGAGGGGTGGATTCCTTGATGCATTCAGCAACCTTTAACGACTACCTCCTGGGTCAGGATGGGCTTTGTACACGGCACACACACAGGGGCCTGGAGATGGATGGGGGAGCGGCGTTTGACGCTGGCACCCAGTTGTTCCCGAGTGCTGGCCTAGGGCCCAGCTGGGTAGGTGGCTGAAACCTTGCCAGTTGGTCAGACTCATTCAGGCAGCACCTTTCCAATGAGGGACTGTCCAAATGGGAAAGGCTGGGTGTGAAACACACACGCACAAGGCGCTGGCTTCAGGGGGAAAGAAAAAAGCAAATGGGTGTTTTATCTGAAAACTTAAAAGAGGTCTCAGAGACAAAGGCTTTGGAATCAGGGTGTGTGCATTTATGATGTCTTAACGTTCCCTGGAAAAATAACAGCATCCTGATTTGTGACTTTATTTCTTCCAACTAAGCAGTATACTGAAGGAAACAAAGAGGGAGCAACCAGAGGTGAGGGGCTCTGGGGCCCAGGTTCCCGCCAGCCAGCTCAAGTTTGGGTTCCAGTCGGGGCGCAAAGCTGCTGTGTGAGCAAAATGCTGCCGTGAAGACATTCCAATGGCTTCCAGGAAGCGGCCATATGTGCTGACACGCATGTGGACAGAGCAGTCTGGCTGGCCACCTCTCAAGACTGGTGTTTCCTAGAGCTTTCCATTGGCAAACGCTGCCTCCTGGAACTGAGGGACAAAGGTTTTGAAATAAGCCCTGGTGGGAAAGGGGGAGAAAAAAAAAATTGTGGTTAGCACAAACACTTTGAAAAAAAAAAAAAGTGCAACTCAGAGCTTTCAACCTAACTCGGAACAGTTGTTATTTATTGTTCATGCATCTTGGATTGGATTCCCTTCCCTGCTGATGCAAAGCCCTCTGGATTTTTCCAAGGGAGGTCCATACAGTTCACTACCGTGCTATCTCTCATGGATATTTAAAGGGCTTGTACTCGGACCTTCCTGGCTGCCAATTCCTATTAGACATCAGTACTCGGGTTCCGTCTGCCCTTCCCCAGGTCAAAGCCAAGGGTCCAAGGGTACAAGCCAGAGAGTGATCAAGCCAACCACCCAGTCGTTTTCATGATCTGAAATATCAACAAGGTTGCACTTTTACTCAAGTGGATCTTTGACTTCATATAGACAGAGAGGGTCTAATAAGAGGGATTTCTAAGTGATCCACGGTCTCCATTTGTTGGCAGACATATTTGTAGTTTGATCTGCTGGAAAGAAAGCCAGGCTGGGTATCAGGAGAATGTTCCCTGGTCAGTCACAGACTAGTGACAGGGTCTGGGGCAGACCGTTTGGCTTTTCCGGCAACCAGGTTCGAATCTGGAGAAGCAGGCTCTCTGTCCAACAGCAGGAGGGGGGCACATGCCATGCTGACTGTACCAGGCACTGCCTGAGGTGCCAAGGGTTGTGAGATGACCCAGATGTGGCACCTGCCATGCAGGTGATCTCAGTTTAGAGAAGGAGCAGACACGTAAGAAATACCAACTGCGGTGGTGAGGGCATTTATGGCAATGCCATGAGGCACCAGCCTTGGGCAACCAGTGAAGGAGGCAGTGAAGTAGCCATTTTACAGGTGTTCGAGGCAAAAGACACAGCAGGAGCAGAGGCCTGGGGGCATGGGATGGCTTGTCAGGAGCTGGGAACTAAACACTCTTCCGGAAGAGAAAGGGTGAGGTAGAAAGGAGAGGGAGAGGAAGCCGCAGAGGTTGCGGTGGGCACCCCGTGTGTCTCCCAGCCCTCCCTCCCGCACCCCTGATGCCTGTGAGATCAGAGCAGTCACAGTGGACTTATCCAGAAGTGGCTCACCTGGACCTGTGACTTGAGCTAGGAAGGGCCACCAAGACACCTGTCACCATCAGTACCACAAAGGCCTCAGTACCGTACCCACGTCTATGTTATTTAGGATATGGTTCTAATAAGCTGGGCACTCCAGGCTCCCAGGAGGTCAGAAGCCCCACATTAGGAGTCGGGGAGCTAACTTAAAGGCAGAGGGCAGACCTGCTGAAGCTGCGAGAGGCAACAAGGTGAAGCCCATCCGTGAGAAGAGAGCAGAGAACTGCTCAGCAGTCATGAAACTCAAACGGGTGGTTCAGTGTCGGCGGTTCAGTGTCAAATGGGTGGCTCAGCGTCCGGCGAAGAGCCCCACACAACTCAGCAGCCCCGGGGTCGCCGCTAAATCGCCGCTAAGAGCAGTCACTGATGACACCTGCCTGATCCCCTCCCCTAATGCCAAGTCACCGGAAACCCTCTTTCAAATTTCCGTGCTTTGCTGAATTTTTTCAGTCCCAGTCTCTGCAGCCTCTCTGCCACATTCACGCGTGGGCGCCTGTGTCTGGGAGCTCTCTTTCCCTGGGACATTACACGTCTAGACCCCCTCCGTCCCTCCTTCTCTCCCTCCCGCCTTCCCCACTCCCACACGAAATCTCTCCTTGGCCTCTTCCCGTCCTGCTCGCCACTCCCCTCGCTTCCTCTCAGGCTCGAAACACCCTCAGCAGAGAACCTCCCCCCAACCCCGCCACCAACCAATCTGGGTCTCCAGCCCTTATTTCTCTCCCAAACTTCCAGGCCCACATTTCCAACCACCTGCAGGACATTGTGACCTGGACGTCTCTCTATAACTCAAGCCAGTGTGTTCCAAATGCACTTTTTCATCAATATTACGCACTTGAAAGTGCTTCGGCCCCCTGGTACTTCTGTAACAGAACCCTCAGTTTCCACTTCTCCCTAAACCCCTGCGATGAATTCATCCTGAAGTTTCTTCCTCTTCCTCCCCGGTGTCCCAACACCTGGGCTCCCTGTCTTGTTACCTTTCACAAGACTGCTGTTTCTCCCCGAGACAAAAGGCTTACTTCGCTTTTCTGTTGCAACTAAATCAATTCTCTTTGAATGTGGGTCTCTGCCACCACCCCAACCAAGACCCTTCATCTGCCCAAACTCGCAGCCTGGCATGCCATGATTTTTACTATTTGCACTTTTCCTCGGTTACGTTTTTGGGATCGTGCCTCCCCCCACCTCTGAGAAGCTGAGAAAGCTAAGGATCCTCTCCCAGAAAAACTGCAGGTAAGGCTCCTCACTGTGATGTCACGTGCAGTCGGGGGGCGTTGTAAGCCCCCGAAGCCCACGCACCGGCCAGGACGCCAGCCCGCACGCCCGCTCCCTGCAGTCTGGCCACCTGCTCTTCCTCACACGTGCCATTTCCACCTCGGGGCTTTAGTTACGCTCAGGCCAAATGCCCTTGCCTCCATCAAGGCTTCCCTGGCCACCAGAAGGTTCTCTCCCTGCTTGCAGACGCTCTCTGTGCTTCTGCTGGGGCACGTGTCACGTGTGCACACGGCTTGCTGGCCGGGCTGCACTGCCAGACCTGGAAAGCAGGGGGCATGTCCCCTTCTCAGTGACCCCACAGGCCTGCCCATACAGAGGGCCCAGTGTGGACTTCACGGCTGTAATTAAGGTAACTACCGATGGCCACCAGGTTTGCAAGAGCAGTTCAAGCACGTCCCTTGCACGCAGTCGAGGAAAGTGACAGAAAGCAACCCCACAAAGCAGGCAAATGCAACGTTTAGGTTCTGAGGAAGAAAACTATAAAACTGTCGTCCGTTCTCAAACTTCAACCTATGCCGACAGTTAGTGAGAAGGGTAAACACAACTCCACCTGCATCCTGATCCAGCCAAGCCGCCACCTTCTCTGAGGCTTAGGACCGCAAATCCCTTGCCCACGATCGTCCTTATGGGAAGGGGCACTGTGATGAGGCAGAAGGAGCCCCTGACCGAGGGTGAGGCTGGCCGGGCGAGAGAAGCCCTGAGCCTTGTTTCCCCACAGCGAGGAGGGGCAACAAGCCCACCCTGATGTGACGCTCACACACAAGACGTGTGGGATGGAACCTTGCCAACTGGCTGCCGCCCCTCGGACGTGAAGGCCGTTCGTTCCTTCCCTGTGCTTCACCTGCTGCTATCTCCCCAGCGATATCTGTGTTTGCTGGAGGGGAGCCTGGTGGCCCTTCTTCAGAGGGTCAGATATTGACAGGCTGCTGCCCGTCTCCGCTGCATCTGCTTTACTGCCTGACGGACACCGTGGAGTGTGACGTACCCCAGCACCACTGGGCGGGGTGGCGTCCCTGTCCCAAGTCACAGGGGAGGACATCAGGGGCACAGGCTGTTGGCTCCAAGATAGGTGCCCGATGAGGGAGTGGTGCTGGCTGCTGCTGGAACGGGCCCTGGGCACCGGGGCAGGGGTGTCTCTCCCCCGCTCTCCCTCCTCAGGCCCGGCCTCACACTGGGCAAATCTCATCAGCTCAGTTTTTCCTTGGAAACTTCTGGGGAAGGGGCCACACCAGTGCAAGCTCCTTAGACCGAAAGGTCTTGGCAAGAGGGAGCAAGCTTTAAAGCAAGCTTTCTCCTTCTTCAGAAAGTTCTGAAGTTTCCTGTGGTGTCCTGGGCTTTCCCTGCCAGGGCAAAGGGTGTGACGCCAAGGGGAAGCAGTGCGGAGAAGGGCTATTGAAAGGCATGATGCTGCCAGCTGTTGTCAGTGAGTCCTTCTCAACGCGGGTCCTCACCAAGTCGGCTCAGGGAGGGGAGGAGGAAGGGGAAAATGACAACTGGCTCCCATCCATCGATAGGTTTTCTTTTGAAGTGCTGTTTTCATTTATTTCAGTTTTTATCAGAGAAAATGGAGAGCTGCCCAGAGTATACTGCTTGCCAATGGCACTAGTTGTCTGTCACCTTTTAAAAAACGCTTTCACCCAAAGACAAAGTGTATGGTAAGCTTTAAAAGTGTAAGCGTGTTACAGGGGGGTGGGGGGAAGGTCTTCTCACGTCCCCCTTAACTGGCCAAAAGGGCCCTCAGGGAGAGAGGCCTCGAGGCAGCCAAGCTCCTCATTCTACTCCCACTGGAAGAGAAATTATTTTTAGACCAAATTAGAGCTAAATGTTGCCTTCGGACAACATAAGGCTCTGACCCTCTTCACTGATCTCAGTCCCTTTGCCCTGGGTTTTATTTATTTTTTTGGCTGCGCTGTGGGGCATGCAGGATCTTAGTTCCCCGACCAGGGATTGAACCTGTGCCCCCTGCTCTGGGAGCACGGAGTCTTAACCACTGGACCGCCAGGGAAGTCCCTTCACTCTGGGTTTTATAAGATCACAACTCCATCCGATCCCAGAGTCTCAGGCTAGCAGGATAAAACTTAAAGAACTGACCCCAGGCTGAGGCCAGGTAGGTTTTCCATGAATTGGAAGCAGGACTGGCTCATGGCCTCAGCTCACAGGCACAGCAGGGGCGGAGTAGACAGACCCCTGAGGCCAGGAATCAGGGTGCTGGGCTGCTCAGCAGGTCTACTTTTCTGGGCCTTGGGTCCAGGAGTAAGCCTCTTCCCTTCTCTGGGCACCAGATCCCTCATCTTCAAGGCAGGGAGCTGTGCCTGATGACCTCCAAGGCCCTGCAGGCTGGAGGCTGTGAAGGACAGGCAGTGTGGGCTCAAGGCCTGGCCCTGCTCCTTACTGGCTGTACCACCTGGGCAAGTGACTCACTGGTTTAGCTTTAATTTCTTCAACTCTAAGAGGTGAGCCATGACGCCTACCTTAAAGGATGATCCTCATGAGGATTAAATGAGATGCTCTGTGTAAGCACTTGGCCTGGTACCTGGCAAACCAGTTGATCAACGGGTGTCAACTGTTACTGTGGGGACCCAGCTGGGTCTGAGGGGAGAGGCGGACAGCCAGGGCATGTGTGGCTGCAGAAGAGAAAACCCCTGTGTGGATGGAGAGGTCCTATGGTCCTTGCTCCCGGCTCATCCTTTCCCCTGGGCCTTCTTGGATCGTTTTTCACGTATCGTATTGAGCTGGCAGCTGGAGGCACAGAGGTGGTCAGTCTCAGCATCGGACACCCAGCCAAAGTGGTTGGGACACTGCGTACCTCTTGAAATGCAGCCCGGAGCTGCTGGAGGCGTGCTCGTGGTACCAGCGGGAGGCGCCTGCGCCCGGCCGGCTTCTGCTTGAGCCGCTGCATGCGCTCCCGTGTGTGGCTCTGGTCAAAAGCTTGGTTGGGGGGAGGTCGCAGCCGTGGACTAGATGGACGTTTAAGAATCACGTGGCTCTGGCTACCCCAGACGGGGGTATTGAAGTGGGCCCAGTCCTCAAGCAGACCTTTTTCTGTCCAGCAACAAGTATTATAAAGGGGAGGCAGTGGGGCAAGTGAAAAGAGCACTGAGCCATGAGGCAGAAGACACGGGCTCTAGTCCAGGCCCTGGCTCGCTGGGTCATCGGGAGCTGGGCCTCAGTTTCCTCACCTCTAACAGGAAGACGGATACTTGGCAATCTCTAAGCGCCACCCAGTTATGGTTCTGAGACACCCACGTGACCTTGAGCAAGCCACTTAACCTCTTTGTGTCCTGCCTCTTCACCTGTTCAATGGAGGCACCAGCCAAGCCCAGGCCCCGACGCATCGTAGGTGATGGTGGTGAGGGGAGATGGTGGTCGCCTTATCTGGGATGCTTTTTCACAAACACGGCAGAGCTCCGATCAGGTGTTCAGGGAACTACAGGCAGTTGGTGAGAGGGAAGGAAGGCCTGTTCCTCTCGGCCATGTCTGCCCTCCAGCTGAGAGGAGGTCCAGAGTCAGGGAGCTCAAACTAAGTTGTCGGGGGAAACAATGCCTGGAAAATCCAATCATCTATGTGTTCTGGGGAAGGGGCTCTGGCGGCACTAAAGAGAGTGGTGACAGGGAGCTGTCAGGAAGATCCTCAGAGGCCTTGCCTTGAGATGAAGGCAGTCAGGAAACTTTCTTCAACAAGGCTCATCAAAAGGGATTTTCCCTGCTGGAATTATAGGTCTTGATTTATTCAATGGACCTTTTCAAAAGAACAAAAATCCATGCAATCAACATCTGAACAATTGAATCAGTACGGCTTTAAGAAAATGAAAACAAAAACAGAGAATAAAAAGCCCTAAGAGGTTGGAGACTCCGGAGAAAGAGGAAGGAAGCCCATAAAGCAGATTAAACATCGCATAGGTGGCACTCACAACACTGTCCCGTGGGGCAGGAGTCAAGGTCCCACTTTGCAGGTGAGAAAACAGACGCTGAGCGAGTTTAGTTAAGATACACCCTGACCCCAGTGCCACCGGAGCTCGTCTTGCTGCGGGAGCGCGACTTCAAGGAGGAGACCTTGTGATCTTGCCGCCTTTAGCCTCATATACTTGGGGCCTTTTATTTGGCAGGAGCCTAAACAATTGCTCTTTTCCCAAACTGGACTCAGTAGTCTCTTTCTGGAATTCCCACATGCTTTTCTCTGGGCAATCGTAAGGGGAGCCCTACGACGCTTGCTGAGCCAGGCCAGGGCGGCGGTGGACCAGGCAGGGTGGGAGGAGAGGTTCGGGGACACGGAGCTCCTCGTCAGGAAACCAAGGACACACAAATCAAGTCAGAATTCATTTTTGCAAATAGAGGCAAGTTCCCAAACATCTAAGGGCTCCTTTCTTTTTCCAGTTTTCTTCTGCAGCTGTGACTTCAACTGGCACATGTTTTTAATCAGTCATACGCAAGCCGACTGCGGTCTGAAAATCAAAGCAGTCCTGTAAATAGTGTAAGACAAGTCCCGCTAATCATCCTTGTGGTCTTGCCTTGTCCTCATTGTCCCGAACGGCCACTGTAAATACTGACTCATTTGGGGTTGCTGTCCCCGTGGCAAAGGGGTCATCCTTATAACAGAATCTCTATAGAGAGACCCGGTTCTGCCTCAATGCCGGTCACCCCAAACCCTCCAAAGGCCACTGTGAAGACGGCCCATCCAACTCTGGGCGCCTTGGTAAGCAAGTGCCCGGCACGATGGGAGCTTATTTTGTAGCTGTGCCCTGAGCGATGTCAGCCTGGCTGCTGGTATGGGCTTTAGGAACAAACAAGTGGTTGTAACTGGTTCATGTATACAGTCTCCCTAAATGTGCCAACCCTTGAGCAGGCCTGGTTCATTTTTAGGGGGTCCAAGATCGCAAAACAAGGAAACTAACACGCTTGAGGTGCAAAGGCTTGATATCATACCGAGAACACAGAATCACACGCTCGCAGCTTCGGGCAGAGGTCCTCGCCCTCGGCTGGAATCAATCTCCCCTCTGCTGGGTTCCATGGCACAGTGGCCTCCAACCTCAGGCCCAGCCATGGTCAGCCTTGAGTTTTGAGATGTTTAGACTGGTGTCTAGGCTCTGTCTTATACAGCTCGGGCTCCTCGCCCGTGAGAAGGCTGAGACCGTAGTCTCAGCATGTGTTGAATTAAATAAAATGCTGTTTTAGGAGGACTTCAACAAACAATCAACTGGGATCCATTTCTAGACATCAAAGTATTGGGATGAAATCTGGCTCCTTCTAAATCATAGGGTATTTGTCAATGCGTACTGAAACGATCACAATTACCTAGTGGTTCCTTCTCCTTCTGAGACTCTCCGAGGAGGCCTCCTGGAGCCGGGCCAGTTCCTCTGGGGCTTGAGCAGCGTGCAGCCAGCTTCTGCAACTGCAGGGCCAGGCCCTGCTCAGGAGTCGGGGTCGGGGGCTGTAGTCGCCTCTGCTCCCCGGGCGCCCCCTGCTGCAGTGTCTGAGGGGAGGAGGCCACGTGGGCCAACTGGCCAAAGAGGGAGGGGCAGGGTAGTCCTCGTGGGCTCCCCCAGCCGCAGGGCTGCCTTCCTGCCCTGGGCCCCCAGCTCTGTCTGCAAGCGTCCGTCACAGCCCAGCCATCCCCCCACGTCCCACTAGAAGCTCCTTCACGGCAAGCCCCGCTGCTCATATTCAGACATCTCTGCAGCCCAGCTTCAAGTCTAGAGCCCGACGCACAGCAATTCAACAAACATTTCTCAAACGACTGTGAAAGCTTGGCTTATTTAAAGAGGTACTTTAGAATTATAAAATTTTATAACAGAAAGAAACCTTAGCGGCCACATAGTCTGATCATTACAGGGAAGGGAAAACTAAGGGCTGGAGAAGTTGATGGTCCCTCTCATATGGCCTAGCTCTTCTCTGGAAGCCCCTGGAGGGCAGAATCTGGTGGTGGTTCACCCTTAGTGCCCCATGGTGCTCACCTTCCTTAGGGCCTGACAGCAGGAATGAATGAATGCATGCATGGCTGTCCCAGGGGGCTGCCCTAAGGCCCCAGAGCTAGTAGGCAGAATCTGAGCCCATCCTCCCTATCTCCTTACTCTCAGGCTGATGCTCTTTCCGTCGTGAACCTGCTTGATGAGAAGCTGGGAGGAGGGGGCAGCAGCGTGGCCACTGAGAAAGGCCGGCCCCCCTCTCCCCCGGGGTGGGGTGTGTCAGCTGAGATGATGCAGTGCACCTGCCTGGGCTAAGGCTAGGGCAGAGAGTGGGTAGGTGGGGCTAAGGAATATGGTGCTGCCTGAGGCCTGGGACCCCAGAGCAGAGCCACCACCCCTTGTCCACCTTGTCTCACCATCTGCGCCTGCCTGGTGTGCCTCGGATGGCAGGTACCTTGGCAACGGGCGTCTCATGTTCTCTGCTGGCTCTGCCCAGGACCGCACGGGCGGGAGCTCGGCCCTGGCTCTGCTGGTGGCCATGCAGATGCCCGTGGAGGGCGCTGGGATCTCCTACTCACGCAACTCACCTGCGCTGGACTGCTGGGGAGAAGCCGCCGCCTGTCTGATGGCGGTGAGTCACCGGCAAAATCACAGATTACCCTCCCCCCATTAGTCAGCAACAGGGAAAAAACCAAAGGATGGCCTTCAAAGAGGAAGTGCTCGGGGTCCCAGGCGAGCTGACCACGAGGAGTGCGGGGCCTGGTCACGCCCCAGCGGGGATGGTGCCTCCAGGCTTCCGCTCAGCACCGCCAGGCATCGGCCCGCACAGGACGGTGCCGGACCCCCAAAGGGCTTACAGAACGCTTAGGAGATCAACTCTTTGGAGCATGAAACAATCTTCTTCCCCGCAGAGAGTCTCTCTGGGGCTTTTAAGTATTGCTTGCCTGGTTGTAAACTGGGTTTCTCCCAACAGACTCTCAGCATCTAGAGGCCGAAGCTCTGTCTCCCAGCGCGGCTTGGGCCCCTGCCTGCTGCCTTCTGAGTGCACCCCCTGGTCACGCCCACACTCTGGGTGTTCGCCCTCCTAGCTGGGTGCTCACAGATACCCCTTGAAGATCTGGGGGAGGGGCAGCAAGGACGGCCATGGTCCCTCTTCAGTCTAATCCCCCTGCCCAGCAGCTGAAATGATATTCCCAGACGCCTGGCTCTCTGGGCTTACAGATGGAAAAGCAGCAATTCCAAAAGAAGAAACTACTGGATGGGAGAGGACATCCGAGGCCTACCCTCCCTGCTGGGGTGCAATGGCCTTAATGGGAACTTCAGGTGGGCTCCTGGGCTGGGAGTGTGGGCAAGTTCCACAGCAGGCTGGCAGGAGGCAGAACTTCTGCAGGTGGAGGGCCCTACGGGTCCTCTCAACCATGCTGAGGTTCATGGCAAAGATGGGGAGGGGCGCAGCAGCAGAGCTCACTTGCCCTGCAGGCCCGCAGGGCTCATTCCACCCTGCACGAGCACAGGGCCCGGCACGTGCTGGCGACAGCTAGCTGTGTGGCCGTGTGCCAGTTACAGAGAGGGAGGGAGGGGGGAAAGGCCTGGAACGAAAGGAAGGACATACATACAATGTGGATAAATGATATCCACACATGGTATGAAACAGGCTTGTTCAAACGATAGGTGTGATCCATTAGCGGGTTGTGAAATCGACCTAGTGGGTCTTGACCAGCATTAAAATAAAATGGAATCAAAATCAGAGTACATCACATGTGGCAAGTAGAATTTTTTGTGTGTGAAACTTTTGTGGATGTAAAATAAATGTCTTCCTGTGGATTGTGGTGAAAAAAAGTCTGGAAGCCAGGAGTATAAAGGAAGGGAGGTGCCTACTACATGCTAGACTTCACGCTATTTGTTTTCATCTATACTATTTTACATTTACTCCTCCTAATGGGCCTACTACCACGCAGGTGTTAGTACAGGTTCCCCCCACCATCTGAAAGTAGAGCATTCCTATGAAACCTTTCGAAATGGCATAAAGCGAAGAAGCAATAACCTTAGGACACATCTTGCTAACGGATGCAAAAATAAAATGAGACAAAGCAAGATGCTCACAGACACAGTTCAAAGCTCTGGTGGCCTGATGCTGAGATGCCGAGTGTGGTTCCCGGGGAAGGAGCTTGGCGGCGCCACTCTGGCTGCTCGGGGCGCACGCTGCCTCTACAAGGGCTCGCCACAAAACACACGCTGAATGCTATTTTTGCTTTTTGCCTTTTTTGATAAAAGTGAAAATCCTCTTTGGATGTCTTTTAGTTACTGAAAACAGGTACTAATGTAGGTCTTTTGTAAAAGCAAAGTGGCATAAAGCGAACTTTCAAAAAGTGGGGGACACCTATATCTTTATTTTTGCCAATGAGAAATCTACAATTCAGAGATGCAAGGTAACTTTTCTAAGATCACACAGCTAATAGGTGGCAATGCTATTTATGATTCCAGAGCTGCTGGACTCCAAAGAGCACATTCTTTCCACAACGCCATGATTTCCAGCGGAAAAGGCGCTGGCAGCTGAGTGCAGAGACTGGGCCTCCCCCTCGAGATCTGCTGTGTGACACTGAATCACTCCTCTGTTTCCTCATCCACACAACAAAGGCATGGGAGAGGTGATTTCTAAATTTCTTTGATTTGGTGATCCTCCCCCTCCCAAACATCATTTTAGGTATATCTCATTCTCCTTCATTAAAACTCCGTAAAATTGGACTTCCCTGGTGGTGCAGTGGTTAAGAATCCGCCTGCCAATGCAGGAGACATGGGTTCGAGCCCTGGTCCTGGAAGATCCCACATGCCGCAGAGCAGCTAAGCCCGTGTGCCACAACTACGGAGCTTGCGCTCTAGAGCCTATGAACCACAACTATGGAAGCCCGCTCGCCTAGAGCCCATGTTCTGCAACAAGAGAAGCCACCGCAATGAGAAGCCTGTGCACCACAAAGAAGAGTAGCCCCTGCTCGCCACAGCTACAGAAAGCCAGTGTACAGCAACGAAGACCCAATGCAGCCAAAAATAAAAATAAATTAATTAATTTTAAAAAGGTGCTTATGTTTTTAAAAAACAAAAACAAAAACAGAAAAACTCCATAAAACTGGAATTGCCAGTGGCCCAGTAATGAATGTTGAGGGCTCCTTACTGCCAACTCCCATTATACCTACGTTTGTTCTTACAAACCCCCCTAAATGGCCCGCCCTCTCGTAGGTTTGTGTGTTCAGAGGTGGTGACTGGTATCTTTAGCTCTCATTTAGGGACCTGCATTGGGTGACTTTTCAGTAGAATTATGACCGTGATAACAAGGGGTGAAAGGGATGAACTTGACCTCCCTCTCACTTGTCCACCTGGTTCCTGGAAGTATTAATGCACCCTACAGAAGAACAAGGCCTAGTCTGAATGTCTGGGAGAAGGAAAAGAAGGGCACGTGCAATTCACACAAGTGCACATGGGAGGCACCATAAATGTTCTCTGAATAACGAGCCCCAGAAGAGCAAAGGGTACCCGGAAGGTTCCTTTAACAGTAAAGTCATCTGTCATCTTAAAACTCGCCAGGGTTGTTGAGAAGTACCATGTCTGTAAAGTACTATAAAATGCGAGGTATTATTACCCTGACATAATCAAGCTTGAGTTGTGATCCTGGCTCTGCTTCTCACTTGCTATGTGACCTTGGATGAGCCACTTCGCCTCTCTGTACCCCAAATGCCTCATCTGTAAAGTGAGGGGATGGCTTCTGAGCTTACTTCCAGGTCTAACATACAGTCATCCCCTGGTATTCACAGGAGACTGGTTCCAGGAAGGACCCTCGCAGATACCAAAATTCAAGGATGCTCAAGTCCCTTATATAAAATGGCATAGTAGGGCTTCCCTGGTGGCGCAGTGGCTAAGAATCCGCCTGCCAATGCAGGGAACACGGGTTCGAGCCCTGGTCCAGGAAGATCCCACATGCCGCGGGGCAACTAAGCCTGTGCTGAACCTGCGCTCTAGAGCCTGCGAGCCACAACTACTGAGCCTGCGCTCTACAGCCCGCAAGCCACAACTACTGAGCCCACGTGCCACAACTACTGAAGCCCGTGCGCCTAGAGCCCGTGCTCCACAACAAAGAGAAGCCACCGCAATGAGAAGCCCCTGCACCACAACGAAGAGTAGCCCCCTCTCGCCACAACTAGAGAAAGCCCGTGCATGGCAACGAAGACACAACGCAGCCAAAAATAAATAAATAAATTCATATTAAAAAGAAATGGCATAGTAGTTGGCCCTCCATATCTTTGGATTCTGCAGCCTTGGATTCAACCAACTCTGGTTTTTGATCCTCCGTTGGTTGAATCCACGGATATGGAACATGCAGATACGGAGATCCGACTGTACTTGCATATGACCTATGCACATCTCCCGTATACTTTAAATCATCTCTAGATTACTTAAGTGACTAATACAATGTAAATACTATGTAAATAGTTGTAAATACAATGTAAATGCTCCGTACATAGCTGCTGTGTTTGGCAAATTCAAACTTTGCTTTTTGGAACTTTTTGGAATTTTTTTTTTTGAATATATATTTTTTTCTTTGAATATTTTAAAAATATTTTCCGGATGTGGAACTCACGAGACATGGAGAGCCGACTGTACCATTATCCATTATTAATATTATTGCTTTGGGATCAATTTAACCACTTTAGCCAGAGACAGTTTCTTTAGTGGAAGCAGTAATTTAATAAATGACCTCTCCCTGTGCTTTGCTAAAGGGGTTCCCTCCTTAATAAGTACCATCAAAGGCATGGCAAGAGGTTTCTATCTCCCTTTTGTCTCCGGATCTGACTTAGGACCCCAAGAATGGAGGCCAGCATCCACCCTTCAGACCAGCAGACGACCAGACATTCACTCATCCATGCTGAGCTCCTGAGCTAGACAAGGGCTGGTTTCTGCAGGGGGCAAGGGATGAATCTGAGTAAGGCCTGGCCCTCAGGGGACACACAGGCCCTGGACTCCCAGACAGACTGCTGCCTGCTCACTCTGGGTGGGAGTTGGATGGCTTCACTTCACAGTCGGGGGCCAAGCCCTCCTCCGCCAGCTCCTTCTTCCTGCTATTGCTCTGGAACAACCAGAACAAGCTTTCTGCCTGGAGTTGGCTTTCGTTTCTGCTCAGAGCTCTGCCAGGCCATCATCCAGCAGGCCAGACGTCTAGCACTTTTAATGACAATAATAATAATTTGCATTTATACAAGGTCTTTCATCGGGGAATCTTAGAGTGTTTTACAAACAATAATTAATTCTCCTTGGCAATTCTGGGAGCCAGCTATGTAGGAGTCCCTTTGCTTTGCAGGTAAAGGGTACTTTCCTGAACCATGCAACATTTTGGGGGCCTCCCTATCTACCCGAAACCTACTCACACTCAAGGCCTGGCATAAGCCTCAGGCCCTCCGCAGAGCCTGCAGCACCTGTAAGAGTTACAATGTTTTTCCTTCTCCTGAACTGGAATTTGTCCCCTGGGAACCCCTACCCATGGGGCCTCCTTTTGCCTTCTGGAACAAAACAATCCTACCTAAACTGCCTGGGGTTGCTGGTTGGTGTCCCTTGTATACACGTTGTCTACCTCTGTGGTCACCCTTGGGTGGAGCTTTGTGGCTGTCTCGCCGAGGTTCAGTGAGGCCTCGTGAACTGAATGGTGGGAGCAGCTGAGGCCTCCACCGTGTGCTCTGAGCTCCAGGGCCAGGCTGACTTCCTGGGCAGGAGTTCCCCAGGTGTTACTGGCTCTGGAGCCGTGGGTCTGCCCATCTTTAAATGCAGCTCTTCAGATGTTTCCTCCCCTGTGTAGGCACGGGAGGCTTCCTGCGTTCATTTCTGGGGGCTGCACCTCAGTGACCCAGAAATACCCTAAATTTCTGTTGAATGGCTGAATGACAATGAATGAAGATCCTTCTTTCCTAAATCGATCATCTTAAGTCTAGGCAATAACTGTCAATTGTTTAAGGACTGGTTTTTGGAGACCAAGCCAGACAACAACCTCTTTAGTTCTTCTTTTTTCTTAAAAAAAATTTTTTTTTATCCTTTATCAGAATAAATACTTGGTGCTACACTTGAGAAAAGGACTCATTGATTGCTGAGCTGGAAACCCACACAAGGACAGGAGCTCCATGCCCCTCCTCCTCTCCCAGGGGTTAGAGACAAGGGAGGACTCAGCACTGGGGGGCAGGGGGGCGGGGGCGGAGGGGCGAATAGAATCCTTTGCTAAGTTGATTTCAAAAAGCTAGACCTTCTGGGGAAACCAACAACTCCCTTGAGTGACTTCTGGGTCCTTGCTGGTAGCTTTATGCCTGAAAAGACACCCGCCCTCCCTCGGCCAAGAGTACATTGTTTGGGTGAGATCTTTCTCACAGTGGCTTGCCATGGAAGGAATTCCGAGCATGCATCGGAGGCCATTGTTCTCCTAAAACCTGCGCCCTTGTGAACATGAGGTTTGGCTTGTGGTGATAGAGCCTCATTTTGCTCTGATTCCACATGGTTCCCACTTACCGGCCTCGAATCAGGGGTGATCATCTCTGGCTTGGATTTGGCCTGGCTTATTGACCTGGGGGAGGCTTGGGAGGAGAAAAGTGGGCTAGAGAGGAAATCTGCTAGTGTCATTCTGTGGCAAGGGAACATCTGGAATCAGAGGGAACTGAACTCAAACATGGGTCTGTCAGTTGGTGGCTGTGTGTCTCGGGGAAGTCACACTTACCCTCCCCGAGTCTCCATGTATTTCTCTCTGATGGGCCCAAAGGACCCATGCGGTGGTTGTCAGGCAACAGCGCCAGGCACACGGTAGGAACTCAAACCAGAGCAGCTTCCTTTCCTCCCACCCTCCTCTCCCATCGCCTAGCTGAGGAACTCCTGTTTCACTTTAATTTAACACACATTTATAGAATAGCTCCTGTTTACAGGAGGGCCTGGAGTACCGGGGACATTGCCTGAAAGTACCTGCACCTAGTAGGCATTTAATAGTTGTTGGATAAGTAAATGAACTAACTTGATCCTTGGTATTTTACAGTTTATAATATGCTTTTAAAAATAACCTCATTTTGAAAAGGGAACCCTCCTGCACTGTTGGTGGGAATGTAAATTGATACAGCCACTATGGAGAACAGTCTGGAGGTTCCTTAAGAAACTAAAAATAGAACTACCATACAACCCAGCAGTCCCACTACTGGGCATATACCCTGAGAAAACCATAATTCAAAAAGACACATGCACCCCAATGTCCATTGTAGCTCTGTTTACAATAGCCAGGACATGGAAGCAACCTAAGTGTCCATCCACAGATGAATGGATAAAGAAGATGTGGCACATATATACAATGGAATACTACTCAGCCATAAAAAGAAACAAAATTGAGTTATTTGTACTGAGGTGGATGGACCTAGAGTCTGTCATACAGAGTGAAGTAAGTCAGAAAGAGAAAAACAAATACCGTATGCTAACACATATATATGGAATCTAAAAAAAAAAAAAAAAAAAAAAAAGGTTCTGAAGAACCTAGGGGCAGGACAGGAATAAAGACACAGATGTAGAGAATGGACTTGAGGACACGGGGAGGGGGAAGGGTAACCTGGGACGAAATGAGAGAGTAGCATGGACATATATACACTGCCAAATGTAAAACAGGTAGTTAGTGGGAAGCAGCCGCATAGCACAGGGAGATGAACTCGGTGCTTTGTGACCACCTAGAGGGGTGGGATAGGGAGGATGGACGGGAGATGCAAGTGGGAGGAGATATGGGGATATATGTATATGTATAGCTGATTCACTTTGCTATAAAGCAGAAACTAACACACCATTGTGAAGCAATTATACTCCAATAAAGATGTTAAAAAAAAAAACACAACTTCATTTTAATGCAAGCAACAGTCATGTGTGAAATAGATAGCATTACTCTACTTCCACTGTACACATGAAGAAACAGGCTTGGAGAGAGTAGGTAACCTACCCAAGGTCAGGTGCGTGGTAAAGGCAGAGTGGGGCTCAGGTATGAGCCAGTGCCCTGCGACAGCACACTGCCAGCCCCGGAGGGCCTTCTGTGGCCACAGGCTTGGAGCAGGAAAGGCATGGCTCTGGCGCACCCACATTCCACTAGAAGGGCCCTCTGAGCGCTGCTCCCCACCCCATATCTGGCCATGACCTCTGCAGCTAAAGGTGTGCGGCATCATCATGCGTCTGGTGACTTGGAACAGTAAAATTTTTAAATTGGGAGCATTTGCTAACTGGGAGATTTCTTTCTCTTAGGCCCTGGGGCTCTGGTCCGAAACTAGCGGACAGGGCTATTCCCCAATGTCCACTTCACGGGCTCCCACCACCCTTCCCTACGGGGTGCAGCCACACTGACGCCCACACTCCACCCACTCTCCTCCCGATCGCATCTTTCTAGGGCACAGAGAGAAGTGCTCTCGTCCACACGACTCTAACTGCTCCTTAGCACAGCGCTCTGCACGGTTAAGGGGCTCAGAACAGTGACAAACTACATTCCTTCTTATTCCCAGGAGCCTTTTAAGATCCAAGAAAGGGAACAGGAAGTAGATACTGAATCCTCGGCTCCTCCGGGCTCCCAGCCTCTTTTTCTTCCCAATCCTCTGGCCTCTGAACTGCTGGGAACCGCTGATAGATGCAGAATGAAAAGGGTAGGTTAGGAATCTTTCAAAATTTGCCCACATGGCCGGCCGGCCCCAGTACAATTTCCAATGTGAGCTGAGAGGTGGAAACCAGATCTGACCACAAAGCTGTCTCACCCACGGAGAGTTCATAACAGCCTTCTCAAAACCATGCCGACAACACACCCTGCAGAGGAGGGTGTCCTGGCAGAATGTCGTCACCGCGCACACTGGGCGACGCGTAACCCAGCGCCTGGGGAGTGAGGTCAGTCCCCACCGTTGTGAGCTCGTCTGTTCTGGCCCTCTTAGCAAATTTCTTTGTGCTGCTAGCATATTACCTCTGAGATCTAACTCTGTGGAACATTATGTGCATTCCTTAAGCGGAGCCAGTTTTAGGTCAGAAGTTGGCAAAGAAGAGCCAGGACGTGGGCTCTCCAAAATAAGCACCTCAACGAGATCAGGGCCCTTGGTGCAGCTGGGGGAGGACCACGTCTTTGTGCTCCCAGCCCCGGGGCTCTAAGCCACCCTGCACTGTGGCACTGCTGAGGGGATGGGTATTACTGGGCGTGCGGGGGACCAGCCCAGGCTGCTGTGGTCTCAAAAACCAAGGCCAAGCAGAGTTAACCTGTTGTTGGTCAGCAAGGCCCTGTGAGAGGAGCCCCCCCCAGACTTCTAAGATGCCAGGTGGCAGGAGTGGCTGCTCCACTGGGGAGGGCAGCATCTGCTCTGCACCAAGGAGTCTGGCCAAACGAGCAAGTGGGGGCTGAAATCCAGTCCCTGCCCACTTACTCAGCTGTGTGCTCGCCCAGGGCTAGATGCCTAGAGAAAGGGGGAGGTTTTTCTTACCCAAAGCTATTAGCCAAGTCTGCACCAACCCAAAGGGGCACCTTTTTCTAGTCTGCACAGAAGTTCTTTATAGGCCAGGGAGGCCTTGACCGGGGGACCATGCAGTTCTGTGCTTTGGATCCCCTATTATGCCCTGGGAACGTGGGTATGGGATGCATGCCACTGGGATGCAAATTTTATGTTAGAATCTTGTTTGGACTGGCACCAGGGGAAGAAGATTAAAAAGATTAGTTCTTCCCTAGTCTCTGCATTTTTCAAGGCTTCTTCCTGTTTTTCTCACCATGGCCACCAACCTACCTTGCCACTTTGAGCTATCCTGCCCCATCTCACTGCTCAGACTCAGAGACGGGCAAACACAAACGGCGGGTGGGGTGGGTCCAGGCAGCCACACAGGTTCTCAAGGCAGCATTTGGCTCCCTTTCCTACCATAGTTATCAAGCAGATGAATCAGTGTTCTCCTCCACGTGGGTACAGACGGGTGTCCCACCTTGAACCATGCCACTGAATTCAGTCAGACTTATACAGCTGGGGTGTCTTTTTACCAAAATTGGTGGACCCCACGGACGCCAGAGCCCTCAGACCAATAAACGAATACAGACATACAGCAAAATAAACTATAAAAACACAGCAGAATAAGCCCCCTCCCTGTGTAGATTTCAGCAACCTCAAGGCGTGCTTTGCATTGTAACTACTGCAGGGAAGAGAGAGGCCCCCTTCTGGTCATCCCCTTATTAGGTGCTTCAGGAGCTTGTGCTGTAAAAGAACTGCACGAGTTCAAAAGTCATAGAAAGTTGGATTTGAAAACCCTAAAGGTCATCTAATCCAGGGATCGGCAATGTTTTCCTGTAAAGGGCCAGACAGCAAGTATTTTCAGCTTTGCAGGCCATATACCCTGTCTCTGCAATTCAACTCTGCCCTTGGAGTGATAGCAGCCGTGTGCGATATGTAAATGAATGGGTGGGGCTGTGTTCCAATAAAACTTTATTTATACAAACAAGCAGCTAGCTAAGCTTGCCCTGGGGCTATTGTTTGTCAATTCTTTACCTGTCCAACCCCTCTATTTGCAGAAAAGAAGTGAAGTGGCTCCTTCCCAGTCACAGGACCCACCTGAGACCATCTAAGACCAAGACCCCGGGGAGGAACAGAGGTGCTGCTGCTGGCCTCAGAGCCACCAGTGCGGAAGGCCAAAGTAGCCACTGGGATAACTGGAGATTTTGACTCACACATTCAACTTCTCCAGAGAGGACCAAACTACAAGTGGGAAATCACAGGTTGAAATCTAATGGGATTGGGAAAGACAACCCACATACAGAGCTCGGCTTGCAGAGATGTAACCATCGGTTATATCCTCATAAGTATATGTCGCTAATGTTCATTCATCAGTTAAACTCAGGCACTGTCTTAAAATGTCTCTGGTGGAGGGCTGGAAAAAACGGGAAACAAGGGCCTGGCAAGCCACTGGCACTTGCCTGTGAACAATATGAGAAGAAAACAGCAACTTCATTTTTTCCAGTCAGCAGCTAGTCAAACATCAAACAGTACAGAAATAGTCAGAAAGGACAGACCCTCTCGTCCAGAGCCGAGAACAGGTTGTTTCGGCTGTCAAGCATTTTCAAAACAAGTTTTCTTGGTCTCATGACAGCCTGTGGCAAGAACAAGCAAATAAAAAAGAGTGGAAGACCCCCTGATGGCCGCTCCGGGCTTCCACGTGGGCCGGCTCTGCCCACCCGGCCAGGTTTGTTTTCCGAATGTGCATATAAAGCTGGTCTTAGGGCTAATGCCACCTCGCCAGCGACACCACTGAGTAAAGGGCTCCTCTAAGAACTCTCTGGCATCCAGATTAATCACTCTAATCTGAGGGGAACAGGTCAAAGGCACTTAAACCCAAGGGTGCTATACTGCCCCAACTTACATCCTGCTTTGTTTTAATTTTCACCTCCTGTTACGTGGAGGTGAAATTACTCCTCTGAAAGTGAGGTTAAAAGCCCTCTACTTTGAGATGGATTTTTCCATCTCAACCGCGGAACACTTGGTCAGGGTGGGGCAAAGGGATCAGCAAGGAGGCACTGCTGGGGAGGAGGGCTGAGATCAAGCTGGTCTAGAAAGTGCCATGAACTCCGCACCAGTAGTGATTTTGCTCTTAGGGGCGGCAAGCATGAAGCTGAGAGTGGCAGCGCTGAAGGACATGCAGCCGAGTGGAGATCTGGAGATGACAGTTGTCAAGTAGTCCCGAGAAAACGTTCACAAGTCAACCAAACAAGTGTATTGGGAATTCTCAGACGCCCTGAATTATTACAGAAGAACTCAAGGTAGTAGACCCAGGCTGAGGTTCAGACTCAAATTCTGGATAGCTGTGTGACCTTGGGCAAAGCACTTCCCTTCTCTGGGTCTTCTTTGTTTCACTTGCATCGTGAGGCAGCTGGACTGTCCTCCCAGCTCCAGTACTGCGGTCCCCAGACTCCCCAGAGCAGGGAGCATGTGGTCAGTTACCATCATGCCTGCTCTGGCCGCCTCAAGTCACTCACGCCACAGGGACAGCTAAAGTCGCCACTTTTAGCAATGTTCCTGGAAGAAGCTCTGTGAAAGAGGGCTTGCACTTATTCCGTGAGACAAGTTATCAGACCACAAAGGCTGTTTTCATTCTGCCAATTGTCTGTGAGAATGTTCTGAAGAAAGAAGGCTGGGGAGATGTGAAGGCTGGTACAAGACATCCTGCCCCAAACACACACAGCGGGACCCATCAGCATTTACTGTCTCTACCCAGGAAGTGATTTAAAGGCACTGCCAAAGTCTGCTGAGCAGAGCCTTTATTACCTGAGGGACAAGACTAGAGGACGGGTGAGTCCCCCTCCCCAGGAAGGCGGACAGATTTTTCTGACCGATTCCTGAGCTGTCCCTCCACAAAGGATGCCCATATCAATTTAAATTTCAAATAAACTTCAAATAACATTTCAGTATAAGTATGTCCTAAATTTTGCATGGGATATACTTATACTAAAATTATTTGTTGTTTACACGCAGTTCAAATTTAACGGGGCAACTTGTATTTTTAATTGCTAAAACTGGAAACCCTAACTCTGGAGAATAAACAGTGGGTCTCTTGGGCATTGAGGTGGCAAAGAAAAGGTGAAAGGGCCCAAGACAAGCATTCCTTTATAGTGGTGCACAAGTGTGACCACAGGTCTCAGTTTTTACTGCCTTCCTTAATATTTCCAAGGCAAGAAGGCTCTATTATGCTTTATATATCTATGCCAAGGCAGGTCACTGTATCAATATGTAATCTGCTAATTTAAGAAAAACCTTATTGCCTACAGGCAATAAGAAGATCAAGTGTCTTAGCACAGCAGTTAATAACAAGTTACCATTAATTGAACACCAACAATACCCCAGACATTTTACCATCATTTTCCCACTTAACATTCACAGTCCACTGTGAGAGAGGACTGTTATCCTCATGGACAGATGAGAAAAGCAACATCCACAGAGGTAACAAAATACTGCCAGAAAGTGGTAGAACCAGGATTTGAATTCTGGCTGGTCTGATCCCAGAGCATCGTTCCTTCTACCGTGCAGAACTCTGTTACCTGCCTCTTTTCTTTCCTTCTCTCCTGCCTCATCTACTGCTGCCCTCTTCAAAGGAGACTGGCCTACCTGGAACCCCATGCTTCCCGGCCTCTGAGCCTCTGTTCCCTCTGGCAGGAGTGTCCTCCCTCCATCTCTGCACATCAGTTCCTACCCACCCTCCAGCGTCAGCCACCTCAATCTCAGGAAACAGACATCATCGCCTCTCCTCGGGACTCCGACTGCATTTCACCTGCATGTTGCACATGCTGCTGCCTGATGAGTTATTTATGTAGAATTTTCATCTCACCTCTGGTCCAGTGAAGGCAGACTGTGTCCCACGCATCACTTAACATGGTGCCTGATACCTACTTTGAATTCAATAAATATTTTCTGAATGAATGAATAAAAGAATGGGAAAAATGCTGGTGATCTGGGCAGGACCTAATCAAAATGACTGCCACTACAAATCCACACTGGGGCTCGCCAAACCTGAGCGTCGACCGAGGCAGAGCACCCAGAGACTCTGCAGTTCCAGACAGACAGCTGAGCTCAGTCGCCTGGCAATTTTGGGATAACTCAGGCAATCAGTCTGAGGAAGAGTGGCAGGGCATTATAAGAGCAGAATGCCAGTCTAAAAGTTGGGAAACCCAAGGTATATCCTCAGTTCCTACACTAAGTTACACTGTGACCTTGGACAAGTCACTTCACTTTGTGGGGCCTCAGCTTCATCATCTGTAAAATAGGTGTAACAACGGCAGTACCTGTCTCATAGGGTTGTTACAAGAATCACAGGAATTAAAATTTATAAAGCATTTACAGCTGTGCTGGTGCGGTGAAAGCCCTCAATGCATATTTATTATTATTATTGTCTATAAGATGATCAGGAGAGACTGGTTGATCCATTATCACTTATTCTCAGAAAGAAACAACATAGTCTTGCCTTTACATATACGTTCCCATAAATTTCACTTTTTTGGGAGACTGAAATAATGACAGTTTAAAGATTATCCGATCCCCAAAATGATCAATAATGGAAAATTTTGGTCTTCTAAATTTGATTTTTAGAAGAGCTACAGAGCTTCCCACTTTGCAATTTTGACTTGTACTCCGTGTACTGAGTAGTTAATGCCATGGATGCCCTGTCATTGGAACAGAATCTCAACCAGTGATGGATGGTTCCAAAAATCAATCAGCGGGCTTTGTAGTTGGGACTCTTCACAACAGGTGGATGAGTTTTAGCACCTGGAGGGCAGCAACCCTGTGTGTGTGTGTGTGTTGTGGTCCCCAGTGCTTTGCACATACTCTGTATATACAGTTGACCCTTGAACTACATGGGTTTGAACTGCGCGGGTCCACTTAACCACGGATATTTTTCAATTGTAAATACTACAGTGCTACACAGTCCATGACTGGTTGAATCCGCGGATGTGGAGAAACTCTGGATACAGAGGGTCGACTGTATGTTATATGTGGATTAACCCTCGCATTGTTTGAGGGTCAACTATAGTGTATATAGCTCTTAAAACGTTTGCTGAATGAATTACTAGCAATAACTTCACGGCAGAAGCCACTGTTACACTTGATTCCTATAATCACGGCTGCTCTAAAGCCTGTTCTCCCCATGGCTATGGCACTTCTACCTGGCAACTCAGCCCTGACCATCCAGGGCACTTTTTCTCCTCAGAAGTGACTCTGGATAAGGACTACCCTAGATCACTCCAGCCTCACTTCTGCTTTCTTGGCTTCCATTTTCCATTAGGCATGACTAAGTGCCAGAAGTTCTGTCTGGGAAGATAGGAGTCACTGGAATTTTTTTGTCCTCTTCTTGATGTGCAGCCTTCCGGCTGGTTTGGAGGCAGCTGTGAAGCAGTGTCTTTCCTTTGGCCTGCTCCATTATCATACCCCTTTTCTTCTTTTGCCCATTGATTATAGTAGTAAGTTCAGCCACAGGAATGTTCACCTTCCCTTAAAGGTACTCAGTGTCAGGTCTCCATACTCTTAGGAGAGCTATTTCTGCTCAAGAATACCTTGGGCTTTCCCCGTGGCCACAGTGTCCCTCAGCCTGCTGGGTGAGCCACTAGGAAGAAGGTTCGATGCCCGGCCGCCCCAAGGGAAGGTGGTGGGTACGTGGATGCAGGCATGCTGCCCTCCAGCCCTTGACTCCACTGTGCTCTCCTGTGAGCAAGGGAGCAGGAAACAGGCAGAGTAAAGGGGAGAGGTCAGAGGCGGCTTGGGCCGGCCCTGGACCAGTGATTGGGTAAAAGGGTTCTAATCTTTGTACTGCATGGCCTTGAACAAGTTCTTCCAGGAAATGAAAATGATGAAGTGAATGTCAAGTCTATGCCAATCACTGTGCTGAGGGTTTTAAATATACCAATCACTCCATTTAATTTCCACCACAATGGTTAATGCTGACCATACTCAATTCTGGTGGCACTAGATGATGCCTAAGGTTCCTTGCGTGTTCCACGTCCTGAGACTGGCCCCTACTGTCACACTTACCTTTCTAAATGCATCCCTGCTTGGTCACCCAACCTAGCTCTGCTATTGGCTGTGGATTTTGGAGGTCACTGGCACAGTGGTTACTACCCTAATATCTGCTCCCTGTTTTTGCTCACCTCTATAAAGCTGTGAGTTTAACAAGTCATGAATCTAGTTCATTTTCACAGGGGGCCCCTGTGCTGAAGGATCTGACCACAGACAAGACAGAATCCCATTTCTGCAGAAGCAAGGCCTCTGCTTGTCACTAATGATGTGCACAGATTGGATGGTCGTTCTTTGATGCTTCCCCTATTTCTAGAATGCATGCCTTAATGAGAAATGATAGAACCATGCGGCTTGGCCCTCCTGCCTTGGCTGGACTCCACATCATAAGCCCTGAGCAGCCCCGGCGGCACCTGTCAGAAACCAACACGCACATCTGAACAGTCAAGCCTAATTCCCGAGAAGCTGTTTTAACTTGACATCTGAAAAAGTATTACATCTAGAAGTATTTTACTGGGTGTGTGTGTTCAGGGCATATGTGTGCACGTCCCACAGCTGAAGTGTTCTATAAATATTAGATACGGGTTGTACAAAAAGGCATCACGTACGGAGTGTACTTAATTCCATTTAGCAATGTTTTCAATTTGTGTCTGACCTCTGGCAACACAGATGGAATTTTGTCAACACGAATTAAAACGTATGCTAAACTACCTTAAACACAATTTTCACTTAAAATCCCAGAAATATGTTAGAGCTTTGTGATCATCAGCTACCAGCCCAGTACTTTCAGATGAGGGTACTGAGGCCCCGAAAGGTGAAGTGTCTTTTCCAAGTTCACACAGGAAATTAATAATGGTGTCCAAATGAGACCCAGGTCTCCTAACTCCCAGGCTGTTATCCTTTGCATTTTCTTTACTTACTGTACGTTTTTCCTTCCAACCGTTCAAAGGCGACTCCGATTCCATGAATAAGCGTGTGTTTCTACTTTGGTATACTATAAAAATCCAAAACCAACTCCCCTATTCCTTCCTTTCTGACTTTATAGGACATCTGTCTATTTTTCCAAGAAAATGTAGGGTTGTAACTCACAAACGAGGAAGTAGGTGTACTTGGCTATCATGAACGTTTTCCCATCCTGGGAGGGATAATCAGAACCCAAGCCTGAGCTGATCAGGAGCTCTCACAACAGCACAACTAAGCGAATTCCCCCGACTAAGATGCGTTCATCTCCCAGTTACTCTTCTGTGTGCAGCTCCTTCCGGCTTGCATGACTGCGACCAGAGAGTAAAGCCTCACCCTGTTTCCCACTGAGAAAGCAGCACGGACAGGGGGTTCAGTCCTGAAAACAGCCCTCAGAGCGGCCAAAGAGTGGAATCAAAGGAAGCCAGGAACCCAGATGGAGAGCCTGGGAGAGATGGCCTGAGAGGTCCTGTGGAAGGAGCGGGGAGGCTGCGTGGGGCTGCGAACGCTCCGCGCCTGGTACAGCCTGGTCTGCACAGGCTGGAAGTGTGGTGAGCGGCCCACTCCAGGATGAGGGCTGTATCAGCAGTAATTGATGGCCGGGCTTTTTAATGGAGCTTATCATTTCACAGCAACAGATGTCAGGTTCTAACAAATAACATGTTCTCTCTGACCTACGCAATTTGGAGAGGATGCCTGGATGCCAGGCAGATCTGGATTCCTCCCCGTCTCTGTTGCTCTCTCTCCTGAAAGAAAAAACAAACCAAATCCCTTGAAGATACTTTTCAAAATGATTCTCTGTGAGAGTTCAAAGATCCAAGAATTTCATGGTATTTATTTGCTTTATTTTTCTCCTCACAACTTCTCTCTCTCTAAACCCTAGGAGGGATGGGTCAGCTTGTGAACACGGGAACCCAGGGCGCGTGGGGGAGAGGAAGGTTTGGCGCCCTTAGCCTTCCCCAGTTGCTCGGGAGGCACCATCACTGGTTCCTCTCCTGTCTTCTACGGGTGCTCTCATCCCCCAAGCGAGGCTGGCCTGGGCCTGGAAAATTCCCTCTTCTCTCTTGAGGGGAGTTCAGCTGAGATGAGGTTGGGAGTTTTTAAAGGGAACTATTCCTAGGAAACTCAAGGCAAAAAAAAAAAAAAAAAAAAGAAAACCCATGAATCATAGCAGCAGCCGGGCTTGCAGGCTCTGCCACTGAGGTCTGAGCCGCGATGCGCCCCCTGTGGCCGAGCTTTCTGGGAGCCCCAGCCTGGTTGCTCTGCCTAGCTCGGGGCTCCCCCTTCCATTCCCAGGACGCTTCCTGCCCAGAATGGCTCAGTTCTGCAGCTGTGAGGGTGAGCAGTCACAGTGGCCGCAAGTCTTACCTTCCCGGTCAACCCCTACCCCCGGGTGCCAGATGGGAGTTCCAAAAATACAGATATAAAGGGGAGGGATGGGGGGGGGCGGTTAGTGGTCCTGGGAGAGGGAGAGGGCTGCAAAGTCCCCGTCAGGGTTTTCCCTAACACAGAGCGATGACTGGATACCTGGGCCCCAAAGCTGGTTCAGTCAGGGTTCCCTCTGGCCAGCTTACCAAGCACAGGGACTGCAGAGAGAGGCCTGATGCCACAATTAAATCTTAACCAGAAGATGTGAGTAGGCTCACATTATAACCACTTATGCTTCAAGATCACCCCTCTCCCCACCAGCCCTCCCCTGGTCTCTAAAGAATTCTCAGGCCTCAGGGCTCCTGCGACCGTACTGTGAAGTGCCCTCTTAGGACTGGGGTTTCCACGCTGTGCTCCATGGCCTCCCAGAGGGGCCCCGGAGGCCACAGTAAGGGATAGGGATGAGGAGCACATCAGGTGACCCCCTTCTCTTGAGGAGAGACGATCTATTTTTATCTGTTTTACTTAGAGGGCTAATGCTTAAGACTGGATTGAAGCATTTAGCAGCTAATGAGAAGTTTGAAGGAAACAGTGTCTTTGGGAATACTAAGGTATTAACGATGAAAAATAATTGAAATAGCCCAGAATGTACAATTTTAAAAAATGATTGAAAGAGAAAGTTATTCTGCAAAGACAACAGAATGACAAATAATAGAAGTATGCATGGTGAAGAGCCACATATGGGAAATTAGGGATTGCTTTGGGAGTATCTAGATAAGTTTCTAAATAAGAAAATTACATCTCTTTCTGACATGGAGTCAAGAGGGGAAACAACAAAATGTTTTAGAAGGTTCATGATGAATTGCCCCCATGTGTTGACCGAGAAGCTATTTTTTTTTTTTCACACACACACACTGTATTTTATTTTTACAAGAGATAAATAGACTGACACCAAGCATTGCACATGGATGACCACAACAAAAGCAACGATGATTGCAATTACCAAACATGAAACACACTCATACTATGAGAAGCTATTTTTTGAAATATTCCATTTATATAATGGATTTAATGTGTGACAAGCCATTGCAGTAGGTAGTTTTAGGGTTCAGTGCTGTTCTGAGAACATACTCAGGCCTCTAGGATCAACCTAATGCTTTATACAATGAAACTCAGGGAAAACTCACTCCACCTATTCATAGATTTATCAAACTAGAAAGGATTATAAAAAATTATCTGACTCATTTATTTAGACAGAGCTAAAGCTGTGTATAAGGTACCAAGGTAGGTAAATAGCGGGTTCAGTTTTTTTTTTTAAGTGATAGTTGGTTTTATGTAGATTATACAGTTGAAGCATGGAGTTTTTCCACTTTTCAAACTGGCTGTACTGGCACCAAGAAGACACAACCATAGGGGACAGCAGCCATGGATGGAGCAGCCTAGAACTTAAGAATCTCTGGCCAAGTCACTGAGGTTTGAGGGACTGTTTACTCGGTTGCATGTGTAGCTAGCAATGCTGACTCCGCTATCTTTTAATTAAAAATCTCTGTTTTTCCTCCAGGTATGATGATGCTGAATTCTAACATTTACTGAATGCTTATGACATGCCAGATCCTATGCTGGACAATTCACCTACATTACCCTGTGTAGTAGGCAGAATTCTAAGATAGCTCCTAAGATTCCTCACCCCCTGGCGTGCACTCCCTGTATAATCCCCAGGACTGTGAAAATGATGAATTTCATTCCTGTAAGTGGGTTATGTTACATGGAACCGATGGATGACTCTAAGGAAGGGAGATTAACTGGTAGGCCTGACCTAATCAAATGAACCCTTTAAACCAGAGACTAGATGTCAGTGACACAGAGGTCAGAAATTGGAAACATGAGTGTTTGATGTATTACTGCAAGCTTGATGATGGAGGGGTCCATGTGGCAGGGAATGGCCTCTACCTGACAGCCAGCAAGGAAGCAGGGACCTCAGTCTTACAACCACAAGGATCTGAACTCTGCCAACAACCTGAATGAGCTTGGAAGAGGCCCTGGGCCTCAGATGTGGTAACGGCCCCAGCCAACACTTTGATTTTAGTCTTTTGGGACCCTAAACAGAGAAGCCAGGAAAGTTGTGTTGGATCCACAGAGAGTGTGAGATAATAATTTGTACTGTTTTAAGATATAAAATTTGTGGAATCAACAATAGAAAATCATCACACACCCCATTTGATATTCTAAACTAGCTTCACTATTTTATAGATAAGGAGACAGACTATGAATTTGCCTAAAGTCACACAGCTAGTGATAGCAGAGACAGGTTTAAACCCAACTCTCTCTTGACTTTAGGGTCAGTGCTCTTAACTGCCACATGCATTTCCTCTCTGTATTTATGTTACTCAAATGCCAGGCCTCTGAGGAGGGAGGCTCAGACAAGTGGTAAAGAGAATGGGAAACTTTATCTATCTGCCTGGGTGTGGATGTGCAGAAAGCCAGAATAAAATGGAGCATAATTTTTCTTTCTTTTCTAAAATTCTTTACAAGTCAACTGACTATTAAAAGCCAAAGTAATAACAATGTACTGTGGGATTCATAATATATGAAGAAGTGAAACATCTGAATATAATAGCACAAGAGAATTACATTGTTTTAGGTTTCTACATTATACTTGAACTGTTGTAATATTAATTCATGGTAGACTGAGATAAATTAAGAATATATTTTAGTGTGTTAATAACTAAAATATGATACAGAGAGCTATAACTAAAAGACCAATAGAAGAGAGAATGGTATACTAAAAAATACTCAAATAAATCAAATGGAAGATTTGGAAGGGAAGAACAAAGGGATAAAGAACAGGGGAAATTAAACAACAAATAGTAAGAAGACAGACTTATACCCAACCAGCTCATTAATTATATGAAATGTAAATGAATGAAATACTCCAATTAAAAGGCAGAGATTATCAGACTAGATTTAAAAAACCAAGTTACAAAAGGTTTCCTTGACATATAAAGACACACATAGGATGAAAGCAAAAGGATGAAAAAAGATATACCAAGCAAAAAATAGGCACAAGAAAGCAGGAATAAAGACGCAGATGTCGAGAATGGACTTGAGGACACGGGGAGGGGGAAGGGTAAGCTGGGACAAAGTGACAGAGTGACATGGACTTATATATACTACCAAAATAGATAGCTAGTGGGAAGCAGCCGCATAGCACAGGGAGATCAGATCGGTGCTTTGTGACCACCTAGAGGGGTGGGGTAGGGAGGGTGGGCGGGAGACGCAAGAGGGAGGAGATATGGGGTATATGTATATGTAGAGCTGATTCACTTTGTTGTAAAGCAGAAACTAACACACCATTGCAAAGCAATTATACTCCAATAAAGATGTTAAAAAATAAAAATTAAAAATTAAAAAAGAAAAAGAAAGCTGGTGTAACTATATTAATATCAGAAAAAGCAGAATTCAAGTGAAGTAGTATTATCAGAAATAGCAAGAATCATTTCATAATGACAGAATGGCCAATTTATCAAGAAGACATAACAATTCCAAATATGTATGTACTTAAATAACAAAACTTCAAAATGCAAAAAGCAAAAAGTGACAGAACTAAAAGGAGAAACAGACAAATCCAAAGGCATAGGTGGAAATTTTACCACCTCCTTTCAGTAACTGTTATAATAATAAACACAAAAAATAATAGTAAGGACATAGAAGATTTGAATAACACTAACAAGTAATTTGACTTAATATGTATATAGAACACTACACCTCAGAACTGCAGGACACACATTCTTTTCAAGTTCACATGAACTATTTATCAAGATAGACTACATGTTGGGCCATAAAACAAGTCTCAACAAATTTCAAAGGATTAAAATCATACAGATTATAATCTCTGACCAAAACAGAAATTAAACATCAGTAACAATAAAACATCCAGAAAAATCCCCAAACACTTGAAATTCAAGCAGAACGATTATAAATAACTCATGGTTCAAAAAGAAATCACAAAGGAAGTTAAAAACTTTTTCTAACAAAATGATAATGGAAAAGACATACAGATGGCCAAGAAGCACAAGAAAAGCTGCTCAACATCACTAATTATTAGAGAAATGCAAATCAAAACTACAATGAGGTATCACCTCACACCAGTTAGAATGGGCATCATCAGAAAATCTACAAACAACAAATGCTGGAGAGGGTGTGGAGAAAAGGGAACCCTCTTGCACTGTTGGTGGGAATGTAAATTAATACAGCTAATCTGGAGAACAGCACGGAGGTTCCTTAAAAATCTAAAGATAGAATTACCATATGATCCAGCAATCCCACTACTGGGTGTATACCCAGAGAAAACCATAATTCAAAAAGACACATGCACCCCAATGTTCACTGCAGCACTATTTACAATAGCCAGGTCATGGAAGCAACCTAAATGCCCATCGACGGACGAATAGATAAAGAAGATGTGGTACATATATACAATGGAATATTACTCAGCCATAAAAAGGAACGAAATTGGGTCATTTGGTGAGACGTGGATGGATCTAGAGACTGTCGTACAGAGTGAAGTAAGTCAGAAAGAGAAAAACAAATATCGTATATTAACACATATATGTGGAACCTAGAAAAATGGTACAGATGAACTGGTTTGCAGGGCAGAAATAGAGACACAGATGTAGAGAACAAACGTATGGACACCAAGGGGGGAAAGCAGCAGGGGGTGGTGGTGGTGGTGGTGGGATGAATTGGGAGATTGGGATTGACATGTATATACTGATGTGTATAAAATGGATGGCTAATAAGAACCTGCTGTATAAAAACAAAAAAGAAAAAACAACATATCAAATTTTGCAGGATACAACTAAAGCAAACTTCAGAGAGAAATTTATACCTTTAAAGGCTTATATTAAAAAAGAAGAAAGGATTAAAATCAATGATCTAAGCTTCTATTTTGAAAAAATTGAAAAAGAAGAGGAAATTAAACTGAAAATAAGTTGAGGAAATAATAAAGATGAAAGCATAGATTAATAAAATGGAAAACAAACCATGGATAAAATCAACAAAGTAAAAGCTTGTTTCTTTGAGAAGATTAGAAAAATTGATAAACCCGTAGGTAGACTGTTTTAAAAAAAAAGGGAGAGGAAAAAGATACAAATTTTCACTGTAAGGAGTAAAAGAAGTTATATCACTATAGCCCCCATAGATATTAAAAGGAAAATAAGACAATGCTATAAACAATTCTATGCCAATCCATTCAACAACTTAAATATGATGGATAAATTTCTTAAAAGAACCCCACAACTTGCTACAACTAACACAAGAAAAAATTTAAAAAATCTGAACATCCCTGTATTTAGTATAGACATTGAATTTTTTTCCCCACAAATAAACTCTACCAAACGTTTAGAAAAAAATAATGCCAAACCTACATAAACTCTTTCAGAAAACAGATAAGGAAGGAAAACTTGCCAATTCATTTTATGAAGCCAGTGTAGTGCTATTATCAAAGTCTAACAAGGACAACACAAGAAAGGAAATTTCAGACTACTATCATCCATGAACACAGATGTAAAACTCTTAACATAATTTTAGCAAATCAAATATAATAATATAAAAAAGGGTAAAATATCATGACTCAGAAGGGTTTATTTATCCCTGGAATGCAAGGTTGGTCTAACAGTCAAAACCTAATTAATGTAATTCACCACTTTAATAGAAAAAGAAAAGCCACAGGATCATGTCAATAGAGGCAGAAAAAGCATTCTACAGAATTCAACACTCACTCATGATAAAAACTCTTAGCAAAGTAGGAATATAAGGGAGTTTCTTCAATCTGCTAAAGACATCTATGTAAAACCTACTGCTAACATCAATTTTAATGTGGAAATATAAGGCCAGATGTCTGCTCACATCACTTGTGTACAACACTGGACTAGAGGTCCCAGTCAGTGCAAGTAGGTTAAAAAAAAAAAAAAAAAAAGAAAGAAACTAAAAAATGTAAAGATTTAAACACTAGAAAGAAGTAAAGCTGTTAACAGATGATATGACTATTTATGTAAAAAGTTCTAAGAAATCTACAAAAAAGCTACTAGAACTTAGTAGGATTGTAAATTCAGCAATGTCACAGTACACAAGGTCAATATAGAAAAATCATTTCTATTTCTATATACTAGCAACAACTGGAAAATAAAATCTGAAAAGCTATCATTCACAATAAAAGCAAAAACATTAAAAAATATCCAAGACTTCTACACTGAAATCTTAAGACACTTCTGAGGTAAATTATAGAAGATCTAAATAAAACCATGTTTACTGATAGGAAGAATTCGGTATTGTTAAAATGTCGATTCTTCCCTTGCTGACCTACAGATTCAATGCCACCCCAATCAAAATCTCAGCAGGCTTTTCTTTTGCAGGTTGGGGTTGGAAGTGGCAAACTGATTCTAAAACGTATACAGAAAAAAAAAAAGGACCTAGGACAGCCAAAACAATCTTTAAAAAGAATAAAGTTGGAGAATTTACATTTCCTGATTTTAAGAAACATTGGTATTGGTATATAAACAGAAAAATAGATAGATGAAATAGAATATCCAGAAATAGAGCCACTCATGTATGGTCTATTTATTTTGACAAAGGCATGAAGGTAATTCAACGGGGAAAGACAGGTTTTTTTCAACAAATGTTGCTTAAATACCTGGAGATACATAAACAAAACAACTAACTTTAGCCTCTACCTCATACCATACCCCCAAATTAATTTGAGATGGATCATAGACTTAAATGTCAAACCAAAACCAAAGCTTCTAGAGAAAGACATAGGAGAATCTCTTCATGACCCTGTGGAAGGCAAATAATTATGAGGATACAAAAACATTAACATAAAAATAAAACACTGATAGGGCTTCCCTGGCGGCGCAGTGGTTGAGAATCTGCCTGCCAATGCAGGGGACACGGGTTCAAGCCCTGGTCTGGGAAGATCCCGCATGCAGCGGAGCAACTAAGCCCGTGCGCCACAACTACTGAGCCTGCTCTCCAGAGCCAGCGAGCCACAACTCCTGAAGCCTGGGCGCCTAGAGCCCGTGCTCCGCAACAAGGGAAGCCACCGCAATGAGAAGCCCACGCACCGCAATGAAGAGTAGCCCCCACTCACCACAACTACAGAAAGCCCACACGCAGCAACAAAGACCCAACGCAGCCAAAAATAAATAAATAAAATAAATTAGTTAAAAAAAAAACCTAAAACACTGATAAAATAGATTTCATTAAAAATAAAAAATTTCTGCTCATCAAAAGATACTGTTAAGAAAATGAAAAGGCAAGCCATAGATTAGGAGAAAATATCTCTGATACATATTTCTGACAAATATATAAAGAACTTTTAAAACTCAATAATAAATAGACCAACAACCTGATTAAAAATAGGCAAAATTTGAACAGACCCTTGACAAAAGAAGACATACCAATAAGCACATGAAAATATGCTCATCATTACTCATCAGGAAATCAAAATTAAAAACACAATGCGATATCACTTCATCCCCTACAGAACAGCTAAAATTAAAAAGACTGATAATACCAAGTGTTGGAGGAGAGGATACGGAACAACTGGAACCCAGCATATTGCCGGTGGGAGTATAAACTGGTACGACTTCGAAAAAGGTTGTCAGTTTCTTATATAGTTAATCATACACATACTCCCAGGTATCTACCCACAGAATTGAAAACATATGTCTATTAAAAAGCTTATATAAGAAAGTTCACACCAGCTCTATTCATAAAAATCCCCAAATTGGAAACAACCTAAATATAATATGCAGATGAATGGATTAGTACATTATAGTATATTCATATAACGAAATATTGCTCAGCAGTAAAAAAAAGGAATGCCATAACAGATAACTCTAAAATAATTATGTTGAATACAAAAGACACAAAAGAGTACAATCTGTATTATTCCATTTATAAGAAGTATCTAGAAGAGGAAAAGCTAAGACATGGTGATAGAAATCAGACAGCGTTGTCTTGGGGGTGAGGAGACTAATTGGAAAGGGGTGGAAGGTAACTTTGTCAAAACTCCATCAAAAGATACACTTAGGGACCTCCCTGGTGGTCCAGTGGGTAAGACTCTGCATTCCCAATGCGGGGGCCCGAGTTCGATTCCTGGTTGGGGAACTAAATCCCACATGCGTGCTGCAACTAAGAGTCTGCATACCGCAACTGTGAGCCCACCTGCTGCAACTAAAAAACAAAGATCCCGCATGCTGCAACTAAGACCCAGTGCAGCCAAAAATAAATAAATATTTTTTTTAAAAAAAGATACACTTAAATCTGTCCACTTCATTGTATGTAAATTATAAGTGTATGTAAATTACACGACAATAAATATCTTTAAAAGATAAAGATATCTTTAAAAGATATATGCAAAACCCTTGCCTTCAAAGGACTCACAGGTCGATTAAGGAAATGAGATATATACAAAGATGTGAAAAAAATCAAAGAATAATACAAAAGAGATTTCAAAGCAGTATATGACCAACAGTCAACCAACACTGGAAAGAGGGGAAAGAGCTGCCTGCAAGTTAGCATGGATGGGAAAACCATAAGGAAGAATGTGGAAGGAAGGGTAGACCTGCAGGAGCAGAAAGACAGCAGGAGGAAAGCAGTGGGCACAGGCATCGTGGGACAAAGCAGAAGCTAAACCCAAGGGTCTTTCACATGTCCACCCACTGACTGACCCTTCATATCAAGCCCATCAGCAGGGAGGAGTACAGTCTTGTTTTACACGATGAAGTTCGGGAAGGTTAATAGCCCTGCCCAAGGCCACAGAGCTTACAGATTAGAACTTGTGATAGGAACTGGGGCACACATGACCCTGAAGCCTGTGCTCACCCAGCAGAGGGTAATTCACTCGTGAGGACAGAATTTGCTGAACAGCCACGAGCAAGAAGTACATGTCACAGGAAGAGCCCTGGCCAGAAAGTGTCCTTTCTGAATTCACATGCTTAGAATTTTGCTCTGCAGGAGGGAATAAGCAGCTGACTCCACTCAAAGGGCTCTAGCGCTGTTCATAAACCGTGAGAGTGTTTATGTCCTGGGCAGAGCTCTCCAAGTGAATTATAGCCTTTTACGCACTGTGTACATACAATATTTTCAGCAGGGGGTGTAAGGAATGCTGCAGCTGACCTTTCTCTCTTTCTGTCCTGTCTCTCCACCTTCTCCACCAAACTCTGGTCTGTACTGCAGGACAGTTCTCTGGTTGTGCTTATCCATTACCTGGCCTTCTGACACAGCTCAGGGAAGTTACTCAGGTCAATTAAAGAAGGAGCTTTTAAACTATTTCTTCTTCCTAGCATGAGCTGCTGGCTTTCTCTTTTATTACATTTAAAATGGATCCATCTTCACTACAGTAGAAAGCAGACTTTTTTAACATTACTTCGGATGTTTTCTTTAGGCTGGTAAAGTAAAGCAAATGCCTCTTGCAACTCTGAACCAATCTGTTAAGATAAACAGGCTTCACTTACGATATTCCTATACTGAAATCATAGGCTTGTGGTCTGCAACTCCTTAAAGACTCAATTCATACATTCTAAAATGTCTACTTAAGAAGCGCGCGTGTGCGTATACGGACAAACGGACACACACACACACTGAGATAGCTTTGCCATGGAAACCACAAAAACACATCTGGTTCAGACTCCACAGCACATACCACAAATAACAGCCCATCTTCTAAGGGCAGATCCTATGTATACACAGGGAAAGCCCGGAGAATTAAACAACTGCAATCCCTCAAATGTAAAACTTACATCATAATCCCCCTTTTCAAGTTTATTTCAAGATAAGTCAGTCTTACTCATTGTTATTAGTTACATTTGCATATGTTTGTTTTTTTCCCTTAAATAGAATTTCAGACTTGGGCATCACAGACAAAGAGGAATACAGGGAGGAAGGGCACACTAAAGGTTCAGGTAAACAACAGCTCTGGATTCCACATGTGAATCTGGGGAGGTCTGGATTTCTAGAGAAAGCTACCCTGTCATTATTTAAAAGAGCCCCAACCCTGCTATGAGTGAAGGTCTTGTACTACAGAACATATAGATGCCAGTGGGTACCTGGGGATGGAAATAGGCCCCGGGAGGGGAAGGAAAGAGCAAGAAGTCTTACCAATCAAGGAGCATTCTAGGTCTGGAAGGCCAGGTTTTACTAGTAGGTACTTTAAAACCGTCACAATGTTTGGTATGATAAAGGCTTTGATCTCTCCTGTTGGGCTATAAATTCCATGAAGACATGGACAATTTCTAATTTATTTATCATTGTATCCCCAGAAAGGGGCACATTGCCTGGATCATGGTAGATGCTCAGTAAATACTGGATGAGCAATAAAGAGGATGCTGAATTGATATTCTTCATTTCTGTGATTCTTTGGATCTGATCATCCTTCAGCTGGGATCACAGGTGTGAGCATATGGCTGTACGGAGTGATAAAGTAATAACCACCTGCCACTCCTATGATTTACTTTTGGAAGCTATGGTGTTGATCCACTGTTGCTTCAATCTAGGAAGGCCATGGTTTGTGAAGACTGGTGTTCCAGATACTAAAGTCTTACCTGTAAAAAACTCTCTGCATTTACATTTACGTATTCCATATGACTGGTGAAAGCTTTCTATAGAGAGATTCATGTGCAATAGTAGTACCTCTAAATTCCAAGCTCCAGCTAACTTCAACCTTTATCAAATTCCCAACTTACTTCCATAAGGATTTTAACAGTCCTAAGCTATTTGTGTAGCCATTTATTCAATCAAAGAAGACATAGGCCCTACTTTGGGTAATGGCTGCAGAGATGCAATGGGATATCTAATTCACTCTGTTCCTTCAAAGACATTATAGGTCCATATGAAAAACTAGGTACTGGATCCATGTGTTGACTACTAGGCAAAAATTCTATTTGTTTACTGTCAGCTGAAGTTTTCCTTTAAAAAAAAAATGAAAGTAGATGCCAATATTTTCTTCATCGACACCAGTTATTCCTTAACTCCAATTTCTACCTAGTACTTATTCTCTAATCTAAATAGAAAGGTAGAGGGACTTCCCCGGTGGTCCATTGGTAAAGAATCCGCCTTACAATGCAGGGGACGCGGGTTGGATCCCTGGTCGGGGAGCTAAGATCCCATATGCCGCGGGGCAGCTAAACTCGTGTGCCACAACTACTGAACTCGCGCTTCTCAACTAGAGAGCCTGCGTGCCGCAAACTACAGAGCCCAAGCGCTCTGGAACCTGCTTGCCACAGCTACAGAGGCCACATGCCCTGGAGCCCGCATGCCACAACTAGAGAAGAGAAAACCCTAGCGCCACAACTCTAGAGAAGCCCCCGCACCGCAACGAAGAGCCTGTGTGCCGCAACTAAGACCCAATGCAGCCAAAAATAAATAAATCTTAAAAAAGAAATAAAATAAATAGAAAGGTAGATTTCAGAAAAATCATATAACCCATTTAAAAAGAAAAAAAGGCAATCTTACCTGATGAGGCTAGATGAGGAGTTGGCTAGCTTTTTCTATAAAGGGCCAAATAACAAGTATTTTTTGCTTTCCAGGCCATATGTGGCCTGTTTCTGCTACTCATTCTGCTATGGTTGCATGAAAGCAGCCATAGAAAATAAGTTTAAAAATGGGTGTGGCTGTTGCAATAAAACTTTATTTACAAAAACAGGCACAGGGCAGGATTTAGCCTGCAGGCAGTAGCTTGCCCAACTCCTGGACTAGATAAACAAAATGTTTCTATTTGCAAGAAATAACAATTGATTCACTTACTTTGCTCTTTTGGCCATTTCATTTCCATCCCATCTGGGGCTGTATGGATAATTTTTCTGGGCCTGGGAATAAAGCTGTCCACTGTTGGTAAAGTGATAGACGGACTGGAATGTGAGAGTCGGCTGGTCTCGAGGAAAAAAGAGCGGCAGGTCAACTGCAAAGACAGAAGAAAGGAAAAGAAAGTTAGGGCTTAAATGCCTTTTAATACACTTTTTTGGCTAAACCTGAATGTTGGGTACAAGACTATTTGAACCACAAATACTCGTTAAGGCTTAGGTAAAAGGTATGGAGAGAGAGACCAAGAAATACAAGGTGCCTTCCCTGTCTTCACAGAGTTTACAATCTAGGTAGAGAGGCAAATCACCCATAAATAAAAATTCAACCAATATGAGGCCTGATGTGCAGGTGCTGAAGGAATACTAGGAAATGGTTACAGAAGCTGGGCACCCCCAGCCACCTGACCTGCTGTGGCGCTTACCTTGTCCACTATTCCATAGAGGAGTTAGCTGTATATCTGCTTTAAGTCTCCATTATATCAGAAACTCCTCAAAGGTTAGGCACTGTCTTCCTCATCTAGAATTTGATGGAGGAGGTGGGATGGAGACCATCTTTAAAGAATGGATTTGGAAAGGGGATCAAGAGGGCAAGTGATAATCTTTCTTTTTTATAGGATATGGCAACTGGGCCACCAGAAAAAAAATAAAGTTATCACTTACTTCCAATCAAGCAGTGAATTTTGATACTCAGCAGTTTTACATTTTTCCATATGTGTTACCATATATATCCCCTAAACCAGTAGGAGTTCTTTAATGGAATGCAACAGGGACTACATATGTCTACTGTTGTAGTATAGACTGATTCTAATATTTGCTGTTAACAAGTATTATGTGCTTTATTTGTTCATTTTGGGATCCCTTAACTCAATTTTAAAAAATAAAATGACTTCCTTCAGTTGCGGCATGCGGGATCTTTAGTTGTGGCATGCATGCGGGATCTAGTTCCCTGACCAGGGATCGAACCCGGGCGCCCTGCATTGGGAGTGTGGAGTCTTAACCACTGGACCACCAGGGATCCTGCATGCTGCAACTGAAGATCCTACACGTAGCAATGAAGATCCCGCGTGGTGCAACTAAGACCTGGCACAGCCAAATAAATAAATAAATAAATTTAAAAAAATGACTTCCTGCTTTCAGTTGAGGCAAACCATCATTAAAAATGCAGTCTGTTTCAATGGCACATTCCTCAAGGCATATAATGTGTATTTCTGTGAATGTTACCTACTTGAAGGACACAGAACAGGCACATTAATTTACAAAAAATAATAAGAAAGATGTGTATAGACTTTTATAGCTTTGCAGAGTACCTTTATATACTTTATCTGATTCGATACTTACAACTCCTTGAAGCAGACATTATTTTTACCAGCTGCATTCAACAGATGAACAGACTCCGAGAGGTTTATTAACTTGCTCATGCCATAGCTACGCAGACACAGGACTCAAATCCAGTCCTATGATTTAAATCCTAAGCTCCTTCTACCGGTCACATTGCCACCTGCTCTTGGGTCTACTGGTATAACCTCCTCACAACATACTCACTACGTCAAAATTACAATTTAGTAAGCTAAAGTCTCCACTGTGAAGGATGTATCGGGTTCAACTTTTCGGCTCCACGAGGCAAATACATGACAGAAAAATACATACTAGATAGTTATACATGTATCACCATGTCAGTTAGGGTGACACTTGACTTGGATTAGGCCCACTAAGTACCCAAAATGATTTCTTGAGGGAAGTTAGGCTTGCAGCAAACTTAAAAAACTGTCCAGTTGGTAAGGCCTCTTAGACGTCTAAGTATATCTGACTCTGACTCAGTGCTGCAGGGGGTTTCTGACAAATGAATCACACCACGACCAAAGAAAAGTGGCAAGATTTTGAATGTCCACTCTTTAATCACATTTTCCAAGTGCCTCAATGCAGTTTCAATACATGTCTATTTGTGCCAAAGCAAAGATTTGGTAACATATAGGAATAATACAAAACATGAAAAACAGACTAATTCAAATGGTAAGTAATTGGATTCAGAAAACCCTTTGGAATCCCTTCATCTTACAGAGCTTCATCTGTAATGTCTTCAGTCTTTTTGGGTTTTTTTTGTTTTTTCTCTTTTTTTTTTTTACATTTTCTTGGCTGCGCCACGCAGCATGTGGGATCTTAGTTCCCCGACCAGGGATCGAACCCGCACCCCTTGGATTGGAAGCGTGGAGTCTTAGCCACTGGACCACCAGGGAAGTCCCGTGTTCAGTCACTTTGAATAAATATCGTTTTCTAAAATTGTTTATCTCTTTTCTGATTACTCATTTCATTTCCTCTGATTAATTTTAGAAAAATGCCTATTCACATATTCTTTCCTTTGATTTCAACTATGTTTATAGTATATATAAGTTTCCACACATTAAAATGAGATTCAGATTAACCCCCAAAGCAATAGCAATGGCATTGGTGAAAAGCATTTAACATGCAAGCTTCCCTTCAAAACAGCAATAATTTCAAATAATAAAATTCAATGGCAATAATTTACAAATTCAAAGTAAGTACAGTCACCACTCAGTATCCCAGTAATACAGATAATACCATAGGCTTCATGATTCTCAAGCTACCAGCTTTTTGGAGCTTTGAAATGCATTATATTTTTTGTTCCTGTTATTTTGTTTTCTAGAAAATGAGTTGCTGGAAGCTTTTTTGAAGCCAATATTAAAACTCAAACACAGTGGCTACATTATTAAGGGGGCAGGACTGGTCAGAGTCCTTCAAAGGTACAATCGGTAATCCACATACTAATTCACATATGAGAAAAGAAAATTAGAAAAATATAAATATCTTGCTCAGCTTAACTAGGGTGTATCCTGCCTGGATCAGTCAGCAGTCACTAAAAGGATGGCTTCTTTAAAAATGTTCTATGCGTAAGAAGGAGTGAATAAATAAACTATTTATGAGAAATACTTTGCATTTTTCTTAGAAGAATGATTTGAATGGTGCAAATTAGTCAGAATTTTAAAAAAACTAAAACTTGTTTTCCTCATCCCCGAATGTTTCTGACACTTCACATTTTGCCTATAGGCTAAAGTCATGATTTTCTGATGCATAGTAAAATAATGACTGGTGGGCCTTCAAACAGCTAACTTGCTTTATGGAACTCCCAAGGCTCTAAGCAGTTTGGGCTCATCATCTCAGCCATGTCAAATCTGAACATTTTAACATTTGCTTCCTTAGAACCCAACCCGTCTACTAGCTCGGGTTTGATTCCCAGAGTAGAATCATTCCATTTGGTTCAGTTACTCACTGTCAGTATTAATGTTCACAACTGCTTCCTATTTCCTTCTTTCTGTATACAGAGACTGAATTTTGGTCAGCTCTCGAGTCACAGAAGCCATGGTCCCCACTTGCTCAGTATAATTTCAATAACCATTTCCGAAGCATTACTTTCTTCAAGAACTTGTTGAAACAAGTCACATCCAAACACTGCTAATTCTGCTCAAGCTGGGCATTTCACAGGAGTCACTCACAGGGCTCTGACACCCTGGCAGAAGGCAGGAATAATTAAGTTCTGCACCAGCTTGCCTCATACTGGACAGTGGCTGCAGTAACAGGTTCCCCTGGCCACAGTCCCAGAGCTGGTGGTGCTGTCCAAGCAGCCACCCTCCGTGCAGCTTTGAGAGGGGGCTGAATGCACTGATAAACTTTGCTGCCTCTCTCTAAACCATGCTGAAGTTCCGACGGTTTTACCTTCTCTAGTAAATAAGCGTAACTGGCCCTATGTGCTCATCCTTGCACCAGAAGAAGACTTCATTAGTTTTCTCTAAGTTCATAAGACTCTCTAAAAACTGCTCACTTTCCCCAAAACCTCAACAATGGAAAAGTGACACTGAACAGCCAAAAGAAATGCCACACTATGTATCCGACCCACAGGACAGCTGCCAGATACTCACTCAACATTTCAGGCATAGTTCTAACAAGTTTGATCATATGGTTTTTCCAGAAAAAAAAAAAAAATCTAATTATGGCAAGATTAGGGCAAGGGACATTAACAGCAAGTAGTGATAATTAGCAGTCTGGCATAAAGCAAGGAGAGAGAATACTAAATAAAAGCAGACTTAGGAAATCAAAAAGCAGCCCAGTCTGGGGTGATTCAGTGTAGGAGCAAAAAGCTCGACCATCCCTCAAGCTATAACCGTACATAGTGACGTTTACTCCCAATCTTGGTAATATGGCCAACACTCTTGGTTGCCTACCCAACAGCCATTCTCCACCCTTCTTTTTTACGGGCAGAGCCCTCCTCCCACCCCATAGTCGGAGAGTGCTGGGTATTCACTCCCTCAGACTTCCCATAAAACCAAGGTATAGAAATGTGACTCAGTCCTGCCAATGGGACCTGAGGGGAAGTTGGCCAGGGGTCTTCTGAGAAATATTTTCCTCTCTAATTAAAGACACATGTACGGAGAAGCCCCCATTTCATTCTCGCCTAGATCTTATCATGTGAGATCTTGGGGCTTGGACCTGTGCGCCCATCTCGTGACCATGAGCGGAAAGTCAGCCTGACATCACTGAGCTGAGAATTCATCATTCTCTGGTACTGCCCAGCTCTGGATTTCTTGTTATGTGAGACGATTACAAGCCCTAACCATTTAAACCTATCTAATCAGGTCTTCTCAGACCTGCAGTCAAAGGCAACAAAAGGAAATGTTATTTCTTGCAGCTTCTGTTCAAGGAGGCAGGATAATTGTATAATCTATTTCAAAAACATTTCCACCAAGCATGGTTAAAAACATTCAAGGCGCAGCAATAGGAAAGTTTTAGTTGTCTGGAAAAGTCAGTTATGTGGGACGGTTCAATCCTTGAAAATGCCGAACAAACGAGGGGTTAACCATAATTGCTTCCCTGGGAGTCACATCACCAAATATTTTCGTCATTATTCACAAGTCAGCCATTATTTCATTTCTCCAAACCTTCCAAACTCTACACTCGTGTGTTCCTGGCTTAGCAGGGAAGGTGCTCATGGAGTCACTCTGTGGTGGTAATGGCCCATTCCCATTTCCCGTCCTCTCAGGCCCCTCTGGTTCCTCGAAGCCGCATTAGGAGACAGTTTTAACCCCACGTTGAATGGCTGTAAACTTCCCTTCCAAAGATGATTCCCACTGAGGTCAATTCTTCCTAAAAGCAGTCTGTACACGTCTCCTTCCCAGGCTGCCCCCACAGTGGGCACACAACCAATTAGGGAAGCTGCCATTTATTTACTTACCACCCCTGATCTTACTAACCACACGCTAAACCTCTGAGACACACAGATTCTAACCACTAGAAAGTTAAATACCATACATGGCCTACAAGAAGTATAAAAGTCAAGTTTTCCACTTCAGAAGTGTCCCTACTCAAGGCATTAAAAATCAAATGGTGTCTCCTTTTACTATCACTGCCTTTCACTTAAGTGACCAAGGAGACTAAATATTAACCACATGTTATTAAACTGGTTTCAATTTTTCACTATCTTTTTGTGATTTGATCATGTAAACAGATTACCTTTGGGGTTTTACTAGTATTACCAAACTAAAGCCTGGAGTTTCTTGAATTTTGCTGTAAACGCTAAAAATCCTAATATGGGAGGTGACAGCACGGTATGATGGAAAAAGGTACCTACAGCCTTTGGAGTCAGATAAAAATGGGTTCAAATCCTAGCCTCATTCATTTATTAGCGGTGAGACCATAGGCAAAACATTTCATCTCTTTGAATCTTGATTTTCTCATCTGCAAAATGAGGATAATAATTCTTATAGCATTGTTGAAAGAACTGAACAAAAAAAGAGCAGGTACTAAATAAATATTCCTTCTCTCCCCCTACTCGTCCTTTTCCTTAGTTTGTATTTTTTTTTTTAATCCGACTTTATACACTCCTCCATATATGTGAAATTTCTAACTACAGCATAAATTTTCACAGTGTTTAATTTTAACTCTTTTGATGGGTATCTTTCTAAACTTTGTACAGACTTTCACGTCTCAGTAAATATAACATACTGAAAATAATTTAGCCTTTTCTTGATGACAGAGAACACATGGAAAGACCATTATACACAAGAGTCTCAAGTGTTAAGAAGACTTCGCTTGCTCTTTCACAAATACTTCCTACCAGACCCCCCAAACCATCCTCTGTTAAAGAGTTGATGTGCCCTTAGTGTGGTACCGAGGTCCCCAGGGCTACTGGGATGTGCATGCTGTTTGCCCCCGACCACGAACTTTCTCTATTTATTTCTGTTGCCTTTTCCTAGCCAGCTCTTTTTCCTTTGCCACTTCTCACCAAGGCCAGCTCGGTCTCAATATGGTCTCTCTCTCTTGCCTCTTCTCTTTGCCTTTTGTCTACTTCACCCCGCATGTATCTCAGCTTCTGAAGAGTCAGGCATGGCTGACTATCCATCCCTAGGACCAGGACCCGGCGTGGATCAGGGGCTGCACGATATGAAGTGATGTTGTGTGAGCTCTGGGTCGCTTTCCTCAGGCACTGTTCTGAGTTCAGAGACTGTCTCCTCCTCCTCCTTCTCTTGCTGTTGTTTGTTTCCTTCCGAGTTTACAGCTGCCCCAGATGGGTGAACTTATAGGAAGCCCGGCCTCTGCTTACATTGTGTTTAGCATTTGCTTTTGAGGTACTTTCTATCAACAGATACAAATTAATCATTCCAACACCCAGTGAGCCAATCAAATAAAACTGTAAGAAGAATCTCAAGGTGAAAGGGATGCCATAGCATTGGCCCAGGGAGAGCCAGGTTCTCCCACCTGCCCGCACAAACGAACCCAGGCTGAATTAGCTCGGCTTCTCCCGCCACGAGCTCAGAGGTTCTCAACTGGAAGTGAGCATCGGCATCACCCTGGAATTGACGTTGCAGATGCCTGGGCCCCACCTCAGACCTCTGGTTCCTGAAAATGCACCTTAAGTGACTCTGACATGCCTCGCCAGGTAGGAATCACCGCAAAGACCGAGCACTCCTAAGGATCGGGGCCATGAATTAGCACTTAGCACACAGCATGACACATTGCTAAAGGCTTGTTGAACTAAAGGAAAGGAGCATTTAAGGGACAGGCAAAACTAAAACCTCAAGGAGATTCCACTTCATACCATTAGATTGGCAAAAATTTTAAAACCCAACAATCCTCAAGTGTTGTCAAGGAAGTGGAACACTGGGATTTCTCATCACTGATGATGCAAATGTAAATTTCTATAACCTCTTGTACAGTAAAAGCGAAGATGTACGTACTTCATAACTCAGCATTCCCACTCCTGAAATACTGCCGCATGTGCATAAGAAGGTAGTTAGGAGAAGGTTTGCTGTAGCAATGTTTGTGATAACAAAAATTGGAAACATCTTAAAATGTCCATCAACTGGAGACTGTGGTACATTCCTCAATGGAATACCTTATAGCAGTTTAAACGAATGAGCTAGGGTTACGTGTATCAACATAGATAAATCTCAAGAACATAATGTTCAGTGAAAAAAGCAAGTTATAGATGAACACTGTTAAGTATGACCTTACAAAGTCCAAAAACATGCATACATTATTACACACTGTTTATGAATGTCTATGGAGTAAAAAGCATAAAAACGTGCACAGGAATGGTAAACACCAAATTAAGGATAGTAGTTCCCTCTGGGGGTAATGGGGAAGGAGAGGGGGACAGGAATGCATCAGGGAGGGGTGCTCAGGGGGCTGCAACCAATTTGATAACATGCTCTTTCTTTAAAAACAAAACAAAACAAAACAAAGCAAAAACAAAACCAGAAGCACTTATAGCAAAATATTGAGATTTGGCTAAGGTGGATACATAGTATTTGTTTTTGTACTTTTTACATACTTGAGTAGGCTTTAAATATTTACAGTTTTTAAAAGTTTTTCAAAAAGCAAAGACACATATTCATAGCAGCAGAAAACAGTCAACATGATTCCATTTATATAAAGTTCAAAAACAGGAAAAATTCATGATATATTGTTTACGGACATATGTTAGGTGATAGAACTATTAAGAAAATCAAGGGCACAGTTGACATAAAATTCAGAGTAGTGGTTACTTCTGAGAAGGACATGCTTAGGGCTTCTAGGATACTGGCGTTATGTTCCATTTCTGAAGTTGGTGGTGTTTTTTTTTTTTTTTAAAGATTTAATTTTATTTATTTTTGGCTGCATTGGGTCTTCGTTGCTGCGCGTGGGCTTTCTCTAGTTGCAGCGAGCGGGGGCTACTCTTCGTGGTGGTGCGCGGGCTTCTCATTGCGGTGGCTTCTCTTGTTGAGGAGCACGGGCTCTAGGCACTCGGGCTTCAGTAGTTGTGGCTCACGGGCTCACTAGTTGTGGCACACGGGCTCTAGAGCGCAGGCTCAGTAGTTGTGGCGCACGGGCTTAGTTGCTCCGTGGCATGTGGGATCTTCCCAGACCAGGGATCGAACCCGTGTCCCCTGCATTGGCAGGCGGCTTCTTAACCACTGCGTCACCGGGGAAGTCCTGGTGGTGTTTTATTAGTCTCTAAAGTACGTAGGTATGTTTTATATGATCTATCTATATATATATATATATATATATATATATATATATATATTCAAATAAATACTATTTTTAAAAATGAGAGCATTTATAAAACTAAGAGGGTCAGGGAAGCTGAATGGTCTTCATGGGAAAAAAAGACACCAAAGTTGTAAAGAAAAATAAAAAGCATGGTAGAAAATGGTGCATAAAAACTGGACTACAGCTTATACAGGCACTAAGAAGATGCACATTCTCTCGTGAGAACACTGTCAGGTTGGCAAAATCAGCTGGTCAGCTGGGTCCCTCCTTTTCTCCCAAATTTACTGAGTGGAAGGTAGGGTGCCAGGGAGAATGAAGGTGTCCATGCCCTGAGCATGGGCGGGAACAGGAGGCCTGAGAAAGGGGGAGAAGCTCCCACAGTGAAGCACATCGGACAACGGCTGAGGCGTGAACATGGTGTCCATGCAGAGGAAGGGGGACCCTGCTTGAGGTGGAAGCTCTGCAGACGAGATGGACTTTGAGTTGGTTCTAGAAGGTTAAAAGCTGAATCAGAATGGGAGTCTGGAGGATACTCCGTAGAGAGGAAAGAAGTCGATAAAGCTTCGATACTGTGTAGACATAACAATTTTCCTTTTTTATTTGGCTCTTTTGGTATTGTATATATTCAATTTAGAAAAGCCATAACCTGCCCTATTTTATCAATCACACTTTCTTTTCCACCACTGCCCTCACCTTGGTACATGCGGAGAGCAACGGGTGATGCAAAGATGAAGGGAGCTGACGCTGGCCTTGGAAGCTTGTGGCCAAGCTGCTCTCCCTTCCTGGAGGGCCCTCCTCCCTTTTCTGGGTTTATCTGGGTTTCCTCTCATCAAGACTCAACTTGTAGGAAATGCCTCTGTCCCAGAACTCTGCATGCGTCCAACTCGTACTCCTGAACAAGGCCCACTCGGGGCTGTCCTCACCAGGAGAAAAGGAGAAAACCAGTGGCTGAGGCCAGGACCGAGGGGTCCCCAGCATGAGAAACCTTCCCTACGCCAGCGCTTCTCTGTCTGCTTTCCCTGGTTCGTCCATTTCTTCATCCATCACACGTTTTGTGAGCACATCCCATGTTGCAGGCCCCATGCTACACCTGAGGACCCATGCTTCCTGGAAATGGATGGTGGGCTACACTTTGTGCTTCCTGCAGTGCCACCTGGTTTCTGTGTCCCCTGCGGTTGCATCCCGTTTGGATCCTGTGGATCCTGGTATTTCCTCAGTCCTGGCTTCTTGTTCAGTCCCTTCAACCTGCTCTTGCTTCTGTGACCTTCCAGGACACCTCTCTTGCCCGCTCTGTCACTCACTGAGTTCTCCATCCTCCGCATCCCCATAATCCAGCCTCGGCTGAACTGCTAACGATGAAGCGTTCTTGTTATTTTATATCCTCCACATGTGAACACTGGGCTAGACACAATCAAGTAGTTGCTATGTATCTAGGGACTGACTGGCAGAGATCATAAAAGTGAGGAGATGTTGACTGCACTAGACATGTGAAAAAGGAAACATGTTTCTACGAGATGCAGAAAAAAATCTAGCAAGAGAGAACACCATAAACAGCATTTAATACTGTTTAAACTTCTATCTTTAAAAGAATGTAGTCACAATAAATAAAGTCCTGGCCTGGGAGGATTAAAACAGAAATCTGGCTAAATTAAGGAAGAATTTGATTAAAATAATCCTTAAATAAATTAAAATATATTCAAATGCAAAATCCTTGTTATTTAAAAGCTGGGCAAAGTCTTTAAAGAGTCATAAGCTTTTAATTTCAAAAATGCACGGCTGATGTACCAAATGCAAATGATTAGAAGGAAAGGACAAAACTTTTCAAAGCAGCAGGACCGACACTGGTCAGTTTAAATTCCAGTCTTTAAAAATTAGAATATCCTACCAGGCACAAATTTGCAAATACTGAGACTACTCCAAAGTGAAGGACGACTAACTTGGCTTTATGAAGAAAAAAAAATTTGAAACGAATCTAGTTATTTTTATTTTTGAAAGGGTCTGGTTACGAGCTTTATATCCTAGAGAAAACAGCAACAAGTATCTAATTTGACGAGCATTCGTGGAGCATCTACTATGAGCCGGCTCTAGGGAGGCCAAGCTGACCAAAGCCCGGTCCTCCCCCTGACAGGACAACGCCAGCACGCACTTGACCGTCACTGTTCTCAGGCAGGGAAGCGATGGTGAGGGTTATAATAGAGATAGTAACCGCCTGGGGTGTGGGGTGGAAAGATAATCCATCTCAGGGCTTCTAGAAGGCTTGTTAGATAAGCAGGGCCTTGAAAGACAACCAGGATTCCGACAGGCAGTTGCAGTGGGAAGGGAGAGAGAAAGGTGAGGGAATTCCAGGCAGAGGGAACAGTGTCGAGGAGTCAGAGCAGAGGAGAGTGAGGGAATGCGGGTGATCAGGCAGAGGGAATACCGGCCCAGAGGACAGGATGCCGGTGCAGAGAGGCTCTGGATAAAGATGCCAAACTGTGCAAAGTCGTGAGCACAAAGCAAAGGAGTGTGGATTTTCTTCCATGGGCACTGTTACCCTTGAACATTTCTAGGGGAGATATCCCATACCACCCACTCTGGTGGGTCAGACATTTTCCTGCAATTTAAATACCCCCAACATGGTAGAAATCTTCTAGAATGGAGAATGTTTTGCAAGGTATAACACATAAATCAAAAATGTTATTATTTATTATTAGAGGAGCGCAGTCATTCACGTCTCAGTTTGGGAAACGATTCCTCTTTACGAAACATCCCCTGAGACTTACTAGTGCGTCCCTTACAGTCAAAGGGAGGCCCTGCGTGGCAAGCCTGAGGATGGCCTGTAACCGGTTTACAGGAGTCTTCCGTTTTCTCTCAAACAACTCTACCTTCCTAGGCGGACAATCCTTACCGTAGGGCCTGAGATTTGGGATTGGGTGTAAGATTGGGGTGGGACATAGTTTAGGCCAAATACGTGGCAGTGCTTGGAAACCAGGCCCCTCAAGAGTGATTTTGTGTTTCCTCATAAGACAGGGTTAAAATCCTGGTCACCATGTCATTCCCCTATGCAGAAACCTGCATGAACTTATTTTTTATTTGTGTATTACACATGCCAAACATCCTCCACTCCAGGTTTATACTGTGCTGGGGTATCAAAATTACAGGAAAATGTCTGACCCGCTAGATTAGGTGGCTATGGAAACGTTCAAAGATAAGCCATTCCATTCTTTGGTTGCTTTAGGTTCAGTTCCATCTGGTGAGATGGACAGGAAAGAGCTTATCTCGGTGAGGCTGAATTGTCACGTGAAGAACATGTGCTCTGGAGGTGGCAACCTAGGTTCCACTTAGAGGTTGTATCACGTTGGTAGATTAACTGAGCTTCTTTCCTCATCCATAAAACTGGAAAAACTCCAACCTCCAGGTTGAAAGTAAAGCAGGTGGTACAACATCTGGCACATAGAAAGTGCTCAATAAATAAAGGTTGGAGCCTAAAGGAATGTAAGAACAGGATGGTACAGTGGAAAGAATACAATCTTTGGAATTTGACAGATCTGGGCTTGATTCCTACTCTATCGGTTATGACCTGGGTGACCTCAGGCAATTTATTAAACTCTCTGAGTCTAGGTTTTCTCATCTCTAAAATGGGATAATACCTACCTTGCAAGACTGTTGGGTGGTTTACATGACATAATGAATATATGTAGAATACTTGGCACATAGAAGATATTCATAAATGATACTTATTATTACTCACTTTTCTCTTAGAAGCAATTAAAACAAACAAACCTGAGTCTATATAATTTCTTTTTCTAACCTGACTTCCAGTTTAGAAAATACAACCCATAGATTAAAGGTAGCCAGGTTCTTTCAATTAAGCTTCCAAGTTAGTTCTGCCCATCATTTTATGTGGGGCAAATTCAGGAGTCTTTAGGAACTCTTCATTTTTAATTCTATAATCTTCTTCCTTCAAATTAAAATAAAAAAATCATAGCTCTGGAGAATGTAAGGTCAAATGGGTTTTGCAGCAAAAGTTGACCAGAGACCAGAAAACATTTGAACAGAGGGGAAGCCTGATGAAAACTTGGTCAGTTTTCCTTTGTGCTTGGATAAAAAAGACCAGAAATGTAATCAATCTTTGTATATTTCAAGATTCCTATTTGGTTCGTGAATTATCCAAGTTTTTGTTTAGTTGTTTTCTGGCCATCTCCTTAGTCATTATTTCTTCTGTGAGAAGGGGTGGGGGATTCAGTAGGAGAATGGAAATTAATTCATGTTCTTCCTTGATAGCAACTCTGCTTAGAAATTTCACTTCAGATGAAAGTATGATTGCTGTCTAAAATGATGTTTTTAAACTGTCATATTCTCCTAACTTGAATTAAAGAGAATACATTGTGAAACACAAGGTGAGCGTGTTGAGGCAAACCCTTGACTTGAGTTGCTTGACTTGTACATCCAAATGTAAAGGAATAAGATCATTTTCAAGCAAAGGTATTGGATCACCGTTCTCCTAAGAGAAGCATATTTGCACTCAATAACTGGAAGCTCCAAAACTTTTTTTTTCCTTTTTATTGTTTTTGATTGAAATCTTTCTAAAGCAGCCTTCACATTTACTTCTTCCATATCCCCCTTCATTTTTTTTAAAATAAATAAATTTATTTATGGCTGAGTTGGGTCTTTGTTGCTGCGCGCGGGCTTTCTCTAGTTGCGGCGAGCGGGCTTCTCATCGCGGTGGCTTCTCTTGTTGCGGAGCGCGGGCTCTAGGCGCGCGGGCTTAGTTCCTCCGCGGCATGTGGGATCTTCCCGGACCAGGGCTCGAACCCGTGTCCCCTGCATTGGCAGGAGGATTCTTAACCACTGCACCACCAGGGAAGCCCCATATCCCCCTTTAAATGACTCAAAGTCGCAATTATGAATATTAGCTCTCAGAGTGGGCCATACAGCCATGACGTCAGGCTGAATGAGGCAAGTGTGTCTAAGTGTCTAGCATCTGCTGTCTATAGTTTCTTGGTTCCCTCCACCCCCATCTCCCGGCTCAGGCTATAGGTTAGGCTATACCTATATACCACAGACCTTCTCTGGACAGTCAAGCTGCTAGGAACTAGGGAACTAGTGCACCAAACTTATTAGCAGGTGTAAGAGTCAGGCCTGAGGTCCCTGTGAGTGAAACACACGGACTAAGTGACACCTCTTTGGTCTATTCCCTTCCTTTTGGCTGTGTTTTTGACGGATATGATTTCAGGGCAGAGCTGAGCTAGGCAGGTGAGATACTTAAAAATCGCCATGTCTTATCACAACAGAGGACATACTTGTTAAATCACAGTTCAGCAAGGGGCCTTGGAAATCATCTGTCCATCTGGTAACTGACGAGCCCTGTGGTACGGAGTGGTGAGCTGCTTAGGCAGCTGACAGAGAACCCCAGGTCTTGACCCTGCATCCAGCGAGCCTCACTGTCTGATGCCCCTTGTGACTTGGCAAATCTCCCTGCAGGAGGAAAGTAACCGCAGCTACCAAAGCTGCTTTTACAGTATGACTTTGGGTTCTCCATTAACGCAACTCTGAAAAATCTCTTGCTACAGAAAAATTAGGCATGGTGGTTTTTATTTTTGTGTTCCATTCCTTGGTTTGTTTTTTTTTTTTCTTTCTTTCTTTTTTTTTTTTTTAAATGCTGAGAAAAAGGAAGGAAATCAACATTTACTGAATACTGCAATGTGCTGGGTGCTTCCTGCCACATGGTTCTCTCTTGCCCCTTTTTACTAGGGAGTAAGGCCATGCGTGTGGCAAGGCCAAGCACTTTCCGGCAGCCATGAAGAAGAGATGGGGCCAGGCTTAGCCCTGGGCCGTCTGGGTCTGAAGCCCGTGTTCTTTCTACCACAAGTGCTACAAATTAGATTTACTGCTTGTTTCTGACATTCTGGAAGGAGTTTCTACTCAGGGGCATTTTGGCTCATCTGCCATCTCAGCCAGGAGTTGCTACAGGCAAGCAACGTTCTCTGGCCATGAATCAGAAAGTGCACAGAGGTCTGAGACTGACCCGCACAGCCGTGATAGACCAAGAGGAGGGCTAGGATGTGTTGTTCGTCCAGACCTTACGAGTTATTCCCCTGGGTACAATGAGCTCAGACTTTTAAGAATTTTTATTTTTGATGTTTTGGTTTCCTTGTTTTCTTCCTTTTGATTGGGAAAATATTTTATGGTCGTATCTATGGGGTTTTAATGGCATTTGACACCGTTGCTCACTTCTGTTCTTCTCCCGTGATTTCCATGACACCGTATTGATCTGTACTTCCCTTCCTTTTAAAATGTTTACCGTCTTCTTTTCTCCATCCGAGTAACAGCCCCTCGCAAAGCTCAGGTGAGGGACTATTAACCCTGGAGGCTTGGCCCTCAGCCTTCCTCCTTTAGCAAGTTCCAGAAAGCCCAGTCTCTCAATATCCTCTGATGCCGTCAAAATCTCCACATCCTTCTCTGACTGCTCACCTTTGCAGTCTGATAATCCCAGAGGCCTGGTGAATGTCATAATACAAGCTTTTTGGCTTAAATGTTTTCATATATATCGTCTCATCTGTGATGTTCAAGGGGGCATATTACCCCCATTCACAGTTAAGAACACTGAAACTCAGGGACAGAAAGAAGCTCATTTAGAATTACAGTTATGTGACAGAGCTGGACCTTGAATTCAAGTCTTTCTTCAGATTTTAAACCCATGGTTCTGACATCATCAGGATGTCCTGCTATCGACAGGGGAAGAATCAGGCCACATGTCTGAAATAAAAGCCATAAGCTTGCTCCTCGCTCACCCTCACAGACTGGATCTAATATTCGACCACGCTCAGGACCTTTGAGTCAACTCTGACTCTTCATCCTGCTGTTTCCATTTCTGGAAAGGCTCACTGTTGGCAGCACATCCTGGAGAGGACTGTCCACAAGGTGCTGTCCCACCGGGAGGGGACGGGTGGGGCTGGAGGCACATCTACTTCCATCGTGGACAAAGAGAAGTGGGAATTTTTTTTTTTTTTTTTTTTTTTTTTTTATGGCTGTGTTGGGTCCTCGCTTCTGCGCGAGGGCTTTCTCCAGTTGCGGCAAGTGGGGGCCACTCTTCATCGCGGTGCGCGGGCCTCTTACTATTGCGGCCTCTCTTGTTGCGGAGCACAGGCTCCAGACGCACAGACTCAGCAATTGTGGCTCACGGGCCTAGTCGCTCCGCGGCATGTGGGATCTTCCCAGACCAGGGCTCGAACCCGTGTCCCCTGCATTGGCAGGCAGACTCTCAACCACTGTGCCACCAGGGAAGCCCCGGGAATGTATATTTTTAAAAATATCAGTCCGCTTTACACAGCTGAATACGCTTTTGGTTAAACCTAAGAACAACTGCATTAGGCCTCCCATGCCAACCCTTTTAGGTCAGCTCCAAATACTAATCAATTCACACCTGAACTATTTCAATAAGCTTTCTCAGCGTCGAGGAATTGCTTCTCTACCTGTCCTACACATTGGCGCCAGCTTAATTACCTTAATTCTACCCCTTGTTCTAGCCTATAGGGACTAACCAAGGTCTCCTGGATAAAAATACAATTCTTGCATGCTGGTGTGGGCAGCTCAGGGAAGGCCCACATAGCTTTTCCTTCTTAAGACGGTGTGTGTGGTACAGCCCATCAGGCTCCAGTTAAGACTAAGGTTATGAACACAGAAGCTGAAGTTCATATACACAGAGCATTGAAGGACAGATGAAAAGAATCAGATTAGGAATAAAAAAGAGAGGGAAGATCCAAAGGGCTTTAACATAAAGTACCTTAAACCTGGTCACACCTTAGCAGAGCCTGATGTGGACTCAACAGCTAATCCCTTCTCATTCAGCCTGCCTGCGGCTCCTACTGTAAAACGGCCATTCTCACCCGCCCCACCTTATTCTTGACCCTTTACCAATACTCTCTATGATGGAATTACCTTTGTTTCTGTTAAGCCAAAGGGTTCACTTTAGGTATATTATGAATTGGTTGAATGGAGAAATAGGTTTGATTCTTTAAATGTTCAACTTGCTAAGTCATCACTTATCCCTAGCGCATGGAAAAATTAAACTAGAATCTGCAAAGGGGTGCCCTGAGTAGGCACCGATATGGATCCAGAGGAAAGGTGTGGGATCCCCAGGTCTAGAGGAATGCTTTACCAAGAGGTGCCATTTTTTATATGTGTACACACACACACACACACCTCTATCTAAATATATGTATGTACATGTTTATGTATTTGGTTTAAAGTGCAGGGAAGTTTTAAGACTTGTACAACAGAGAAGAGAGAGCTGCTTGTTTGAAACTCAAAGATGGTGGCCATGAGCATTCCCGACCATGGGACTCTTGACCGGTGAGAGTTAGGGCATCTTTTAGCACAGCACAGAATGACTTATGGGGTTTTTAACTATTTAAAAATCAGTTATGATTTGGTATGAGAGTAGCACCACATGCATTATTATAAGTCAAATAAGAAAAGAGTATGTGAGTTTGTACATTTAGTTACAAAGGCTCTGAGTTGCCCTACCTGCACTAACCCTGTGCAAAGGGCAGGGGATTTCGAGATGAAGCAAAAATGTACTCTGCCCTAAAGAGCTCATCACTGGGGAAAGTCAGTAAACAAGATAATCACACTATAGAATGAGAAGTCCTGAAGTGGGAGGGTGCATTAAACGCACTGGTGTTCAGAGGAAGAGAGGCTGCCTAGCTACTAGGCAGACTTTATTTTCTTCCTCTGTGTTTCATAATATGCCATTTTTCTCTGGATGATAAAAAGTAGATAGTGAGATCAATGGCCTTGCTTTGCTGATGTGCATCACTGCTGAACTGTCCTGAGGTTTCTGGCTGACTAACCCTCACGTCCAGGGACACCTACTTTGCCGCCACATTCACCTGCGTGTGGCAGAGAAAGCAGCGTGCAGACACCACGTGGTTCTGAGGGGCCCCTCGGGCAGGCCAGTTAGTGGCACCAGCTGATGTTTCACCCTCTTCCATGTTTTGCTCATGAGGTGCTGAGCTCTACGGCCAAGAAACACTGTGGTTGGACAGGCCGTGATGGCCCCTGGGACTGCAGGACCAGAGCAGGGTGACAGGCCGCTGAGCGCCGTCGGAGGAGCGGGGGTTCCTGTGTCAAGGCCTCAGGCGGAAGTGGACATACTGCAGAGGGGCGTCGCAAATGCTCCGAGGTGAAGGGCTACTTCTGTTGTGTTTTACTTTAACTTCCAATCTGTCACACACTGACAAAATAAAACTGAGTGACCAGAAAAACAATCATGCTCGGATGCCAGAGCAATGTCAAATTGCTGTAAAAGTTTCTAACTGTTTACTCTCAGTGTCTCCGTGCCTCTTCACGGTCAGGTAATCAGCTGCAGCCTGCACTTTGAGCCTCTGGTCAGGGGAGCCGCAAGACGTGCCTGATGCAGATTTCTTTTCCCCCCCTTTTCTAACATCTTCATTGGAGTATAATTGCTTTACAATGGTGTGTTAGTTTGTGCTTTATAACAAAGTGAATCAGCTATACATATACATATATCCCCATATCTCCTCCCTCTTGCGTCTCCCTCCCTCCCACCCTCCCTATCCCACCCCTCTAGGTGGTCACAAAGCACCGAGCTGATCTCCCTGTGCTATGTGGCTGCTTCCCACTAGCTGTCTATTTTACGTTTGGTAGTGTATATATGTCCATGCCACTCTCTCACTTTGTCCCAGCTTACCCTTTCCCCTCCCCGTGTCCTCAAGTCCATTCTCTACGTCTGTGTCTTTATTCCTGTCCTGCCCCTAGGTTCTTCAGAACCTTTTTTTTTTTTTTTTAGATTCCAAACATATATGTTAGAATACAGTATTTGTTTTTCTCTTTCTGACTTACTTCACTCTGTATGACATGCTCTAGGTCCATTCACCTCACTACAAGTAACTCAATTTCGTTTCTTTTTAAGGCTAATATTCCATTGTATATATGTGCCACATCTTCTTTATCCATTCATCTGTGGATGGACACTTAGGTTGCTTCCATGTCCTGGCTCCTGTAAATAGAGCTACAATGGACATTGTGGTACATGACTCCTTTTGAATTATGGTTTTCTCAGGGTATATGCCCAGTAGTGGGATTGCTGGGTCATATGGTAGTTCTATTTTTAGTTTTTTAAGGAATCTCCATACTGTTCTCTGTAGTGGCTGTATCAATTTACATTCCCACCAACAGTGCAAGACGGTTCCCTTTTCTCCACACCCTCTCCAGCACTTATTGTTTGTAGATTTTTTGATGATGGCCATTCTGACCGGTGTGAGGTGATACTTCATTGTAGTTTTGATTTGCATTTCTCTAATGATTAATGATGTTGAGCATCCATTCATGTGTTTGTTGACAATCTGTATATCTTCCTTGGAGAAATGTCTATATAGGTCTTCTGCTCATTTTTGGATTGGGTTGTTTGTTTTTCTGATATTGAGCTGCATGAGCTGCTTATATATTTCGGAGATTAATCCTTTGTCAGTTGCTTCGTTTGCAAATATTTTCTACCATTCTGAGGGGTGTCTCTTCATCTTGTTTATGGTTTCCTTTGCTATGCAAAAGCTTTTAAGTTTCATTAGGTCCCATTTGTTTATTTTTGTTTTTATTTCCATTTCTCTAGGAGGTGGGTCAAAAAGGATCTTGCTGTGATTTATGTCATAGAGTGTTCTGCCTATGTTTTCCTCTAAGAGTTTGATAGTGTCTGGCCTTACATTTAGGTCTTTAATCCATTTTGAGTTTGTTTTTGTGTATGGTGTTAGGGAGTGTTTTGATTTCATTCTTTTACATGTAGCTGTCCAGTTTTCCCAGCACCACTTATTGAAGAGGTTGTCTTTTCTCCATTGTATACTCTTGCCTCCTTTATCAAAGATAAGGTGACCATATGTGCGTGGGTTTATCTCTGGGCTTTCTATCCTGTTCCACTGATCGATATTTCTGTTTGTATGCCAGTACCATACTGTCTTGATTACTGTAGCTTCGTAGTGCAGTCTGAAGTCTGGAAGCCTGACTCTTCCAGCTCCGTTTTTTTTTTTCTTTCTCAAGATTGCTTTGGCTATTTGGGGTCTTTTGTGTTTCCATACAGATCGTGCAATTTTTTGTTCTAGTTCTCTGAAAAATGCCACTGGTAGTTTGATAGGGATTGCATTGAATCTGTAGATTGCTTTGACTAGTATAGTCCTTTTCACAATGTTGATTCTTCCAACCCAAAAACATGCTATATCTCTCCATCTGTGTGTATCATCTTTAATTTCTTTCATCAGTGTCTTATAGTTTTCTGCATACAGGTCTTTTGTCTCCTTAGGTAGGTTTATTCCTAGGTATTTTATTCTTTTTGTTGCAGTGGTAAATGGGAGTGTTTCCTTAATTTCTCTTTCAGATTCTTCATCATTGGTGTATAGGAATGCAAGAGATTTCTGTGCATTAATTTTGTGTCCTGCTACTTTACCAAAAGCATTGATTAGCTCTAGTAGTTTTCTGGTAGCATCTTTAGGATTCTCTAGGTAGAGTATCATGTCATCTGCAAACAGTGACAGTTTTACTTCTTCTTTTCCGATTTGGATTCCTTTTATTTCTTTTTCTTCTCTGATTGCTGTGGCTAGGACTTCCAAAACTATGTTGAATAATAGTGGTGAGAGTGGACATCCTTGTCTCGTTCCTGATCTTAGTGGAAATGGTTTCAGTTTTTCACCATTGAGAATGATGTTGGCTGTGGGTTTGTCATATATGGCCTTTATTATGTTGAGGTAAGTTCCCTGTATGCCTACTTTCAGGAGGGTTTTTATCATAAATGGGTGTTGAATTCTGTGGAACGCTTTTTCTGCATCTATTGAAATGATCATATGGTTTTTCTCCTTCAATATGTTAATGTGGTTTATCACATTGATTGATTTGTGTATACTGAAGAATCCTTGCATTCCTGGGATAAACCCCACTTGACCATGGTGCATGATCCTTTTAATGTGCTGTTGGATTCTGTTTGCTAGTATTTTGTTGAGGATTTTTGCATCTACGTTCATCAGTGATATTGGCCTGTAGTTTTCTTTTTTTGTGACATCTTTGTCTGGTTTTGGTATCAGGGTGATGGTGGCCTCGTAGAATGAGTTTGGGAGTGTTCCTCCCTCTGCTGTATTCTGGAAGAGTTTGAGAAGGATGGGTGTTAGCTCTTCTCTAAATGTTTGATAGAATTCACCTGTGAAGCCATCTGGTCCTGGGCTTTTGTTTGTTGGAAGATTTTTAATCACAGTTTCAATTTCAGTGCTTGTGATTGGTCTGTTTATACTTTCTATTTCTTCTTGGTTCAGTCTCGGAAGATTGTGCTTTTCTAAGAAGTTGTCCATTTCTTCCAGATTGTCCATTTTATTGGCATATAGTTGCTTGTAGTAATCTCTCACGATCCTTTGTATTTCTGCAGTGTCAGTTGTTACTTCTCCTTTTTCACTTCTAATTCTATTGATTTGAGTCTTCTCCCTTTTTTTCTTGATGAGTCTGGCTAATGGTTTATCAATTTTGTTTATCTTCTCAAAGAACCAGCTTTCAGTTTTATTGATCTTTGCCATTGTTTCCTTCATTTCTTTTTCATTTATTTCTGATCTGATCTTTATGATTTCTTTCCTTTTGCTAACTCTGGGGGTTTTTTGTTCTTCTTTCTCTAATTGCTTTAGGTGCAAGGTTAGGTTGTTTATTTGAGGTGCTTCTTGTTTCTTGAGGTAGCATTGTATTGCTATAAACTTCCCTCTTAGAAGGGAAGGTTTTGCTGCATCCCATAGGTTTTGGGTAGTTGTGTTTTCATTGTCATTTGTTTCTAGGTATTTTTTGATTTCCTCTTTGATTTCTTCAGTGATCTCTTGGTTATTTAGTAGTGTATGTTTAGCCTCCATGTGTTTGTATTTTTTACAGATTTTTTCCTGTAATTGATATCTCGTCTCACAGTGTTGTGGTTGGAAAAGATACTTGATACAATTTTAATTTTCTTAAATTTACCGAGGCTTGATTTGTGACCCAAGATATGATCTATCCTGATTGGGTTTTGGAGCTGGGACAGTCCAGGCCTCCGGAGTAGCTCTCCTGGAATACATGTGCTAGTGGAGGTGGCGTCCTGGACAATCCGACCACCAGTTAACTGTGGCTCTCTGAGGGTTTGCAGAATTGAAGACAGTGTCAAGTTCTCACCATGGCTTTCTCTGCTGCTGGGGCTGCCTTCTTACTCACTGTCCCTGTGCAGACCCCCAGATATCTCTTTTCTCAGCCACCTTCTCCCTAGCTAATTAGTCTCTCACTTTCAGTGAGGCTCATCTTTTTTTAAAAAATTTGTTTATTTTATTTATTTATTTTTGGTTGCATTGGGTCTTTGTTGCTGCGTGCGGGATTTCTCTAGTTGCGGCGAGTGGGGGCCACTCTTGTTGCAGTGCACAGGCTTCTCATTGCAGTGGCTTCTCTTGTTGCGGAGCATGGGCTCTAGGTGCACAGGCTTCAGTAGTTGTGGCTCACGGGCTCTAGAGCACAGGCTCAGTAGTTGTGGCGCACGGGCTTAGTTGCTCCGCGGCATGTGGGATCTTCCCGGACCAGGGCTCGAACCCGTGTCCCCTGCATTGGCAGGCGGATTCTTAACCACTGCGCCACCAGGGAAGCCCCAGGCTCATCTTCTGTAAAAAAAAAAAAAAAGACAAAAACGGAAAAGAAAATCCGTCTTCCTGTCTTTTCCTGATGTCCTCTGTCACTCTGGATCCTCTCAGGATAAACACCCAGTCTGTACCGCACTGTGGTTACCTCTGCTCCTACTCCGAGAGACGCCTTCTTGTTTCTTCTCAGAATGTTCCTGCCACTTCCTTGTCTCACGTGAAACCTGGCTTTCTCCCTTGGCCACTCCCTTGAGTAGAAGCCACCTGTTTTCCCGGACTCACCTACACACTCAGCCTTGCCCCCAAGAAAAGCATCCCCATTCGAAGCTTCTACCATTTGGCTAGATCACTTGTGTTGATCCTCTTTGCTGTTATCTACTCAGTCTCCTGGTTACACACTAACTTCTTGATAATGTCTGCACTGGCCTCAAGTCCTCCTCTCCACTCTGGTTTCTGTAACCATCCAGGGTAACTTCAGCATCTACAAGGGCAACCTATCCAGCACCCACTTCCCCAGGGCCACATCCCCAACCGTATCATCTATTCATGCTCAGCTGCAAAATAATAACTTCTAAAATACTACTCTGTGACCACAATTTAAAAATTCATTGATTCAGAGACATTTTTGAGTGCTGGCTACACCCCAGGCACTGTTAGGTGCTGGTAGTATAGAAATGAAGTAAACTACTCTTAGTGTGCTGTGCCAGCTCTGATGACTATGCCAAAACTTTCTGTCTCTTTAAAAAGCCGAATCCTATCCTTGACATTTTCACTCAGGAGATAATCCGGCTTCCAAACTTCTTAGAGAAAATGGACACTCGAGGGCGAATTATCTTCATTTCCTGGCACTTCCTCCCTCCCCACCTCTCATATGTGCATCCTTTCCTTCTGTCTCAGAGGAGGTGGGGTTCCTTCTTGTCCAAAGCTCTTTCCCTGACCCGTGTTCCAGGTTCCATACCCTTAAGCCACTTCTAGGATTTTGTCTTTCAATGATCTCTCTCTCTCTTTTCCCTCTAAATTGTAACTTCTCCTCCACTGGTTCCCTTCTCATCCTGCTGAAGAATCTCTTCTTCCCATAAGGACCCCTCTTGACCACCACCCCTACTAGCTATTTCCCATTAGCTCCTCCTTTAATTCTCTAAACCCCATAAAGAGGTCTGGCTCACCTTCTTCATTGTCAATTAATTCCATAACCCACTCACACCTGGCTTCCCCCAACTCTAATGCATGGATGTTTCTTTCACTGCTTTTCCCACCCTAACATGGCGCATGTTAACTACCAAAGCAAATGCTTTTCACTCTCACCTCACTTGCCACTCCTGCCTTCCTGGTGTCCCTCTCTCCTGGTTCTCATCTTTCCTCGCTGCTGCTTCTTCGTCTCCATCTGTCTCCTGACTGCCACCAGCTGCCGCCGTCCCCAGAGTTGTTTTCAGTCCTCTCATGTTACAGGCTCGTCCTGTGGCCATTCCCCCAGTCCCATGCTACGTGGATTGCAGATCTGCATCAACTAGGATGGCTCTCCCTAAGCTTCAGCCTCACATTTTTGGCTATTTATTGCCTGTCTCCACCTATTTACCACCTAAACACCTCAGACTCAATATATTCAAACTCATTGTCTTTCCCCTCAACTCTGGTCCCCTTCTTTTTTTTTTTTTTTTTTAATTTTATTTTTTTTTTATTCAGCAGGTTCTTATTAGTTATCTATTTTATACATATTAGTGTATGTATGTCAATCCCAATCCCCGAATTCATTCCCCCCTGCCCCCCGCTTTTCCCCCTGGGCCCCTTCTTAAGTTTCCACTCTCTACTTGGCTATCCCAGCCATGAATTACACAGCAATCTGCAACTCTCCCTTACTTCCTAAATCTGAGTGTTCACAAAGGCCTGCTGGTGAAGTAGTTCCACCGCGTCTGAAGTAGTTCTAGAATCTGTCCTTTCCTCCCCCTCCCTAGTTCCACTGTTTCAGTGCCTTATATTATCTTGCCCAGACTAGTTATCCCAAGTGGTTTTCCTACCCCCGGCTTCTTCCCACTTGAATTCATCCTCCACTCTGCCATCAGACCTATGGCATAAGTGAGATAATGTCACAGCTCTGTTTAGCATCCTTCCAAGACTCTCCATGAGTAACAGGACATACTCTGAACTCCTTACATGCAAGGCTCTTCATCCTCAGGCACATTTCTTTCCCGCCTCATCTCCCATTACTCCCTTAACTCACATACCCTAAACATGCAACTTTATGAATTATTCCCAATCTTCTGAATGCACCTCATCAGTCCACGAGCACTCTAGTCTCTCTGGGACATCCTCTCCTGGTTATCTCCACAGCTTAGTTCTGCTAGCACTTGAAGACGCAGCTCTAGGGCGTTTCCGTAAAACCCCACAGAAGGGGTTTTATACACCTGTATTTTACGCCTGTGTTATGGCTCTCCGCACAAGGGTTGTATTACTGTATCTGCATATCCGCCTCCCGCACCAGAAGGCAAACTCCTAGTGCACCTCCCCATTTCTGTGGCCACTGCTCCCAACAGAGGGCTGCGTCTCTAGGAGGTCCGCACATGTCTGAGTTGAACGGACACAAGGCTTTTCTCTTTGACAACAGGACCAAGTTTTTAACCTCTGCATGCCCTGACGTTCTTAGTAATAGTGCTACAGAGGCACAACAGGTGAGGAATGCAATGGTTTCACAGGTAACTGCCGGGTGACAGAAGTGGTTAGAAGTGATTGTCTGTGAGCTGCGTGGGGCAGAGTACTTCTGCTTTTCACTGAATTTCTTTGTGGAGTATTTGCTTTTGTAACCATGTTCATGTTTCTTTGATAAAAGTAAAAAATATAAAATTCTTTGGGTACTACCCTGGTGGTCCAGTGGTAAAGAATTTGCCTTCCAATTCAGGGAATGAGTGCAGGTTCGATCCCTGGTCGGGGAACTAAGATCCCACATGCCACGGGGCAACTAAGCCCGTGCGCCACAACCACTGAGCCCGGGCGCCTTCACGAAGATCCCGCCTGCTGCAATTAAGACCCGACGCAGCCAAAAAATAAATAAATAAATAAAAAGAAACAAAGAAAGAAAGAAGTCAAATGCTAAAAAAAAAAAGAAAAGAAAAAAATTCTTTGTTGGTTATGAATAATCTATCGATACGTCTACAAACTGCAAAGGACCATTTTCTGTGTGTTTGAAAGGACGGGTCAAGTTCTGAGGGCTTAACTCCAAAGGGACTGCATAATGAGCATGTGCTGATGACCAGGGAGCAATCCTAGCGGGAGGCTGTACCTCCGGGGTCACTTGGCCAGCAAAGCCCTGCGCCTGAGAACAAAGTACCAGCCCCGCAGAGAGAATAATGCATTTACTTCCACAAGTCTGCTTATGTACACAGATCATTCTTACCAATGTGTGTTCACACACGTGGGTATGTATGTTTGTGTATATGGCTTTTAAAAAAACATACAAAAAAACTTTAAGAAAATATCCTTTTGTTTCTTCTACTCCCCGACCTGGGTACAGTGTGAAGGGAGCAAGCCTTTGAAAGCTATTTCTCCCAGCTTAAGAAAACTAGAATTTTAATGTTAGGCTGAAGACTTACACACACACACACACACACACACACACACACACACACACACATTTGGTTAAAGGAAGTGGGCCTGAATGAATGCTGGGCAGCTTAGCGCAGAAAGGGTGCAGCTGAGATTTCCACTGAGGACAGCGGTACCCTAGGGTCAGGTGGCACTGCCATGGACAGCAGCAGACCGAACGGTCATATCAGCCAGCACGAACCACAAGCAGAGTCTTTCAAAGGCCAGAGATGAAGATAAATCAATCCTTGCTAAAAACATCCGACGGCTTCGGGGCAGAAAGGCATATTTTGCTTTGCTACGTAATTTCCTCAGTCCTTAACTACAAAAGTGTATCAGAATTGAATTCTAGTGCTCATCCTAAATGGGAGCTGAGTCACAGGTACCTCGGTGCTGTGTCTGCAATCTCAAGTGGGTGACTCATGTCTGTAAAATTCTGAGAGAAAGTACCAACCGACCCGTTGCTTAGTCATCTTTCGCATGGATGCTGGGTTCATGAGCTCTGTAAACTATAATGAGCGATCTAGCCTTTTACCATCTCTTTATTCTTTTCTAAACAGTACAAATTACATCTCTAAAAATAACTTCATCTATGCAAGTGAGTCACTGCGACCTGACAAGCTTCCACAAGCTACCCAGCTAAACTGTAATATTTACTTGTGAAGGTACAAATCTTACTGTCATATTAGCCCCCTTTTTTTTTTTTTTAAGATCAAAATTTGGTAGACTTGGGGAAGGGAGGAGGGTTTCATCAAATGTTTTAAGGAAAATACGGTTTACTCCTAACCTTTGATATGGGCAGGGCTTTGGGGTGGAGGTGGGGGAAGAAATCCTCTGAAAGCTACTTCTAACAGCTTATGAAAACCAGAATTTTAATATTTCAAGTTGAAGATTAATCAAAGACTCTGAACTTTTAGTAAGGGGTGCTTATTGGCTGTTGAAGGAGAAATATCAGTAATCTTACTTACGCTAACATCCTGAACTGTGAATTTATGACATTTTTGACAAAAGACCCAGCCACACTAATAAATGCATATGTATTCGACATTAATCTTTATTGTCCCAGTAGCCGATTCCCTCACTGCGCCCTGGATTCTCTACCCACACAACTAAGCTTTGGTACTCCACCCGTTTGCTGGGTAGCTGTCCAACCCTCAGGCCTGCCTGCTGGTCTTTAGCTTGCTTGCCTTTCTGGGCCTGGCGTTGCCAGCTCTCAGCAGCCCCACCCCAGGCCTGTTCCAGTTAGTCAATAAGTACAATGAATGCAACCTGAGGCAGGAGCAGGTTACCGGCAAGGAGCTTGTACCTTCATAAATTAGGTAGCAATACTGAAATATCAAAGCACTGTTAATCTACACTCTGGCTGAAGCCAGAAGACTGGAAGGGTTTCTTTCTCATCAGTGTTTGGTCAGGAATGGAATTACTGATACCTCTAAACCTAGGACGTTTCCACTGCTGTTTCAGCTTCTCCTTTAAGAGATCAGACCACTTGGCCATAATCGGATGGCCACATCATCAGCCTCCCCCAGGGCACAGGGACGCTTTGGAATAGAAAGATGAAATTACTGGTCCATCTGAAAATTCCCCAGGAAATGGCCTACAAAGCCCACTGCATGGCTTCGACCTGGGCAGAGGCTGAGTCACATTAAATCCTTCCCATCTCCCGCTCACTTGACTTGTCCCAAGGAGGAGGCCAGCTGGAGTCACCCGGCCTCTGCTCCTCACCCTGGGGAGCAGCTGCCCCCTGAAGGGGTACCTACTGCAGCCTGTTGGGTCTGGTCCTTTCCGCTCGGACCTCACTAGTTCAGCCTCAGCCCCGGGCACCCGCCGTGGCCTGAGGACTGCCTGCAGGAACTGTCGCTCACGTCTACACCCCACTGTGGGCTCCGCCGAGCTCTGGTTTCCCTCAGGACACAGTGTCCCGTTGTCTCCCTGTCATTCTCGCAAGTTTGATGTTACTCAACCTCCCCAAGCCTCTTTCCTCACTTGCAAAATGGGGAGAATAACTATCTACCTCTCAGGGTTGAGATGACGAAAAGACACCTGTAAAGGAAAGTGCTTTATAGACTGCAAGTGTGCTCTGAGCACCGCACCCTCCCAGCTCAGTGCGGGGGGGTCCCTGGGCTCCTGCCAAGTGCCTAACACCGTGGGGGGCACGGCACGTAAGAATAACATAATTTAAAAGATCAATTAGGCCTAGCAATCCTGGACCTTGGCAAGCAAATTAACGGGAATAATGAAGCAAATACGCATGACAATGAAAGAACCATTCAATATAATACACGTTGAAGTCTCACAATGACGTTATTCAGATTGAGATGGAGGTGATCAGGTTAGAAAACTGGAGATAGGTTTTAAAAAATGGTGCAAGAAATATATGGAGGTCAAGGAGAGATAGCAAAGAGGCCAAAGTTGAGTGAGAGAGAAAGCCCGGTGGGCAAGGGGAGCCTGTGTCCTGAGAGAGGCCGGCGGGCGCTTCCGAGCAGGGGAGAAACACAATGGAAGTGGTGTTTCAAGACGATTAACTTGGTGGCAGGGCGCAGGAGCGACAAACCAACCAGCTGCCAAGAAACAATCCAGGAGGGAGGGGATTGGCTCTAAACTGGGGTGGAGGCAGGGGAGTGGCAAACAGGGGTAAGTAGCACCTGCATTCCCAGAGCACGTGAGGGTTTCCAGTTGGCTTTCATGTGATTTAATCTTCACAAAACCCTGTGAAGTCGGCGGGATAAACAACAATACCATTTTACAGGTGAGGAGACAGTCTCAGGGCCAGTGTATGGTGAGGCTGGAAACTCAACCCAGGTTTTCTGACTGTGAGTGAGTGTTCCTTCTACTATGTGCGTAGTTCTCAAGACTAGCTACGCATCAGGCCTACCTAGGAAGCTTGTTTTTAAAATATGCAAGTTCAGCAATGCCCGCCCCCTGCCCCACCCATTCTGGATTCTGATTCAGTAATAGAGGAGGGTGGGGAGAGGAGAGAGGCAGGGAGGTAGGTGTCCAGGTGTCGGGCTTTTTCAAGGCTTTGAGGGGTCCTGATGTAGGATCGGGGCTGGAACCTTGTGGGACCCAAGCGGACAAAGAGGGTACAAGAAGAGGAGCAATCACCCTCCATTCCAAGATTTGGAGCCTCAGTTCACGGAGTCGGGTCCTGCCATTAAATGCTGGGTGGAACAGAAGCTGTTCAATCCAGGGAATCTGGTAAAGACCCTCTCCCAGCCTGGGATGCTGTTTCAGCTCCATGTGTCTGTCTTAGCTCTTATCTTTTATCTCCACCAGCCAGCGTAAAAAGAGTTCTGTGGACTCCGGAAGACTGGCGGAGAGCGGTGGCTGTGAAGACCACCTCCTGTGTTGGAGGGCTCCGCACTCTCCCAGGTCTGAGTGAGCACGGGTGCTGCTGGGCCCCAGCCTCCCCATCTCCTATCGCTCTTCACTCCACCTGCTACTTCAGCCCTGTCAGTTCCCAGTTCACATGGGGTCTTAGGGAAGCCTTCTCCCGCTTCCTCAGAACCTTCTCCAGTTCCACAGAACTCTGGAAATCCCTACCCTGCTGTGGGCTTTCTTGGTCTCCCAGACTTCCCTGCTAGACCCTGAGCAACGTGCTGGCAGACACTGTCTGGCACCAGCTTGTTTTTCTGACACGGGAGAGGCTCCGTGACTATTGGTTTACCTTGTGTGGTAACCTCTGAATCTGAGACAAACTGAATAAACTTCTGTCCAGTTCTCAGCTTTCTGTTCCACCCCACCACCCTTTGGAGCAAATATGAACTTCTATGAAGGCACACGTTCACTAGACTGTTCTGACTTACACTGAGGTTGGAATCCCGGAGTTGGTCCATGTCGGCCTTCCCCTTATTTTGAGCCTTTGTCCAAGCAATAGGTTACCCCTTTTATTATATGGGGTTCATCCTCCACTCCATTTCCCTCCCGGAAGCTACAGGTTTTAAGAGATTTTGCCTTAACTATCATTTCCCCAGGAAATAGCCACATTACTAAACCAAACTGACACAATTTCAAACCAAAGCAAAAAATTTAGTATTTCATTTATCCATGATACGACTTTATCATGGATAAGTGTTTGATTTCTATTAGGCTTTTTGAATTACAGCTCTGAACATAGTTCGGTCATGGACCGCCATTGCTGCTTTTGTGAATAGTTAAAGTGGAATAAATACTAGAAAGAATCTCTTATCTCCTGTATATCATACCCCACCTTCAAAGTAGAATCTTAAAACCTTTTGGATGCTTTCCCAGAAGAATTCTCCCAATTCTCTACCAGCTAATATTAACTCTCCCTTCTCCTCTCCTCTTAAAAGGTATTTGTACCCACTGTATCTGTACTTTCTACAAACATGCCAACCAAAAGTTAATGCCCTTAACAGTAGAAACCACCTCTAGAATCTACCATGTGCCTAGAATTAACTGAGTAATCATTTGAAATTATTAAATGTTACTAATTAGCATAAATTTCATAAGCTGAGGGTAATTACCAAGCTTAAGCACACATCTATGAAACTTCAAAATCCATTTTAAACTTGCCAATTTCAAACTGATAGGCAGAGTCTTCCAATGTTACATTGTACAGTTAACCTTCCTGGTTGGCCCTTTCCCTTTTAACTAATGGCTCTATAAAGGATGAATGTGGGGGTGATACCTGATTTCTGTATGTATCTAAAATCTTTCCCAGTATTATGGTATTGTTTCAGTTTCTATATGTTAATGGAACCCTTACTGTAAAGAGCATGGACATTTACCATACTGCCAAAAGCAATGTATGGATTCAATGCAATTCCTATCAAAATCCCAATGGCATTCTTTACAGAAATTTTAAAAAATCCTAAAATTCATATGACACCATAAAAGACCCCAAATAGCCAAAGCAATCTTGAGCCAGAAGAACAGACCTAGAGGCATCATACTTCTTGATTACAAAATATATCACACAGCTACAGTAATCAAAACAGTATGGTACTGGCATAAAAACAGACACATAGACCAATGGAGCAGAATAGAGAGCCCAGAAACAAATCTACACTTTCACAGTCAACTGATCTTTGACAAGATTACCAAGAACACACAACGGAGAAAGGATTGTCTCATCAATAAATAGTGTTCAGAAAACTGGATATCCACATGCAGAGGAATGAAACTGGACACTTATCTCACACCATATAAAAAATCAACTCAAAATAGATTGAAGACTTGAACATAAGACCCCAAACTATAAAACTACTAGAGGAAAACATAGAGAAAAAGCTTCTTGACATTGGTCTGGGTAAAGATTTTTTGGATATAATACCGAAAGCACAGGTAACAAAAGCAAAAATTGACAAATGGGATTGTATCAAACTAAAAAGTTACTGCACAGCAAAGGAAACAATCAACAGAGTGAAAAGACAACCTATGCGATGGAAGAAAATATTTGTAAACCATATATCCGATAAGGGGTTAATATCCAAAATATTTACAAAACTCATACTCAATAGCAAAAAACCAAATAACCCAATTAAAAATCAGGCAAAGGACCTGAATAGACATTTCTCAAAAGTAGACACACAAAGGGCCAACAGGTGCTCAACATCACTAATCATCAGAACCACACTGAGATATCACCTCACACTGTTAGAATGGCTCTTAGCAGAAAGACAAAAGATAACAAATGTTACCAATGATATGGAGAAAAGGGAACTACTGATGGGAATGTAAATTGGTTCACTAATTATGAAAAATAGTATAGAGATTCCTCAATAAATTAAAAATAGAACTACCATATAATCCAGCAATCTCACTTCTGGGTATACATCCAAGGAAATGAAATCAGTATCTTGAAGAGATATCTGCATTCCCATATTCACTGCAGCATTATTCACAAGAGCCAAGATACGAAAACAACCTACATGTCCATCGATGGATGAATGGATCAAGATAATGTGGTTTACATAGACAATGGAGTATTAATCAGCCTTAAAAAAGAAGGAAATCTTACCATTTGTGACAAAATGGATAAACCTGGAGGGCACTGTGCTGCGTGAAATAAGTCAGACACAGAAAGACAAACATTGCATGATCTCACTTCTGTGTGGAATCTTAATAGCCAAACTCTTGGAAACAGAGAGTAGGATGGTGGTTGCCAGAGTTGTGGGGGAGGAAGAAATGGGGGGATGTTGGCCCAAGGGTACCAAGTTTCAATTATGCCAGATGGATAAGTTCTGGAGATCTAACGTACAGCATGGTGACTGCAGTTAACAACACTGCATTGTATACTTGAAATCTGCTAGGAGAGTAGATCTTAAATGTTGTCACCACATACAAAAATAAGAAAAGGAAAAAAACCAGGTGACTATGTGAGGTGATGCGTATGTGAATTTGCTTGATGGTGTTGACCATTTCACAGTATATAATATATCATAACATCTAGCTGTACACCTTAAATATATACCATTTTTATTTGTCAATTATACCTCAAAAAAGCTGAAAAAAAGAGTGGCATGGATATTTAAGAGCCTTCTTTCCTTCACAATACGTTGACAGGTTGATCTCTCAGAATTTCTTTCTTTGAACAAGAACACCAGGAACTATCTGAAGACTGGCTGAGTCACGTCCCTGCAGCTGGAGGCACAGTGGTGCCCGTGAGGGCCCGTTTTGTGAGGAGAGGAGGTTATGTTGGTTCACTCCCTGGGCGGGCGAGACCTTGAAGGAACAATGTCCCTGATGCAGCAGGAAGTAGCCCTAGTGGCAGGTGGTGGCTCTGGTCCAGCTTGAGGCCCAACCAAATCAAACACACCCAACCACCTTGCATTTACAAAAACCTCTTCTATTTGAATGAGAGGTGAAAACTCTAAGACTCTGGGTCTGCGTTCTTCTGAAGAATTCCATACATGTGAAGCAGCTGCCTCCCTTTATCTCCGACACTGCCAGACAAGTAAAGCATTCCACAGAGCTTTAGCTGTGTGTTCATGGACAGCTATCATCTTCTAAATCGGGAAAACCAAATAAGATGCTCTACATCCTTTTTGTCTCCAAGGCTCTGGCACATAATCTGTATATGTCAACTTGGCATTCACGTACCCTCTGCATAACTGACGCCTGCATCCCAGGGAAACAGGGCAAGATCATATCATTATAAGAATCAAGAAATAATAGCATTACATCATTGTGTGAGTAAGATGAGGCAAGGCAGAGCTGAAAGGACTCAGCGTTTGAATTTAAACATTTGGGACCTGATTTAATCATTCTGCATTTACCACCTGTGGGATCTTAGGCACGTTACTAAACCTCTCTGCTTTCTACCTTTCCATTTGGAGAATGGCAATCGTGATTTTTATCTGGCAGGATTGTTGTAAGGATTATGAGACAATGCACATAAAGTATCTAACACAGTGATCGTCTCACAGTGAGTGGTCTTTAAACGACAACTATTAGTGCGATGTGGATTGAGGGCCCAGATACTTTCTCTTCCATAGAAACAGGAGAAGATATCAACAGATGGAAGGAAGAATCTTGCCATTGGGGTGAACAGGACTCGTGGTTCAGGAGTGAGAAGATGAAGGTGGTTTCCAGTTCAGGTTCAATCAAATCCATGACCAATAGCAGCAGTGGCCAAAACCCTCTCCAAAGCATAAAGCCCACGAAGTGGCAACACAGGTACCAGACATCAGCACGAAACGGGCTTGTTCTTAGATCTGGTCCTTTCTTAAGAGACAATTTTAATATAATTTTCTGGAGCAGTGGGCTATACTGATGATTTTCTAATTTTAAGTTCCTTGAGGGAAGGACCATATCTTATTTGTGTACCTGATATACTGCCTGGCTCAAGATGGGGCTTCAAAAAATAATTTTTAATTGAATTAAAGTAGTGGCCTTAACCCTGTTTTCCAGGCCAGAGTAGAGAAAAATAGCACATGTACTATAAACAATGCCAAGGCAATATTCCTTCCAGCATTTTCATAATATGTATGTTAGCCAAGTACTGCTAAGTACTATTAGTCAAGTACTGTTAGAGCCTCTGATGTGATCTTCAGTGTAAAAAAAAACGACAAGAACAAAATCCAAAATATCTTCAGATTATTTTTATTGAACAGTCTGGGTTTGTTTTTACTCTTTCTACAGCCCATGTTCATATCTGGAGCCTCCCTTTTATGGGCTCTGAAGCTGTAAATCTTAAAGAAGACAGATAAGGTAGGCACCTTGTTAAACAAAATCCCCACCAATATGACAAACATTCAAACAGGAGTGGCCTGCCTTTATCTCGTCGCCACCCAGTTTTGACGGAGTCTGTTTCCCTTTTACAAAGGGTTTGCTGTCTGAGAAGTGAACATTTTACCCAAGAGACCAAAAGTCACTCCCCAGCAAGGTATTTCCCAAAGGAGTTGTACTGTCTGTTCCAGAGGGCGGGCTGCGGCTGCTGAACTAACTCTCCAGGCTGCCGTGAATGCCTTGATTTTTATCTATGGTTAGAGGAATTGCGTTTTCTGATAACCTCAGTCCACTCCCCTGAAAACGTGGGTATGTATCCATATGCTGACTCATTCTGGGTGCAGAGAGCACAGAATCCCCTACAGAGGGTGGAGACGGCAGAGGCTGAAACTTCAGAGGAGGAGAAGGGGGAAGGGGGTGGGATGGAGAGAACAGCAACCCAGAGGGCTGGATTGATTATTTACAAGCTGGTTTGCCAGCAGCCAGATAAGGGATGGATCCTGGCTGGTGACTGTTACCGTGCTGCTTCTTTTAGGTCTTTCACTTAGCGATAAAGAAGATGTGATGTGTTTATCAAGTCATTTGGTTGCCCTGGAAGTTGGACCTGTGCCTGTGGTGATAACTGTCTAGCCATGACTCCTGTTTGTTACAAGCCTCAGCTTTTGTTTGCTGAAATTTGGGATTTAGTTGCATCTTCGTAGGTAGGAGATACTTTTAAAGGGACGGTTTTTAGGAAATTTAGATACATAGTGCTTGCCTTTCACTGGGAAGGATCACAATATAGCTTTGCGGGATTTCTCTGCAAGGAATAATCCCTTCGGCACACAACAAGTCACACTACACACTGAGAGTATGAAGACGACTGATCCATACAGGAGAACCAGACAGGATTCTGACCAGGGCACTGGGGCTGATCAAAACCATGGCGGCCAACAACGTTTGTGATCTCAGGGGCACCCAGCCCCAAAGTGAGTCACTTTCACAGCATGAGGGACACCAACTGATAGTCACCTTTTCAAGTGGTGGGTCTGCTCCTTGTCACATTCTTAGAACTAATAAAGATTTATTTGTATTACTACTAATGATAGTGTTCCAGTTCTTTTTAAAAATTACTATGCAATGTTTGATACATGTCAAAGAATACTTGTAATGCACATTTAACATAGTGAAAAAATAGAACGTGAATGAATCCACACTCCCTCTCTGAACAAAGACACTACCCGCAGGTCGAAGCGCCTTGTGTGCTCCCTCTCCACTCAATCCCCCTGCCTCTCTCCCCAGAGATAACCACTATCCTCAAGTATCTGTTTGCCATTCTTTTGTTTTTTTAAAAACGTGGTTTTAATGCCTATTTCTGTATCCCTAAATAATATTTTATCTGGTTCTGCTTGTTTTTGAGCTTTTCATATACAAATTCTATCACATAGTATGTCTCCTGTGACTTGCTTCTTTCAGTCAACATTGGGTTTCTTAAGATTTCATCTTTACTGTGTGCAGATATGGTTTTGTCATTTCCACAACGGTGTAATGTTCCATGGGGTGAGTTTAACACTATTTATTTATCTACTTCCCCATTAGTTTTTACCACGACTAACAATGCCACCATGACTATTCTTGTACACGTGCTCCTCAAACACTTTTCCTCCTGGGCAAAGTCAAACAAATTTCTCAGCCTTCCTGCAGCGAGGTAGAGTCACATGACTGAATTCTGACCCATGGACTGTGGACGGGAGGGATAAATACCACTTCTAGACCTGGCCCCTACAACCCTGAACGTGCTGGTCTGAGGCAGAAGATGCAGTGGAGGATGCCGAGGCCCCAGGGAATGGTGCAGCCACTGAACTGAAGCAGCCAGGTCCCAGGATGCCTGCTTGAAGCAGAGCCCTCCCCCACTCCCTAATGACCGTTGGTGAAGTGATAGCACAAAAAAATAAACCTTTACTGTTAGCCACAGAGATGGGGGTTGCTTGTTGTATGTTAGGCTTTCCTGACTACTACGACCTCCATTAAAATAGATTAGAGTGTGGGTATGTCTGTAAGAAGGGGTCAGGGCTGGGGATGAGGAGAGAAGGAGGGAGGTGTGCTTATAAAATGGCACCAGGGATCCTTGGGGTGATGGAGACGTTGTGCGTCTTGGTTGTGTCACTGTCAATATCCTGGTTGTTGATAATGTACCACAGTTGTTCAAGATGTTACTGCCACTGCAGGAAACTGGGTAAAGGGCACACAGGATTCCTCTGGGTTATCTGTTACACTCACATGTAAATGTACAATTATCTCAAAGGAAAAATTTTTTAAAAACTACGAAAGACCGTATGGTAAATATGGAGAAGTATTAACAAAAGGAGGAAGGCAATTTCTCCCTTGTTTTTGGAAAACAGAAAAGTAAAGTGGCATTAGGTATAGAGGATGGCCCTGAGACCCAGGTGTGTGCCCAATGCACATGACTTTGCCCTTGGTTTCTTCACCTTAAAACAAGGACAATACCTGCCCTAAAACTTCACGGGGCTTGGGGAGATACAAATTACATGAGATGATAAATAGGAAAGTACTTTGAAATATTGAAAAGTTTTATACAGGGTGTTGAAGACACATTTCTAGTAACAACTTGGGAATGACAAAGCATAATACAAATCCCACCTAGATTTTTAAGAGCTGGAAAGCTGCAGGGTCTGAGTCTTTGTGTTAACTCAGCAACCAAGATTGAGGGGATGTTAGGGATTGCACATCCGTGGTAACAAGATAAAAGTACTTGTTCCAGGTGCAGACAGAGTGTGAAATATGCTACTTCTAACGTAAGAAAGAAAAGAATCAAGAATATATATTTATATTTATTTTATTCACATAAAGAAACTCTGTAAGCCGGAATTGAAAAACTAATAAAAGTGCCAAGAAGAGGAACAGGGTGGATTGAGCAGGGGTGAGGGTGAGACTTTTCATAGTGTGCATTTTTTTTAACTAGGTGAATATATTGCTTATTCAAACAATAAAATGCAAAATTTAAGGGACATTCTTAGGGACGGTTCCTATATTGTGTGTGTGTGTGTGTGTGTGTGTGTGTGTGTGTGTGTGTGACAGTTACTTCTGTTTTCCTCACGGCCTTACTTAGTTCCAGGAGGATGAAGTTTGCTGAGTGTTATCACTGGGGTGTGTATTTGTGTGTGCCCGTGTGTGTGTGTGTTAGTACAAGTCTGCATACGCCAGAGAATTCTGGACAAGGTCTTACCCCCTGCATGTCTCCCCACATTGGAAATACCCAGGAGTCATGGAGTGGGGACCACTGGAGCAGCAACCCCTGCTTTTCAATTTTCTGCCCCTTACCATATTACTATGTTTAAGAACACCAACTGATTTAATTATATTATCACTTTACATGGGGAAACTGAGGCTGACCTAACTCACTTTACCAGACAAAATGAGATTAGAAATAGCAGCTGAGGTCTTTCCTCCCACTTCTGCACTATAACCGCTAGTCAGTAACTCCTTGGGTCTTAACGTGGCTTAAAACGCAAATGCTCTCAGGGTAACAAAGTTAAACCCAGGGTTGTTTCAAAGGACTTTCTAGTTGTTACAAGAATTAAATTTGAAAAGCTGAAATCAAGAAGCAATTCTTTCGGATTGTGTTGGTTTTCTGCAGCCTCCACGATCTCGGCCATAATGGAAACAAGGAACCATGTTGGAGTAAACTGTCTTTGAACCTTTGAGGGTAGAGTCTCTTTTTGTCTACTCTCTGCAGAGTCCACTAAGCCTGCAATCTTGGGCTGTTCACCTCCCAGAAGAATGGGTCTTTTGAAGTATGCTGTCCTCTTGGTTGGAGGCCAACTGCGCATGCTTTCATCTTCTTGTAAACACAATGTTCAAGCACTGTCCCATCGAAATGGGTTCTACCTCCTCATTGCCTGACTGTGGTGGAATGATTTGAACTGAAGGTTTGGCCCACTCCATTCTTCCAACATAAAACAAAGGTTATGCCACTGAGAGATGCTTTGCTGAGACCACAATTCATTTCTGAGGTCTCAACCAAACACGAGCTGAAGGATTAACTTTGCAAATTCTTTTAATTTGTCTGACACAGGAGACAGTTTACAAAACATATGAGGTTTCCACGCTACAGCCAAATGAAAAAATAAGAAATATTAGCATAGCCAAAGAGGTTTTAAAAGAAGACTGTTCATTGGGAGAAGCCTCAGGGAATCTGAGTACAGCAGACTGTGAGTTCCTTTAGAAAATGAACATGTCCCATTCAGCCCTATATCTTTAGTATTCAGTATGGTGCCTGTCACAAAGAATACGCTTAAACATTCATGGAGTTAGTTAAATGCAGCTGCCACCTGGGAGGACATAAAAAGACAAACCCCATTTCTACAAATGCTAGGACCTATAAAGCTAAATGAGACCCTATGTCTAACCTGACAGACTAACTGGAAAAATGCACAGAACTAAATTTGTATCTTTATTGGGAAACAAACTGAGGGGTGACAATGGTTTAGGTCAGAGATTGCTGGGTGCCTGGCATTTAAAATGTGAATGCAGTTTGCTAATTCCCTCGCCTCATGGATAGATTCGTTTTGTAATTATCTTCACTAGACTCACCTGTATGCAAAGTTTGCTGATCACTGGCAGGTACTATGGTTTCCCTGGAGACAGGGAATCCTTAATCCGCCTTTTCAACACTTGGGAGAGTTCAAAAGACTCACAGTACAAAGAGACAGATTCATAGTTGGGAGTATCAGAAGCAGCACTGGGAGAAGTAACTCATTTACAGAAAAGAACTAAGACTTAGGATTTGTACCCACCATGTACACTGGGGTAGGGACTCTCCTGACGGTATACATACCTAGAGTCTTTTAAGTGTTATAGAAGTGGCAATACATATACACTATATTACGTATATAGTGTTATATAGTATATGTACTGTGCTTCCCAGCCTCTTTCAAATCATAGCATGTACTCAGAAAGTGCTATGATTTTATGGCACTATGGGAAAAATTTACGAGGCTGGCAGAGGTCACTGACCATAGGGTCCAGCTTCTCCAAGGACTGAAACCATCAGTAGCCTATCTGTAGCCTGTCCGCAACCCAGCAGTATGTCCTAGCACGTGGGCTGGGAAGCTTTAGTGAACTGCTGAGAACCAGAGTTCTGGAAAGGTCTTAGTTCAAATGCTGTTCCCTTCTACTACTAGCTGTGCGACTTCTGGCAAGTTACTTCATTTCTAGGTGCTTTAGTTTCCTCTACTGTAGAATGGGGATAAGTAGCCATCTTATCGGGCTGTTGAGAGAATTATATGGAATTAGGAATGTAAAGTACTTAGTACAGTACTTTGCACATAATAAGCATTCAGTAATAAGTGACACTATTTATACAAAACAATGGCATTATCATCTTCATCATCACCACCTATCATTAGAGGTCACTTCTTATCATCTTAGTAACCTCTGATTGAGAATGAATTAGATAAAGAAAAAATACCAGGTTGACTGAGACTGATGAAATGTGAATAAGATGCCTGCCCACTAATGAATTTTTTATTTGTTCATTTTTAAAATTGTGGTAAAACATACAGAACATAAACTTACCATTTTAGCCATTTTTAAGTGTACAGTTCAGTAGCATTAAGTATACTCACATTGTTGGGCAAACATCACCACCATCTATCTCCAGGGCTTTTCTCATCTTCCCAAACTGAAACTCTACCTATGAAACAACAACTCCCCACTCCCTGTCTTCCCATTCCCTTGTAACCTCTATTCTGCTTTCCGTCTCTGTGAAACTGACTACTCTAGGTACCTCATATAAGTGCAATCACACAGTATTTGTCCTTTTAATTGTGTTTTGACATTCCCTTCACCCTCACCTATCTGAATACAAGGGTTTAAATCTAGCCAAGGGTCATTCTCAGTCCAGAAGTCACTCCCCAAAGCCTCTTTCAGTACATTCTAGGCCAGGCCATGTCAAGAATTTGGACCACCTCTATGGGAGGAAAAGTTACCAACAAGGTTTCAAGTTCCAAACCAGAACCCCATTCAGTGCGAAGTATGACTGAATCCTTTTGTTAAGGGTTCAGTCAGGCCAAATAGTTCTGAATCATCCAAACTGGGGATGACCAGGGGTTTCTAGCTTGGGACAGATTCCAGGTGAAGCTGGTGAGAGCCTCCACCATGCATTTGTTTCATGTAAATGTTCACTCGTTGACTCTTCACCTGGATATCCAGTGGCTCATAAAATTCAACATATCCCAAACTGGGCTCAACATTTCCAAATCTGCTCCTCCTAACGTAATCCTTGCTTCAAATGATGGCATCATCGGCTGTCTAGATGCCTATGGAAGAAACCTGGGAATCATCCTACTTCTTCTTAGTCCTTGACTGGGATCAACTACTAAGTTTTGCCAGTTTTACTTCCATTCTTGAAATATTTTCTTTCCCTTCATCTCTATCATGACTGCTCTAGTTCAGGTCTAATCATCTTTTGCCTAAACTATCTTTTTAGGTTTCCAGGTTCACATTTCAAATCATCTTCTACATAGTATCAGAATAATCTCTTTTTATAAAAAGCAAATATATGCCCCTTCTCTACTGAGCATTCTTCAGTAACTTCTTGCTATCCTCAGGATAAAGTCCATATCCGTCAGACTGCTATACGATGCTCTCTGAGTTCTGGGCTCTTACAGACTCGCTAGCTCAATCAGACATTCTTCAGGCTCTATTATATTGATACATTAGAAGAATTCTAAGCCACTTACAGTTCCTCACGTATACTCTGTGTTTTCCCACAGTGCTTTTGTTTACGCTAGCCTCTCTGTCTGAAATGTTCTTACAGCCCTCCTGTCCTACCGGGTTGGGTGCCCCTTCTCTGCATTCCTGAAACATCTGGTGTACGCCTAGCATTGAACTTTAAATGTTTCACTGTTGTTTTTATATGTTTATCTTCCTCACTAGACTGAGCCATTCCAGAACAGGCAGTATTCGTCCGGTATCCCTAGCGTCTTGAAAGTGCCTGAACCAAAGCAGATGTTCAATATGTGGTGAATAAAGGACTAAATCAACAAACAAATGAGAATAGCTATGGCATAGGTCAGGTCTGGATGCCACTGGAAGGAAGGAAGGAAGGAAGGAAGGAAGGAAGGAAGGAAGGAAGGAAGGAAGGAAGGAAGGAAGGAAGGAAGGAAGGGAGGGAGGGAGGGAAGGAGGGAGGGAGGGAGGGAAGGAGGGAGGGAGGGAGGGAAGGAGGGAGGGAGGGAGGGAAGGAGGAAACAAGGAAGGGAATACACATTGGAAAAGAAGAAGTAAAACTGTCTTCATTTGAAGATGACATATAGAGTGTACATAATATTCTAAGAAATCTACTAAAGGTCAACATACAAAAGTCAATTGTACCCCTATATATTAACAATGAACAATTAGACTATGAAAATTAAAAAAATACTCCATTCACATTAGCTTAAAACAGACTTAGGAATTAATTTAACAAAAGATGTACAAGACCTGTATACTGAAAACTACAAAGCACTGCTAATGGAAATTAAAGAAGATGTAAATAAATGAAAACATATACCATGTTCATGAATCAGAAGATTCAGTATTTCTAAGACAGCAATTCTCCCCAAATTGAGCTATATATTCAGTGCAATCCCAATCATTCTTTTTGTGAAGAAACTGACAAGCTAATTCTAAAATGTATAGGAAAAGGTAAAAGATCTAAGCAGCCTAAACAATTTGAAAAAAGAAACACAAGGTTAAAGACTTATCCTACCTGATTTCAAGGCTTACTATAAAATGAAAGTATAGATACATAGATCAATGGAACAGACTAGAGATTACAGAAATAGATATACATTTATTTGGTCAACTGATTTTTGGCAAAAGTGCCAAGGTAATTCAATGAGGAATGGACAGTCTTTTCAACAAATGGTGCTGGAACACATGGTTATTAGTTTACAAAAAAAAAAAAAAAAAAGAAAAAAAAGAAGCATGCCCCTTACCTCACACTATACACAAAAATTAACTTGAAATGGATCACAGACTTACATTTAAGAGCTAAAACTATAATCTTTTTAGAATAGACAAGGCAGAAATTCTTGCTGAACTAGATTAGGCAAGAATTTCTTAAGCAGGACACAAAAAGCATGGCCCTTAAGATCAAAAAGTAATAAAATGGACTTAATCAAAATTTAATTTTTTTGCTCTTTGAAAGACATAGTTAAGAAAATGAAAAGGCAAGCCACAGATTGGGAAAAAAGATCTGCAGAAGATACAACTGAAAAGGGGCTTGTATCCAAAATATATAAAGAATTCGTAACTCAAAAATAAGACAACAATCCAATTAAAAACAGAAAAAAGATTTGAACAGACACTTCACAAAATAACTTACTTGGCAAATAAGCACATGAAAGGATGCTCAACTAGCCATTAGGGAATTGTAAATTAAAACCACAATGAGACACTACTACACACCCTATAACAACTGAAATTAAAAGGACTGATAATAGCGAGTGTTGGAGAGGATGTGAATGAACTGAAGTCCCATACACTGTTAGTGAGAATGTAACAACTTACAGCCTTCTGGAAAACAGTACGGCAGTATGCTACTGAGTTAAACGTATATTTACTATATGATCCAGCAACCCCACTCCTAGGTTTTTACCGAAGAGAAATAAAAACATATGTCCACACAAAGACTTGTGAAAGAAAGAAAATATAAAAGACTATACTCTTTATGATTCCATTTTTGTGAAATTCTAAAACAGAATAAACTATAGTAATGGAAAATATGATCAGTGGCTCCCTGGGGCTGGAGGTCAAGGGAGGGGATTAACTGCAAAGCCACAAGAGAAACTTTTTAGGGTGATGAAAATGTTCCATGTCTTGACTGTGGTGCTAGTTCTATGACCATACGTGGTTGCCAACATTCATTTAAGGGTTCACTTAAAACGGGTGAATTTTACTATATGGAAATTATACCTCAAAAAAGATGGAAAAAAATATGCTTCGCGGACTTACGAAAGTTGAATTTGTACAATTAGGAAGCATACAATATGCAAATGGAGAAGTCATTAAACCTTAAATCTGAGCGTTATTTTCTGGCTTTTTCCTTATGCTGAACATTACTCAGTTCTTCAAGCTAAGATGTTAAGATGTCGGCAGTACAATACTGAACACATACGGTTGTAAAAGTACTCACCTGTCTTAGTATCTTAGAACTGAGCCATTCAAACATAGGAAAAATAACTGGATTTAAGAAACCTGGTTTCTAGTCCTATTCTTCCCCTAACATCATGCATGGCCTCGGTCCAGGCATTCAGCCACATCCTATCCCTGTAATACAGAGAGTTTTCAGTAATCTGAGGTCCATGCACCCCCCTTCACCACCTCCTCCTCCTCCACAAGGGTCCTTGGATAAAATTCAGGGCATCTGGGAACTTGCATGGGAAAAATGTATGTCTTTATATTCACTACTTTTAACTGAAATTTAGCATTTCCTCTAATTATGAATGCAGGCAACCAACTGTAGCAGTGTTAGCAGTACTTTGACTTTGTTATCAAGAGAAATCACAGATATTTTTATATCACATTGTGGTTGTTGCTCATATCTTCAAATATTCTTTATGCTCATCACTATTTCAAAATTGCAGTGGTTATTAGATTTGCCATGGATATTGTTATTTAAGGTATTTACAAAGAAGCTCTTATATCTCTGTTATTACTTTTTAAAGATTTGATAATAGTATTTTAATATAATTGGCTTCCTTGTAGTACTGCATAATTTATTTTATGCATTTCAAAACACTGAAGAAAGGATCCAGAGGGGTCACCAAAGGGGTCTTTGGCACAAGAAAATGTTAAAAACCCCTGGGCAAGATGACCTCTAACCATTCAATTAACTGCTAAGAATTCTATTCAAAACTGGCATAGAGATAGATAGCTCATATTGTAAATGAGATAATTAAAAGCACTTTAAAACTGTAAGGTGGTACACTAATGTAAGAGGTTGTCTCCTATAGGCCCATGGGTGAAGCGATGTTTTCAACGATTTCACCCCTTACTTTCTTAACTAAATTATGGGGAAGGAAAATGGGTGGTGATATCCATTATTTGTGTCCACATTTCTTTTCTAAAGAAAGATTTTCAAGATTTATGGGTCTTGACTTATTTGGATCCTGCTTTGAACAAACTAACTGTAAAAAAAACATGTTTGAGACAAACAGGGAAATTTGAACATAGACTGGGTATTAGATAATATTAAAGAATTAGATGTAATAATGTTATTTGGATACAGCTTTTTAAAAAAAATTCTTATCTGTTAGAGATGCACGTTGAATTACTTACAAGTGAAATAATATTTCACATTTGCTTCAAAATATTCCAGAAAATTAAAAAAAAAAAAAAGAAATAAGGTAGACAAAACTACAATTATGGGTGATGGGTACATGGGGGTTCATTATATTTTTCTCTCTACTTTTGTGTTTGTTTGAAATTTTTATAATAAAAAGTATTTTTAAAAAAAGATTCATAGGCTATCAGGATAGATCCAGCCCACAGAAATGCTTGGACTGTACTCTGTATAAAAAAAAAAATCAAAATCATGTAAAGGAGCATGCAGCTTGCCACAGTTCCTACCACTCCCACTTGTCTTAGAACCTGGGCTACCCCACATCTATGCAAACCTCTTTGGCTGTAGGTTTGCATGGACTTTGTATAATGAACCATTATAACTGACCACATTACTATGTCTAAGCAGGTTAAATCTAGTTTTTGATAATCAGGAAATGGTAATTCTTTTCTGTTTGTTTCATTATTGTTTTATGTTTTTATCCCCAATCTTCATTTAGAAAAAATTGAACTATACTTGATTTACAATATTGTGTTAGTTTCAGGTTTATAGCAAAGTGATTCAGAGATAGATAGATATAGATATATAGATATAGATATATATATATATATATAGAGAGAGAGAGAGAGATATATATTCTTTTTTACATTCTTTTCCATTATAGGTTATTACAAGATATTGAATATAGTTCCCTGTGCTATACAGTAAAAATCCTTGTTCATCTATTTTATATACAATGCTGTGTATCTGTTAATCCCATACTCCTAATTTCTCCCTCCCCCCCTTTCCCCTTTGGTAACCATAAGTTTGTTTTCTATGTCTGTGAGTCTGTTTCTGTTTGTAAATAAGTTCATTTATATTATTTTTTAGATTCCACATATAAGTGATATCATATAATATCTGTCTTTCTCTGTCTGACTTACTTCACTTAGTACGATAATCTCTGGGTCCATCCATGTTGCTGCAAATGGCAATGTTTCATTCTTTTTTATGGCTGAGTAATATTCCATTGTATATGTATACCATATCTTCTTTATCCATCAATCTGCTGATGGCCACCTAGGTTGCTTCCCTGTCTCGGCTATTGTAAATAGCACTGTTATGAACATTGGGGTGCATGTATCTTTTGGAAATAATAGTTTTCGTCTTATCTGGATATATGCCCAGGAATGGGATTGCTGGCTCATATGGTAACTCTATTTTTAGTTTTTTAAGGACCCTCCATACTGTTTTCTATAGTGGCTGCAGGAGCTGATAATTCCTTAATTAAGTCACTTACTTTTCTCTTTCTATGGCCACAGAGTGAAACCCTACTGGAGCCAATATATTTGTGCCACTGGACAGGGGATCGCAGCTAGACAAACTGTCACCATCACTGAGGAGTGACACTAGCTTCATGCCTCACTGCCTTCAGATCAGTAATGTCTTTGGTGAGATGCCCACTTACATTCCTGGGAGATGAGACAGTATATGCGTATCTCCCAGTGCATGCATGGTCACTGACCCTCTACGTTTGTTCCTGGGACTTACAGTTCTCTGTGAAACTCCAAAGGCTTTCGACATTCATCACATACGTGGGGATACTGCCAAGCAATGACCTGAAGCATTATAGTAATATTGTTTATTAGCACATAGGCTCTGGAATCAGTTCCTGGATTTAAATCCTAACTCTGTCACAGTGAATACATTTACCCTTTCTGTGCCACAATTTTGTCATTTGTAAAATGGGGCACTACTAGTAATTATCCTCAGAAGGGTGTTGTGAGGAAGAATAACAATATATATACGCAAGGTACTGAGAACAATTTCTAGAGCATGGTATACACTTAATATCTGTTAACTCCTGTTACTATAACTATTATCTTCAACAACAGCAAAAGTTTTACAACCAAAATAATGCCCATGTTTCAATAATACTTTAAAATTAATTCTAAGAAAAGGTTATACTGAATGAGATTGATACTATAAAAGTTACTCTTTGTAAACAGCTTCCTTTCTTTCATTGAGTGAGGTGCCTTCTTGGGTTACAATTTGTTAATTTCAAAGGCGCTGCATACGTTTTTAAGTCAAAATCACTGAGTATTCATGACCTTTCTTTCATCAGATAAACTCACTTTAGCAATCACTTTAATCCAACAATTACAGTTGAAAAGAATAATGTAACATATATAAGAGGGTATTTGGTATTGTGTATCTGATTTACGACCTCTTTCCTTACAAGAAGTCCTTTAAGGTCACTGAAAAGGTCTCACAAGGTATTAGAATGAAGAGAATGTTCCCAATGAAAATTAATGAAATGAATTCTCAAACCAGGGTCAGAAATTACAAAAAAAAAAAGACTTTCTGGAAGTAGACTCTAAACATGAAACAGAAGTTTCAATTTGAATCAAAATAGTGACAGTGGTTGCTAAAGGACTGGAGCTATTTGAGCTGTAAACCTTGAAGAGGGTGTGTTTGTGTGTGTAATCAAAAGACGAAAACCACTTTGCCCAGCAGAGCTAACCACTTTCAAGGAAGTCCAGGATAAAAATTAACCCAAATGTTTAAAGTATCTAAAATACCCATAGTTCTCTTAAGCAAAGCAAAAAGGCATTTTGCATTAGAAAGTAGATTTTCTTTTATCTTTTTCTATATTTTTAAATCATTTTGAACAGTACAGAGAACTGACTGGTTTCACTTTTTGTTCATAATCAATTTTAGTTCCTGTTGCTTTGATAGTTATTATTACTACTAAAATGATAAAATTAAACCACAAAGCTTTACATATTCCTGATCTGAGGTAAGTATATTAATTCTAAAATAATATCACACTTTTTATAAATCTGGCTTGAAATGAATTCTAATGCGTATCATTGTGGTTCCTAATTTTAATCACTTTGTTTATTCTGATTTACTCTTCAAATCTATTTATTTATATAAAAATGAGATCTGTATCCAAAAAGCAAGCAGGTTTGGGAAACCACACAGCTTTGGTTTCACTGAATTATCTAGTAGCCATCTTGTTTGTTGCTGCTAAATATTCTACAAGACATTGTTTCTGTGGCAAAGAGATGAGTTCACACCACTTTGCTCAGGAGCTGAGTGGCTGTCAATTTCGCAGCTTTGCTTTGAGTGGTGAAACGACGGTGACACATCAATGCAAATAATTTCCTTGGTTATACTAGCAATCACACAGCCTGACACAATCAGAGCTTGGAAGGGGCATTTGCAACAATAAACAGAAGGCTCTGATTTTTACTTAAAATTTCAAAAGCTGTCCTGATTTCTAGCTTATTGGCCTTGATTACAGGCCTATGAGGAAAGAATTATTTAAATGACTAGCAGAATTAGTCTGCAGTTGTCAATTTCCTCTAGCTTTCAAAAGAAAAAAAGAAAAAAAAAGTCTTACCAGAAACTGAGCTCTCTGTAAAGCAAAATTACTGTTTTCTGGACTGATGTAAGCTTAAAACTAATGAATGACCAAATGAGTGGAAAGAGAGACAGATAAGGACAAATACCAAAAGAAGTATATTAGGGAATCTGTGTGAACTTTAATTATTGAAAATAAAGAAGAAAAATCAGAGTAAGAAACTCATCATCTGCTAGAACAAATAAACCCTGCCACCTCCTTCTGCCTCTACTATAACAACTGTGAAATGGAGTAACAGAGCATTCAAAGTCCTACTAAGACCTACCTGAAATAATGGACAGAGCAAAATACAATGCAAATTATTTTCTTCTTTTAATTTCTTTTGAAAATATAAGATTGTTTATAACTAACAGAAAAACCTGCATTGTTATATTTACACGATGTCATATATAGATATAACATATATGACAATAATAGCACAAACAAGGGGGATAAGGAGGAGCAAAGTTGTTATATTTTACCAGAATTAAGTCACTATTAAACTGAAGTAGATTGTGTTAATTTAAAGATGGATACTGCAATCTCTAGAACAAACTACTAAGAAAATTTAAAAAGAAAAAGGTAGCTAAAATATCAACAAAGAAATTAAGATGGTACACTAAAAACATTTGTTTGACACAAAATGAGGCAGTAAAAGAGAAACAAAAGAGGAATGAGACAAACAGCAAACAATATCAAGATGGCAGGCCCCAATCCAACTATACCAATAATTACATTAAATGTCAATGGATTAGACTCTCTAATAAAACAGCAGAGTTTGTTTAAACGTATACAAAAGCAAAACCCAACCATATGCTGTCTACAAGAGACACACTTTAGATTTAAAGGCATTTAAAAAAAAGGTTGAAAGCAGTGGGCTGGAAAAGGTATACCAAGCAAACAATAAACAAAATAGAGCTGGGATGGGTTATTAATATCAGATGAAATAGACTTTAAGACAAGAAATATCTAGAGACAAAAAGGAACATTCCATAACGATAAAAGGGTCAATACGTGGGAAGATATAACAATTATAAACGTACATGTACCTAAGAACAAAACCGATAGAACTGAAAGGAGAAATAATCCTTCCTTCATTTGTTAGTAGTAGCTACCTTCCTCAACCAAAGGCTTTCCCCAGTTCCTGCCAGGAAACCCTTTCCTACAGCTACAGCTATAGCTCTTTCCAGCTTCTGGTAACCACACTCTCCTCTTGCCCATGCAGTCCTAGGGAAGGTAAAGACTCGCTGCTGCTGCTAACCATCCCTTTTGGTTTTCTTTAACCTTTGGACACAGTCCTTCCACTGAATTCTCCCTAGTTACCTGTGTGATGTGCCATCTCTTTTCTGATGGAAACTTGACCTATATCTAAACTCCTCTCCTTGATGTGAGAGAGACTAGTAGTTTCTTACTAAATAGGCATTCTCTCTTTCTCACTCAAGTTAAAAGAACTCTGTTTTTTAGTTGGGCACTTGCTGCCCCAGAAAAAGAACTACATTTCCCAGTCTGCCCTAGCACACAGGCTGAGGCCTTATGAACTAAGTTCTAGAACGATGACATGTAATTGGAAGTGGTGCATGAGACTTCTTCAAAGTCTCAGTAAATAAGAAGGTTTGTACCCTCCTTCCATCCTTTTTCTATTCTCTTACTTGGATCGTGACAGCTGGAGCTCCAACAGCTTTTTTGGCCTATACGCAAGAAAGTCACACCCAAGGGATGATGGAGTATAAAGCCTGAAGGAAAATCTGGGTCCCATGTGACCTTTGGATATGTCATTCCAGCCCTGGACTGCTTCCTTATACACAAGAAAGAAATACACTTCTATCTTGCTTAAACCATTGTTTTTCAAGTGTTTATTACCACTCCATCCTGATACACATGGCCTGTGAGGCACTATCTTATCTGGCCCTGACTCTCTTTCTAACCTCTCTTGTGTGACTCTCTTTGCTCACTGTGCTCCAGTCACACTGGCTCATGCAAAGCCCTTTGCTACCTTTTGTAGCTCTTTGCACAAGAGGACTTTTTTTCCCCTGAAATCTCTTCACTGAATCTGAATGGCTGCTCATTAAGGTCTCAGCTGAAATGTCAACGCCTATGAGAAGGCTTCGCTGACCATCCTAACAACAGCTCCCCTCTTAGCCTCTTTCAAAGCCCTCTGTTTTGTTCCATTATGGTGTTTGTCACCATCTGTAACATATATGTGTTAGTTGACTTCTTTATTGTCTGTCTCTCTCATTAGACTCCATTAGGGATGGTGTCTCTCTTTCTAATTCTCTCTTATATATATAACATATGAAGTTTTCTCTGTGTCACTCATCACTTTGTGCCTTGCATACAGTAAGCGAGCTTAGAGAATATTTGGTTTTAAAAATGCGTATCAGTGTACCACACCTTTATCTGATCTCTTATTAACTAGATCAGGGGTTGGCAAACTTCTTTTGTAAAGAGTCAAAGAGGAAATATTTTAGGCTTCACCATTTTTGTTGCATATTCTTCTTTTCTTTCCCCTAACAACTCTTTAAAAACATAAAAACCATTCTTAGCTCAAGGGCCATATAAAAATAGACTCAGGGTGGAGTTTGGCCCATAGGCCGTGGCCAACCAACCCTTGCGGGAGACTCTAGGTGTCTTAAGGTCAAGCCTGAGTTATTTACTTATTATATCCCCTGGGACCTAGCACAATACTGAGCACACAGCAGGTTCTCAATCAACTCAGAACTCAGGTGAATTGGATTAAATTGATTGGGTTAGGGGTCGAGAAGAGAAGAAATGAAATGGAACACCTAAGATGGTCAGATTTGGTCTAATATGTATTTTGCCAGGGAGATAAGGCCTATGGTCCAGGCTGGATGACTCAGAGGGTCATCTACCAAGGAGTTACAGGTAACTGGAAAAGATCTCAATACCCTCTCCTTCAAGCAGCAACCCTGTGACCTTAGGCAGCTGCATTCCTTACAGTGCAGCTGACAGGGGCCCATGAAAAACAGCCAATTTTCCCCAGTGGTTGCTTTTGTTCTGTGTTACTGTGCCTTGCTATCTGGTTCTCTTGTCATCCAGTATTCTGAAAAGCTGCTGCCTTAAAGACAGCATCTACCTCCAGAGGTAAATACAGCTTGGCAAATACAGAATTACCTACATAACCACTACAGATAATTCTTAGATGATGGCCAGGAAACCTTTCTGAAAACAGTTTCTGAATGAAAGCAAGTCCCTGATCCTGCTGTGGTTCCAAATCTTGCGATATGTTGATATGGATGAAGGAAAGAAAGAAGGAATAAATGGATGAAAATTCTCCACGGCCACAGCTCCCACTCCTGGAACTGCCAGAACGCCAGGAAGTTGCAGTGTCTCCTGAGAGATCCCAGACTACGTACAATGTTCTTTCTCCCCTAGGGCATTCTTACTTCCGAACACTCTGGCAAGGTCTGAGGTCACAGCCATCAGCCTCAAGAGAGGAGTGCACCTTTCCTCTAGCATCCAGAATGCTCAGAATTATTGCCAGCACCTGCCCTCTCGACAAACCTCTTCCCGGGCCTGGGCAGAACAGAGGGTGCGGGAGAGCAGAGACGTTATCGGGTGTCCTGCCAGGTCTTCAATCTGCATGGAGCGGTGAACCAGCCACAGAAGACTGGCTCCATCTCTAGGCGCTTCCTTCTTCCTTTTTCTTGTTCTTGAGATCTCAGAATAATTCAAGGCAACGTTCTATCATTAAGTCTCTGCCACCCCATATTCAACTCCCATCTTCATGGCAAGAAAAAAGGGAATAAGTGGTCCCATGGGGGTTGTAACCAAGCAAGCAGATGCTTGCAAAAGAAGGTAAGTTTCAGATGCTTAACTGTATGACTGAATAAAATGCATTACCTAACCAAGCTTCACTCTGACGTTACAAGTCCTACATTTTAGATACAAGAAAGACGCAAAAGGGTGGAAATAATTTATTTAAAGACAGGCTGTGAGTTAATGATGGAGCGGGAAACAGCATCAAAGTCCCTTGATTCACAGACAAGGTCTTATCTGCCAAAGAGCCGAGAACGTGGGCCCTGACGCTAAGAGCGGGGAGCAAACGGCCTGGGGAGGAAAGGAGTAAGAGCCTAAGGAAACACTTCGGAAGAAGTAAATTCAACAAATCTCGAGGTCCCTGTACCTGTTCTCATGAGTGTCTGGGGGTTCTATGTTTCTGAAGAAGGTAATCAAAACTAAGTGAAAATACGACTTTAGGACTTAATTTTGCATGTGACAGAGGAAGGTAGAGAAGGGGCTGTAAGAAATAGTGGATACACGGTACTGTGGGGAAAACATTCTTTGGGGAACAGACCTTCCAGAGGAACAAGAACTGCCATAACACTGGACGCACTGAGAGGAGAGCTGGCAGGAGCTGAGAGGCGGATGCGCTTCTATCCCTGAACAGCTCTCCTGCCAGGCCCCGCCAGAACCGGCATCCTTGAGTTGCACGTGGAAAACACAGGTGAGAAAGACCAGTGCCAAGGATATCTTTTTTTCCCTTATATCTGATATGATCTGACATCATCTTTTTTGAAAAGGGAATCATGGCTAGGAGACCAAAGTAAGTTTCGGGACAAACTGTTGAGATTTCATGCCACTTTGGGATGAAGAAATTGGTTGAAGCAGTCATCTAATTTACTGTTTGTAACTGTCCTTCTGTGTGTCCTTCCTTCTGCGTCCTTCTCTCACAGCTACTCTGGGAGGCCTCAGACCATAGCCACCACCACTCATGGCAGGGTACAGGTCCCTACTGCTGAGCTGGGCTAGGGGAAACACACCAGACTAATCCCCCAGGCAGCTGTCCAGGGTCATGAGACACAAACGAAGCATACAGTCAGGATCTGGGGTCAGGTTACCAGGCTAGAAACAGAATCACTGGGATCAAGATGGTGGGGCAAAGTGGACAGAGCAAATAGGAAGTGAGATCTCAGAAAGTGATTAACACTCAGAACAGAAAACCAAAGCCGTGATAAGGTCAGAATTAAACGTGAGAGCTGGAAGCAGCAGTACGCAGCTCAGCTCAGTAGAGCCACAGAAGATGGTGAGCAAAGAGGAGAGTGCCAGGAGGCCTTGACTGTGGGACCTCCTCTTCCACCTGGCCCTGTATTGTAGGTTAAGCTCCATCTGCTGATGTCTCCACAGGACTTACCAACCAAATCCCCAGTGACGTAAGAGGGAACTAAAACAGAGGGAGGCTTGTCCTAGTGATTTGAACAAGGTCATATAATTAGTTGGAGACACACCCAAGATGAAAATCTTCACCTCTCCAACTCTCTGCTTATCTGTACGCGTAATTAATATCGATCAACATGCTTGCATTTTTCAGATGCATTTGAAAAGATGGTCCCAGTGTAAGACTAGTTATCGAGTAGGAGCTCCGTATGAAGCGCTGCATGACAAGGTGGTTATCATTGGGAAATACCTTAAACGATAGGGATAACCAACTTCTTAGAAGTACGTATGGCCAACTCTCAATTATCTCTATGTAGATTATACCGTGGTAAGGTTTTCATTAGCGCTTTCTTCCCTCTACCACTGTGGACATTTTTGGGTTTCTTCCCCTACTATCTGTTGATGTGATGTCAGGTAAGACAAATTAAGCACTATTTTAGCCTAAGCGAATCATAACCAAGAAAGTAAAACTGCTGGGGAAGAAAAATGCCCCCAAGTCATTATCTTTACACTGACAGCTTGGCTAAACAGGGCCAAAGCTGTGCATCCTGAAATAGTTTATTAAAGTCTAGGGTATAGTTCCATATACTGAGTGAAGTCAACCCAAACCCACTGCTTTTCTGTAACTGGACTCAGGAGAGCTGAAACTTCTGTGCCTTTGGCTTGAAGTCTGGGCATGTTGCATATCAAATTACTAAAGAATAAAGCTCGTAGCTGACTTGCAACTTAAACCCTGCACGATGGGTCGCTGGTTCTTATATAACAAAGAAATATACAACGGAGACTAAATGATCCATTAAGGAAAAGCTGGAGCAATGTTTACTGACTGATTAATATAATACAACAGGAATTTAAATGTGCCTACTGTGTGGAAAACACTGAGAAGTCATGTCAGGAATTCATTAAAACATAGTCTCACCTTTAAGATATATATTATATATTACCAAAGTTACAGATTTTTTTCGCTTAATAAGAATGATAACCAAATGAGCAAAGCAATATGTTTCGAGTAATCTTGAAAGTTTTGAGGCCTGAATCTGGAAAGGTACTTTGAAAACAGAAATCTCTCTAGGGTAGGGTTTCTTAAATTCAGCACTACTGACATTGTGGACTCAATAACTTTTTGTTTTAGGGACCTGTCCTATGCATTGTAGGATGTTTAGCTGCATCTCTGACCTCTACCCACTAATGCCAGTAACAACCGCCAGCCCTGGTCCCCTACCCGTCGTGACAAACAAAAATGTTTCCAGACATTACCAAATGTCCCCTGAGCAGCAAATGATACCTGGTTGAGAACCACTGATCTAGAGATATTTTCTCTTGAAGACCACGCAGTAAATATACTTATGCTAAAGTAAAAGGAACCAAGTCAGGACACTAAAGTTTGTCATGTTCATTATTACATGTGGTTTAGTACATTTTTAAATGCAGGCTGCCATGCTAATAGCAAAAGTATACTCACTGTGTACAAGAAAACAAAAATCTTTCCACATCAGCAACAGAGTGAGTTTTGTAAAGCCTTCTGCATCATATTCCACGACACCCCTAAGTAATAAAAACATACACACAAACAAAAAACCCTCATAAAAACAAGGTATAAAGGAGATGGAAACAAGTAAAGAATATACTCATAAAGTCAGGGTTACTGAATCCGAGATGCATATAAGACAAGTGAGTGTTACCACAGGAAGGATGTGGGATTTGGAATGAAAGCAGCTAGGTTTAAGTTACAGCTTTGCCATTTTACTATCTGTTACAACCTCGGGCAAATCACTTAACCTTTGGAGCCTCAGTTTCCTCATCTGTAAAACAAATATAATCATATGTGTAAACTTCATCATGGAGTTGTGAAAAACAAGTAAGGTAAACCGTAAAATGTTATGCAAATGTTAGTTACTAGTGATGAGCAAAAGGACAAATGAAGAAATCAGGGCAACAATGACCCTATGTCTGTACAGTGATAGTGAAGTCTCACTTTCACTTAGGCACTGAACAGTAACAAGCAGTGACAATATTACTAACTACAGGATTATATACTACTTTCTTCCGAAGTATTTGGAATCCTTTCTCTTGTGTCCCCCTATCTTCCCCACCAGGCTCAAGACAAAGTAGCAATGTTAGCTGGGTGGACACTGGGTTCAGATGGGAGATGCACACCTCATGCGTCAATGGAGAACACCCTGTGAGCATGGAAGGGCCTGGAGAGAATTCTGATAGGCTCACCTCCCCCATTTCCCTCAAGAGCTAAGTGCTTGGGGGGGTGTTACCATAACGTGCCACTACTAACCACACAGCGAGGACAAGGATAATGTTCTCTCTTGTCCACACAAAGAGGCCTTTGTTGTCCTTAGAGATGCCTTCATCCTGGCTGAGTCAGGCCAATCAGACCATTAATACTGATGGCCTCCAGGTTTAAGTAGGAAGGAACAGTTGAACTCATTGGGAATGTAAAGGAACTAAGGCACCGAAGGCTTAGTGATTTGCTCAAAGACTGTTGATACATCACTAAGATCTGCTGACTTAAGTCAACAACTCTGTTCACCAGTTTGTATTTCTTTTAAGGATACGTAATTTACTCAACATCATAACACTGATATCTAAACTTTTTAGATCCTGCATCCCGTAAGCAAAAACAAGCACGGAATCCTTTTCATTACGCATATAGTACAGTATATGGTAGTACTTGTATATGATTTCGTAATTGTATACAAGTACTACTATATTATATGTCTAAAAAAACACAAAAATGTACATGAACCGAATGAGATTTAAAAACAAGTGTAAATTCAATTTTCACCCTTTTCGTGAATACCAATGGAGCGAGGTGGGGCACACACCCCTGAGGTATGTGCAACCTGCTTTGGCGGTCATTGTGTTAACATCTGCATTTTCGATTATATATAAGAAAGATAATCTTACTCAAAAATGAGAAGACAAACGGTGTCATTTATTAACCACTGTTTGTATCATAAGCACTTTCTCAAAATGCTCATAAATAAAGCTGAAAAAAATCTGAAGTATTAGAGACTCACGTGAGAGGCAGTCATACTGTTTAGATATCGATACTTCTATTTTGGGGATATGACAAATTTCACTGTGGATAATGAGAAAATTTCTTGAAATTGTTTTGAGGAGTCGGAAATTTTGCTTATAATTATGCCACATTTGTAAAATTATATCCCAACCTTATTCTTTTTTTTTTTTTTAAGATTTTTTTGAGGTGGACCATTTTTAAAGTCTTTCTTAAAATTGTTTCTGTCTTCTGTTTTGGTTTTTTTGGCCTCGAGGCATGTGGGATCTTAGCTCCCCGACCAGGGATCGAAGCCGCACCCCTCGCACTGGAAAGCGAAGTCCTAACACCACTGGGCCGCCAGGGAAGTTCCCCCAACCTTATTCTTGACCTCATCTTCTCTTTCTTATTCCTTTTGCCCTAATTTCTTCATTTACTTATTTAAAATTTTAATACACACACACACACACACACACACACACACACACACACACCCACCCCTTCTCTGGAATAAGGTGGGAGGTAACTAGACCACTAAAACCCTTAGGGCTTAGTCCCCTCAGGTAGGTAGAGGATCCACCTTTTAAAGAGACTGTAAGGAAAGTCCATTCCCCACCCCCCGCCTCCCAACTAAGCCCTGAGGGGAAGGTTGATAAGGGCTCTACCATCGTAAGGAAACAGCTGCAGAGCAGCCCACCACAGGCAAGGTGAAGGAAAGGGCCAGAGCACAGGGAGGGCGGGAGGAGATGCCCACCCTGGAACTGCAGCTACACACTTCCCTCCTCCCTTGTGGGACCTTCTTCCAACTCCTAATCCCAAGTGTGAGTCATCGCGATGGTGTCTAACGCCAGACTTCCTCCGCCAATCTCTGTGGCCCTGTGGGGAGTGGTGGTCCTCCTATCAGGAGACCTGAGTTCTGCGAACAGGATCCCAGCCTGGCTTTCTCTCCCCGAGGTGTGTGACTTCCGCCGGGTGCCTGAACTGGCCAAGGTTTCGGGGCTGTCTTCGGTAGAATGTGCCAGCCATGCCTGCCTGCTTCACCTCATGGCTGCTCTGTGATGACGGAGGCGCAAGTGCTGTGCAGACTCTAAAGAGCCCGAGAAGAAGCAGGCCTTACGCCCACTGTTACTGCAGTGTTTGGGGCTGGTCATGCTGCTGCTCCGGGAAGACATTTGATTCTACTGTTTGCTAAAGAATGCCAAAGAAAAAGGCCTTCCTGGGAGCTTCAGTGTAAGCAACGCACCAAGAAGAATCAAAATGGCATTCAGAGGCATCGTACGGAAGAACTGCTATTTTCCTAATCAAGCCCTTGTATTAGGGTCATCAGGACGTGAGTGCGTCATTGATTCGTGGTTTAAACAAAGAACTTACGTGCCAAAGTGACTGAGAAAAGCAGCAATATACTCTCTTCTTTTGTGATAGCCTTGAATCACATACTGCACCTGGAATAGGAACCCAAAGCTGAGAAGTGGGGTAGGAAATCATTAAACATTTTATTATGTAAAATGTCAAAGATTCAGAGAAGTAGAAAGAATAGCAAATTGAACACCCATATTCCCACACCTCCATTCAACAACTGTGAGTATTGTGTCTAGTTGCTTTATCCAGCCATCTACCTACCTATCAACCCGTCAATCAATCTTGCTGAAATGTTTCAAAGGAAATTAGAGACATCATGACAGTTTGCCCCTAAACACTTCAGCATGCATCTCCGAAAAACAAGACATTTTCCTGCATAACCACAATACTGTTGTCATACCAAATTTAGTAATCATTCTCTGAATTCATTTAGTACGCTGTCCATTTTCAAAACTTCCCAATTGTCCCCAAAACATATTTGAAAAAAGCAGGGCGTAAACAAGGATCAGGCATTTAATTTAGAAAGTCTTTTACTATAGAATAATAGTACCTCCTGGGGTGTGGATGTGTGTATATAATATTGACTTTCCAAAGAGATTGGGCTAGTTGTCTTATTCTGTATTCTCGATTCTCTGATTGTTTCCTTCCTTTTTTCTCTACCTTCTATATTTTCTAAAATTGGAAGTTAGAGCTAAAGGTGTGACTAGATTCAGGTTAAATATTTTGGGCAAGAAAACTTCCTAGGTAATACTGAGTTTGATCATTGGTTAAGGTGATGCCATCCAGACCACTCTACTGTAAGGGGATGTTTCCCCTCTGCCATAGTGAGTAATCCAGGGGTACACCCCTCAAAGCATGGGAAGATCTAGTTCCCATGAACCTTTTACTTAATGGTTTTACCATCTGTTGGAGATCCTTGTCTGTATCGATTGCTTCACTAGGGCCTGAGAGAATGGTGATTTTTGTATTCTCTCATTCCATCTGCCTTTATCAGCTGGAATTCTCTATAAAGAAGAGCTTCCTCTCATCAAATGGGTCTATTTGATTATCTTGAACTACAACGCCTATTGAAAAGGCACAGTAATGCTCAATTCTTTCTTTTTAAGCTCATAACATTCAGAATAAGGAGTGTTACAACAGGAGATTTTATTTTGCCTTTTTATATTTCCTTGTTATCACCAAATGACAGTTTCTATAAAAAAAATTTGTGAACTCATTAAGCTAGGCATCTGAAAGTTAGTCATTTACCCATCAGCTTCTAACACAAAAATACATTCCTTATGAAATGTCTTCATAATGGCTGAAAGAAACAGTGGGAGAAAAAGACCCCCCAAATTGTTTACATTGGCTGTAGTCACACTGAGTTTCCATGGATAACAAAAGCTCGAGATAAAGTGCTTGAAATAACCTTGACACAATTGGTACTGATAGCCATTTGTACCCTTTAAAAGTAAAACAATTCTATTTATATAAAAGGGGCTTTATGTCAATTTAGAAAAACAGTGCTTGCTTTGCAGGCTTAATGCAGGATCAGAAATGTTATTTTGGGAAAAGAAAAACAGATGATAAGTTTGCTTAAGTGGCTTTGTTTAAAAAGGGGATGAAAACAGTTCTGTATACTTGATTTTAAAAACAGAAAACCATTCTAACAGAAACCCACAACAAAACTGGCTATAAAGATAGATTCCAATGTAATTACGGAAATTCATTTGAAGAGATTGTTTCTAAAAGCAGCCCATACTGTCCTCGTTTGTGGCAAGTAGAAGAACATCAATTTTAAAAGACAAGCAAAATTAATGAAAGGGAACCAGATAAGAAAAACTGACTGATTCTTGTATTTCTGGGAAAATGGTATTATAATTTTTTTGAGGAAAATGTATGACTAGAAATTAATCTCAATTGGAGAGCTTTAAAAAGGCTTTTCTTCTTGGTTCTGGAAGACCAAATTTGCATTTTTCTCTATAATACTGGGATACAGATTTGAAGGCAGTGCAAAGTCCCCCAGTGTAAATAAGAACTCTGTCCTCTGATCAGTTTTGAAGGAGGGCAGTGGCTGCGGGAATTTGGTCCAACGAGAAGCAGCCACTCCGTGAGAGTTAAATACCCTGGAATCTGTGCTGAGCCCACAGACTGTGGAGTTGCCAGGTTTTAGTTTCTCTGACATTTAAAAAGTAATACTGAAGCCTTTGAAATATTATTATATTTCTAAAATATTTTCTATATAGAGATGAGCTATCTTTTGAATGAAAGAGACAAACAAAAGATTTATTTTCCAAGCCGTTGTGAACAAGTCAACAGGAGCAAAGAAAATAGGATTTTGGGAATTAAGCAAACTGAGTCCATGTGGGAGAAGAAAGAAAGTCAGTATTGCTTGCGGATTAATATCTCCGATTTTTAGCTAAATACACTGGCTGGACATTAACAAGCATATTCTATACTTTGTAGAAATAGCTGACAACAACCATTAGTGGAAACGCAGCTACTTGCCAATGTAAGGGCTCATTCACACAGCTAAGAGACGGCTTTAGATAATCTGATGTGCCTGACTATAAGACAAGCTGACCTGGAAATCCTGCCCCTAGAAGCAGGACTCTGGCAAACTGCTCCTAGACATGACAGGGAGAATCAAGAACCAACTATTAAGAAGTGCAGTACAGAAAAGCAGGAAGAGATGAAAGCAGCTCTACAGAATTACTGTGATATTAACTAGTGGCAAACACACACACACACACACACACACACACACACACATGCAACAGATAATTGGGAAATGAAAGAGTTCCAAAATTTTAAACTGTAAGAAGGTGTAAGATCTAGCAAAAACTTAGGGCATAAAGGAAATTCAAGAAAGAGGAGATATACATTTATAAGATGAAGATAAGACTGGAACAGGAGGTCAGAATCCTCAGAAAAGGAAGGAGGGCAAAGAAATCAGGGGAGAAATTGATGAGATGTAATTCAAAGTAGGAAAGGTCGATGTCAGACAGAGGCTGCAACTAAGAGGATGGGGTGGAGAGGACGGTGTGTGCACCAGGATGCTGGGGAGATGACACTGGAGGAAGGAGCCTCACAAGGTGGGGGAGGCAGGGGACTTGCTTTTACCTTGTTGGTGAGCAGGTGGCACACTTGAGGAACATAATCAATGAGACATCCTCCTCCTGGAAAAGCTGGGATATGAAGAGCTGAGGAGCCGCCAAGCGCACTGAAAGGACAAGAGTACAGTGGACACTTCTCTTAGGGCTCAGGCAGTTTAAGTGACACCCCAAACAGACCTGGCTTCTCGTGTCCAGCTCTGCCCACCAACTGCCTGAAATAATGATGAGGGTTACAGGGGCTTCACTTCACGACTACATTTCCATATATATTTTATCCATTTTGTTAAAACAACATGTTCATGTTACACATGACTAACAACTAATGATTAACGACAACTCCTGATCCTATCACACAACAGTACAAATTAGCAAATTTTGATTGGCATGGGTAAATGTCTTACCAACATTAATGGATTGTACCTGTTACTGAAACACAGACTTTTATACTCTTGATTATGCCCAGTTCATAATTGGGCTGAGCAAAGGTAAGTCATTCATTAAACTGAACAAAACTGAACTGACACAATGGTGTAATAGCGTACCAAAGGGACTAGTTCTGCAGCTCACCGGCTTTGTTGCCTTGGGCAGCCTCCTTGGGCTTTAGTTTCCTCATTCTTAGTGTGAGCCAGGTGGTCTAGGGCAGGGGATGCAAAAGCCTGGGGTCTACCCAGCCCAGGCAGGTTTTGTAAATGAGTGGAGAGAACCAGGTGGGGACTCTCGAAGGAACTGGGGATTTTGTGCACAGTGGGAAGGGCTCTCACTGATCAGCCCCAGCTATCTCTGACATGGAGGAATACAAGCCTGGTCTTACCAGATCCTAATTTTTCAAGTGAAGCCAGAAATCCAGATGATTTAACTTCTCAATTTTTAAATGGTGGCAATTAATTAAACATTTTCTGAAACACCGGGGTCCCGTGTCTGTGGGTCAATATGGGTAGGAAGTGTGCAACTAATCCCAGTAAACACTGATATTTAATTCATCTAAACAAGAAGGTACAGTCAAAAATCATCAATCCAAACACTAAGACTCTGTTGATCCAGAAACATTTTCCAGAACTTTCCTGGAGATTCTCTTTTCAGTTTAATTAACCAGCGTAAGATTATTAAAAAAATTGTTCAGAACCTTATAGCATGCATTTTGTATATCATCCTTAATCTTGATTTCATCTTCTTTCCTACTCTCACTTTCCTTCGGTCCTAATTTGTTTTTCCTATTTGAATTTTATTTTAACATGTATATTTCTGTAAGCCTCTTAAAGCCTCTCTGTAAGACAACGGGATATAAAAAGACCCCTAAAATCTCTTAATGTTGTGATTATTCATTATCCAAGTCCCCATAGTAACGAGGTTGTAAATGGAAGCAAAACATTTCATAACAGTAACAGTCTAGAAAATCATTCTCAAATAGTGTAGAGCAGATTGACTCAGTCTAGAGTTTGTGGTACAAGGAACAATATATGTAACTACTCAAAGGACTCCAGATCCAGCCTGTCTCCCTACTGACTACAGATTTCTGAAATTAATTTTTCTGGTAAAAATGAATATTTTGTTTATTTATTTACAGGAATGAGAAATCCCAAGAAACAAATAAAATTCCAGGTGGTGTGAGCAACTCAATATGGAGTGGAAGTATTCGCTGTTGACTTATCCTACTCAGATGGTAATTAAAAAGCACAATAACTCTGACAACTGAGAAAATTCTGAGACAGCGTTTGACTAAGTATGACATTAATATATCACGTACACCCTGCAACTGCACAGAATCAGCAAGAACCTCATTTCCATTTGCTACTCTCAGAGTAGACACTGGATGAGATTTAGCCTCAACTCTGAAGAAGGCTAGGAAAATTCCTATGACTTTCTGTGAACGAGAGGAAGGCTTTCTGTCCCCTCTTTTCATGCAAAAGTATACAGAGGGCACACATCTCACTGGAAGTGTCTAATGGTTCCATTAGGATGGAAAACGGATTAAGAAGAAAATTCTATAGTACAAGAAAAATAAATCCAGCATTTACAGCCTGTGGTTCTTGGAATATCTGCATAACAGAGAATACCAAGATCCAGGCTTCTCATAGGTTGCTTAGAGGAACAATCCTTAACATAATAAAATAAAATAAAAAAATTCAGACAGTTCTCTGGAATTGATAGTAATGGCCTTTGACCTGTAAATAGTATTACAGGATAAGTTCTTAATCATTCACTAAATTGAATACAAGGAGTGAAAACAGCGTGTGGGTAATCCTCTCAACTTGAAACTCTCTCTCTGCCTCTGAAATACAGCCATTAAACAAAAAATTACCTATAATAATAGGAAGCAGCAGAGGTATGGAGAAATCCAAAGACCGGCTGCTCTGCTGCCAGGCCCATCTCTCTGCACTCTGCTTCTGTGATTATCAAGAACTAACCCTTGCTGCTAGGTGCCTTCTCATTATCTAATTTAATCCTCTCCACAATTCAACGAGGTGGGAATTATCACTGTGATTTTATAAGTGAAGAAATTGAGGCTCAGAGAGCAGAAGAAATTTCCCTGGGTTCACACAACTAGGAAATGGTAAAGCCAGGATCTGAACTCAGGGAAGCCTGTTGCCAGAGTCCAGGCTGCTGTTACTGCTGAATTATGTGCCTTCCTGAGAACAGGGGGGATTTTAATCTTGAAAGGGCTACAAGGGGACTTGCTGGTGGCGCAGTGGATAAGAATCCACCTGCCAATGCAGGGGACATGGGTTTGATCCCTGGTCTGGGAAGATCCCACATGCCACAGAGCAACTAAGCCCGTGCGCCACAACTACTAAGCCTGTGCTCTAGAGCCCACAAGCCACAACTACTGAGCCTGCGTGCCACAACTACTGAAGCTCGTGCGCCTACAGCCCATGCTCTGCAACAAGAGAAGCCACCGCAATGAGAAGCCCGCGTACTGCAACGAAGAGAGCAACTAAGCCCATGCGCCACAACTACTGAAGCCCACGCACCTAGAGCCTGTGCTCCGCAACAAGAGAAGCCACCGCAATGAGAAGCCTGCGCACCGCAATGAAGAGTAGCCCCAGCTCGCCGCAACTAGAGAAAGCCTGTACACAGCAATGAAGACCCAATGCAGCCAAAAATAAATAAAAAATTAAATCTTAGGGAAAAAAAAAAAAGGGCTACAGGGATGGAAAGACACAGTGGGTATGGCTGGTAAGTGAGCAGGGTCAGGATTCCAGTGAGGCTAAAGGGCTTTTAGAAGTACTCAGACCACCACCAAAGCAGGCACTGTGCTGTACAGCCCATCTCCCCTTACAGCTTTCCACAAGGCAGCAGGACAAGTATTCCTCCCGATTTTGTTCACACCTCAGTATTCTCCCACCCCAACCATCAAACAACCGGATTCACTGCCTCTTGGATGTGAGGGACCGACCACTCTGTCATGTCCAATTGTGAATGACTTAGCTGTGCAGGGGAAGCCTCAATGTGTGAAGCACTTCAGATACCAGCAAGGACAGTTTTAAATGAGAGTTGATTTTTTAAAGGACGCTCGCTGCACACTTTATTTAACTCAGCAGTTTCTCTGCCTGTGAGGGTTCTGAACCTGACTTCCAGCATCACACGCTGATAAGTGCCGCTGATTCATGTATAAATATCCGCCTCATTGGTAAATATTTAACAGGCTTGCTGTAGCCTGAATGCTGCCCTGATCGCGCTGAATAAACAAAGTCAAGTGCCTTGAAATAAAAGAGCTATTATGTTTTCAAAGTGTGCAAGATGGAGGAGGTAAGGCCTTGTGATCTCGAATCCTTTAATATTCATGAATCAAAAAATATTGGACTGAGCATGTACAACAGAAAACTCACCCTGTGCAGGGATGCCCGGCCTCACTCAGCCATTCCCAGGAATGCAGGGCTGGCTGGCGAGAAGCAGGGCCTCACTAACTCACTAAGTGGCTGAGTTGGGGCTGGGGAAGGGGTGAGGGGGAGATGAAAGGGACCACTGGCTGTAGACTCTTCTGATCTCTGGAGTGGTGCAGGGAGAAAGCAGGGCTAAAAGGTGGGGAACCAAAATTGGTGTGGCAGGGTCTCAGGCTGAACTTGGGAGAAGAAACGGGTGAAAAGGGCTGCTTTGATGAGAAAGCACCGCCTATCTCTTTATGGACTGTAATGAAACATGAAACTGCCTGATAATTCTTAGAACTGAAACTGAATCTGTGGATAGAAATTAGAAGGACAAGGCCAGAGCTCGAGAAACCTTTCCAACAGTGGAGTTGAACAGACCAAAAGTTAGCCAGAAAAACATTTCCAGGTCTGTCTCCTTGGCTCTAAAAGTAAAATATAAGAACTGTCTATGTACTAATACTATTGTTTCCATGCAAATACAGCTAATTGAGCCCTTGTGGACCTTGCTCTGTCAGCAAGTATTCAGAGCGTCTCTAATACTGAAGACTTGGATTGGCTACAGTCAACAGCATAAAGGAAATATTTTTGAGCATTCTGACATGGAAAAATGCAGGCAGTCAGCCTGTCTGCAAGCTTGACTTGGGACAATAGAGTTTTAACTCATTATGGAATAATAACTCCCTTCTCCCCATGTTGGGCTTTACCTTACTGGCCAAATAAAATGAAGAAAACATGATTTGGCACTGGAGAAAAGGAGAAGGGCCAATGATTTTCAGCTGTAGTTCCTGCTGCTGCCAAGTTTGCTCTCTTTGGTCTTACTCAACTTTCCCGAGTGCAGCGGGGAAAACACTACTCTCAAAAGGACCCATCTCTCTCAAGGGTTAAAGTAACAATTAGAGTTACACTAATATTAAAATAGCACCATGCGCTCCAAGAGAGACGTTATTCAAGAATGCCTCTTGTGTGAGTGTTCTATGTCCAGGGTTAGGTCAGAGATGTTTGAATCGGCCTTAGTGTCCCCTTCTGCCTTTGAACCTGGTTCTGAGGGAGAGGAAGTTGCCCTGGTTGCCTCCTCCGTAGTATGATTCAGGGGAGTGTTGGAGGGTGAAGCATGGAAATGGGGAACTTCAAGGATGATAGATGGACACCAGCGGCCACTAGGCCCCAAGCTAAGAGAAATCTAAAGAAAGGTGAGCCTTCAATTCAATCCAACAAACACGAACTGTATGCCTAAATCTGTTTAAGGACTTGAGTTTTCCATTCTGAATATGTGACTAGGGCACCACTGTTAATTCCTTTCAAGGTAGAGAAATGCCAGGGACCTCAAGAATCTGGGGCACTCTATAATGACAGAGTATGTTTCCTGGTGGCTTGCCAGGAAAGCCATTACAATAAAACAAAAGTCACTGTTATTTATTGAGTATCCACTTTTGCCAGGCACTCTGATAGGCATTTCATTATCTCTAAACCTCCCAAGAACTCTGCCAGATAGACCTAATTAGCCCAAGTTACAGATGAGGAAACTGAGGTTCTAAGACGCTAAGTATCAGGTCCAAGATTACCCAGCAAGTAAGTTGCAGAGATAGGTTTGAATCCCAGTCTTTCTGGTTCCAAAGCCTGTGTCCTTCTTTTTAGACATTCTTTCATAAGAAGGATGGTGTGGAATTTCTAAAACTCTTACCCCTACTAATCCTTACCTACATACTGAAACAGTATAAGTGGCTGAAATTATCCTCAAAAAGCCTTCATCCATGAAATTCATCACCTTGTCATCTCACTTTTTCTTAAGATATCATCTGTCACAAGAAGTTAACTGGGTAGGATAAAAAAAAAATCATATGTAGGTTCTGAAAACCCAAAAGTACATAAACACTACACCATGGAAAGAGTCTGCTTTTTGTTTTTGTTTTTTCCTAACTGGATTTTCTTTTTCCTAGTAAAGCATTTTCTAGAGCTGCTGTTAGCCCTTGTCTCATTTTATAGATTCAACTTGGAGCCTCTTAAGAGTCTCTCCACCACTCAGTTAAACAAAATCAGGGTGTAATTCAAAATGGAAAAAAACTCAATGAATATAACAGGAGAAGAAAATAAAAGATCAGAATGACAAGTTAAGTTTACAAGTAGGAGAAAATCTGGGGAGTCGCACTGGATGAGAGGTTCACTGAAGCATCAGTGTGGGCCTGGCTCTATTACATTTATGCACCTGATCTAATATTTCCACTAAACATACTTCACAGCATAAAATCAGGTCTTCTTAGAGCACTATATTCCATTTCTTGTTTCCCATTTTTAGAGGGACATATAAAAATGGAAATGTTCTGAGACAATGATAAGTATGATTAAACACACAGAAAACGTTCCTATTTGGAGCAAAGTCTAAAGAAGTTGAAATTGCTAAGTTAAGTTACTTAGAAGCCTACGGAATTATGAAATAGAGTAATTTAAAAATGTGAAGGCATACTATATGGATAATTTGAATCAGGTATTCTTTGCTTAGTCACAGTGTAAATAAAGAGAGTTTAAAAGGCAATATGAGGGATTTAGTTGGTAAAATGAATTCTCCACAGAATGGAGTAGTGAATAATAGCTCCATTTATGAAGTACTACGTATTAGGCACTATACCAAGTGCTTTTCCTATATGATATCCTCTCTTCTTCACATCAATCTCCAAGAGAGGTGCTATCCCATTGTACAGATGAGAAGGCTAGAGCTTAGAGAAGCTACATAACCATCTCTGAAGTCACGTAGGTGGTAAAATGGCAGAAGGGCATCTAAATCCAGGTCTCTCTGACCTAAATCTACCCCACTCTCAGGTCTTCAATGATCATTTTTTTTTTTTTTTTAATTTTATTTATTTATTTTTGGCTGTGTTGGGTCTTCGTTTCTGTGCGAGGGCTTTCTCTAGTTGCGGCGAGTGGGGGCCATTCTTCATCACGGTGCGCGGGCCTCTCTTGTTGCGGAGCACAGGCTCCAGATGCGCAGGCTCAGTAGTTGTGGCTCACGGGCCCAGTTGCTCCGTGGCATGTGGGATCTTCCCAGACCAGGGCTCGAACCCGTCTCCCCTGCACCGGCAGGCAGACTCTCAACCACTGCGCCACCAGGGAAGCCCCAATGATCACTTTTGTGACATCTGGTTCCACATGTGTCAGATCCATCAGGCTCCTCCTGGTTTGGGTGTTTCAGGCAGATGCCTGGGCTGACTGAGCCCGTGAGGCTGTTTCCAGGAATATTAATTAAACTTATTTAGGTACCTGAACTGAAATGGTTAGGCACGTTTTCATTCTAGGCAAATGAACCCCTGGAAACTCTGAGGGCCAGAGGACTTGATGGACACTTTCCAGGAGACAGGAGGTGAAATGCAAGCAAGGAAACTTTACACTTAAAGAAATACAAAAGATGAGAATATTGTAATTGCAAACAGAGTCTGTCCAATGACATGAACACTAACCAAGTTTTTGTTCAGAAATGTGTTTAAGTTTGTTAGCATCTCAGAAAAGCCTTTGAGGGACAATCTTAACAGATGACTACCATCAGGATTTTGTTAGCATATGGAAAAGCATTTAAAGCTTTTAAAGCCCCGAAAAACAACAAATGAACTTAGCAGATGTTCTGTTAGGATTTGGTATGAATCAGGCTCCTGGACTTCAGACTATACTACAAAGCTACAGTAATCAAGACAGTATGGTACTGGCACAAAAACAGAAATATAGATCAGTGGAACAGGATAGAAAGCCCAGAGATAAACCCACACACATTGGTCACCTTATCTTTGATAAAGGAGGCAAGAGTACACAATGGAGAAAAGACAGCCTCTACAATAAGTGGTGCTGGGAAAACTGGACAGCTACATGTAAAAGAATGAAATTAGAACACTTCCTAACACCATACACAAAAATAAACTCAAAATGGATTAAAGACCTAAATGTAAGGCCAGACACTATCAAACTCTTAGAGGAAAACATAGGCAGAACACTCTATGACATAAATCACAGCAAGATCCTTTTTGACCCACCTCCTAGAGAAATGGAAATAAAACCAAAAATAAACAAATGGGACCTAATGAAACTTAAAAGCTTTTGCATAGCAAAGGAAACCATAAACAAGATGAAAAGACAACCCTCAGAATGGGAGAAAATATTTGCAAATGAAGCAACTGACAAAGGATTAATCTCCAAAATATACAAGTAGCTCATGCAGCTCAATATCAAAAAAACAAACAACCCAATCCAAAAATGGGCAGAAGACCTAAATAGACATTTCTCCAAAAAAGATATACAGATTGCCAACAAACACATGAAAAGATGCTCAACATCACTAATCATTAGAGAAATGCAAATCAAAACTACAATGAGGTATCACCTCACACCAGTCAGAAGGGCCATCATCAAAAAATCTACAAACAATAAATGCTGGAGAGGGTGTGGAGAAAAGGGAACCCTCTTGCACTGTTGGTGGGAATGTAAATTGACACAGCCACTATGGAGAACAGAATGGAGGTTCCTTAAAAAACTAAAAATAGAACTACCATATGACCCAGCAATCCCACTACTGGGCATATACCCTGAGAAAAGCAAAATTCAAAATGAGTCATGTACCACAATGTTCATTGCAGCTCTATTTACAATAGCCAGGACGTGGAAGCAACCTAAGTGTCCATCGACAGATGAATGGATAAAGAAGATGTGGCACATATATACACTGGCATATTTCTCAGCCACAAAAAGAAACGAAATTGAGTTATTTGTAGTGAGGTGGATGGACCTAGAGTCTGTCATACAGAGTGAAGTAAGTCAGAAAGGAAAAACAAATACCATACACTAACACATATATATGGAATCTAAAAAAAAAAAATGGTTCTGATGAACCCAGGGGCTGGACAGGAATAAAGACACAGACGTAGAGAATGTACTTGAGGACACAAGGAGGGGGAAGGGTAAGCTGGGACGAAGTGAGAGAGTGGCATGGACTTGTATACACTACCAAATGTAAAATAGCTAGCTAGTGGGAAGCAGCTGCATGGCACAGGGAGATCAGCTCGGTGCTTTGCGACCACCTAGAGGGGTGGGATAAGGAGGGTGGGAGGGAGACGCAAGAGGGAGGGGATATGGGGATATACGTATGCATATAGCTGATTCACTTTGTTATACAGCAGAAACTAACACAATACTGTAAAGCTATTATATTCCAATAAAGATGTTAAAAAAAAAAAAAAAAAGATTTGGTATGAACTACTTATAATGATGCCCAGCCACGCAAGACATGAACAGGCAAAGGCAAAGAAAAGCTTTTTTCCTCTTGTTGTATCTTGATCCCTGGCGTGTTACCTGCAGTACGATTCCACCACAATTTCTTTAAGAAGAGAAACTATTTTCAAATACTAGCCTTTAGGAATGAGTGAATTTATTCTGAGTTTGTTACAACTTTGAGGCGCCAATGAATGGCTTTACTGCTCTGCTACTACACAGGTAGAGGTTATTTTTCCTATGAATTACTTTTGAAACATACTTACTGAAAAAAAACCCAATACATGCATATATCAAACCATTACATTGTACATTGTAAGTATCCTACATTTTAATTTGTCGATTATACTTCAATAAAGCTGGGGGAAAAAAATCAATGCATACAATAGTTACCCTAGACTAAACCCACAAGCATTTTTATAACTCCCTCCTCCTCATTGCACACAGGTTTTAATGATGGTCAAAACAAGATGCAGAGAAAAAACTCCCTCTGCCTGACCGGGTAGAGAAGTGTACCCACCTGATTCCTGTTTGCTGCCATTTACTAAAAGCTCAGGCCTATGAACAGCATGAGGCAACTTCACACACATCACTGGTCTCTGTGCTCAAAGAGCTAATCTATAGGTAGCTGGAGCCTGGCTTGCACACACAAAGAAATGAAAAGATACCAGATGCGGTTAGCCAGGCTACTGGTACACAGCGCTTTACAATTTGTTTCCAAAGTGCTCCTCATTTGGATTGTTACAACAGCCTTACACAGTAGGTAACAAGTATTAATATACTCACTATAGAGATGAGAAGACTGAGGCTTGAAATAGATGCCTTGTCCAAGGTTTAAGGCTGGCAACAGTCAAAGTGGGATTGGAATCTTTCCTGTGCGCTATTTTCATGATTCCGTAAGAATGATCTAGGGAGCCTATTAAAAGCTCAGATACCCAGGCCCCACCCCAGAGAAGCTGATTGATTAAGTTCAGCGGGTCTGAGGTGGGACCTGCTTCCCTAGTGGATGCAGGTGCAGGTGGTCCTCACACCCTGCTCTGTACCTCACCCTGAGGATGCACAACAGGGACTGAGGACGGGAAGGTGTGTGGTAAAAGCAAATGTGCCTCCTATCCCCGAGGTATTAGGTCACTGACTATTTGAAAGGCACTGTGGACAAAAACAGGAGATGAAGAAAGCAGAGATATGCTCTTAAGGAGCTCAAGGCCTAGTACGGGAGATGAGACATTCATGGAAACAACTAGAAAAAAGGTGATTGCTGCTAAGTGTGTACATGGGCAAAATGAAGTCCAGTCACATGCAGGTTAACCAGAAGGCAAGGCTAAGAGCAGTAAAACAAGACTGGGGCTGGAAGGGAGGAGGACACAAAGACTACTCAACAAGGCAAGGCAAATAACCATAGGCTAGGAACTCTGCAGACAGCAGACCGTGGGTCCTGGACCACGGTGAGCAGCTTTTTGCCCCAATATGAGAAAAGCCTATTTCATACTTTGGGCTGCCTGGGATATCTACTGGTAAAAGGGCATCTGCCTGGAGAGGGAATAAGAAGCTATGATGGTACATCCTGATGCATGCCAATGGTGAAGTGGGCGGGAAAGAAAATTCAAGGTTAAAAAAGAAGTTCTGTTTAGTCATAGAGTGAGAGATGTCCTGGAGAGAAGGAAGGGTCTGGGGTTTGAGCCTGAATCTCAGCCAGTTTCCTTGCTTAACATACCTCTTTTATACCGACACCTTCTAAATTTATATTGTCGCTCAGACCTTTCCTGAACTCAGGACTCATGTGGCCAACTGCCTACTGAACGCCTCCACTTGGATGTCTAAAATGCACCTCAGACTTAACCTGCTCGCCAGCAAACTCTGCCTGCAAAACCCACTGCTCCTGCTCTCATCCCGTTTCAGCCCACGGCAGCTCCAACCGATTGGTTCCTTAGGCCCAGTCCAGTCTAACATAACTTCTCCTCTGGATTCTGGCCTCCAAGGATAAGCTGGGGCTGCTCCATCTCAGTGCACTGGCTCAATTCTTCTGCTGTTCCCTCTGCCCGCAACTCTCTTCCCAGCCATCTACTGGGCTTCCTCCCCTGCTTCAGGTCTTACTCAAATGCCACCTTATCAGTAAGGCTTCCTCAACAACCTATTTAAAATAACCCACCTTTTCCAGCAACCTCTCTTCCTTGTCTTACCTTTTTTAAGGATGTATAAATGGCGTATATCTCCATAAAACATTCTACATATTGTATTTGTTTATTGTCTTCCCCCATCACCCTTCACTAGAATGTAAACTCCTCCAGAACGAGGATCTTTGTTCTGTTTACTGCTAAAACACCAGAAATAAGAATAAGGCCAAGTTCATTGTAGGCACTCAATAAATATTTGTGGTATTAAAGTTGAAAGAATAAGTAAGGAAAGATATGAGAGTTAAATTTCCAAAATGGACATTAGAAGTCAGTAAGTGTATATTATCTTTTCTGAAACAGTCACTGTGAAAAAGAAGGTTTTAAGGGTCTAGGACAGGGGTTGGCAAACTTTTTCAGTAATGGGCCAGATAGTAAGTATTGGCTTTGCAGCCCTAAGGTTTCTGTCGGAACTACTAACCTCTGATGCTGTAACAGGAAGGCAGCCATACACAATATGTAAACGAGTGTGCACGGCCGTGTTCCCAGAAAATTCTATGCATGAAAGCTGAAATGTGAATTTCACACGATTTTTACAAGTCACAAAATATTATTCTTTAAATGTTTTTCTAACCATTTAAAAAATGTAAAAATCATTCTGAGCTCGCAGGCCATACAAAACAGGCTGCAGGACAGATCCAGCCAGCGGGCTGTAGTTTTCTGACTCTTGATCTAGGATTAAAGGATCACTTGAAAGTTCTACAGATGCTGAAGGTAGGAAAAATATCCAGGAAGAAATATAGGCCAAAAGACCTAGATTAGATTAGCCAAAATGAAAAGTGGGCCCTTGGGTCAAACCTCTTAGAAACTGTATTCGATCAGCAGGTAAACCACAAGCATTAGCCTTTTCCAGGCAAGGGTGAGGTGAACATTAGGCAACTCGTGGACTGTGGGAGTTCTCATAATGATACTGGATTAGAACTGTGCAAGAGAGAGCTATTTATATGATCTCAAATGACGTTTGAGGCATGTTCTGGTGCTTTTACTTCTATGCTAGGTGAAAAAGCTGCCTACAAAAGCCTTCCTCCCACCCGAAATACTAGCTGTTCGTTGGCGACTGATCCTCAGAAATATTAAGATGAATCATATATGCTCTTTTCACAGTGCAAAAAGAGATAATTTTAAAATTCAGAAAATGTCACTTTGGGTAGTCACAAACCACACAGTAGAAAAGCTGCCCAGCCTGAAAATTGTAAATAAATAAAATCCTGTTCCTGCATGGAAACCTTTTTCCTCACTTAGGTTCCAATGCTGCCCTGGGACTTGCCTCCAAGGTTGGCTGCTGTTAAAACGTGTTGGTTCCCATAAGCTGCTGATGGGAGGCGGCCTTTGTTCCCCAGCCCTCTTCCCCCGGGCCCTCCCAGGCTAACCCCGCTGTTCTTGGTAATGCACAGCGCTCAGCCTTGACCTTCTCAAGCTGTTCTTTTCACCTGCAGGCAGCTCTCGGCTGCTCTGTCTACTGCGCTCGGCCGGGTTGGCCTGAAAGGTGCCAGCTGACAGTGGCTCAGTCTTTACCTGGGCACGGGGAAAGGACTCCTGTGTTTCTTTCTGCTTCCTGCTTGGAGAGACAGGTATTTTTGTCTTTGATCCCTAAGCTCTGTCTTCTTTCTCCTGTCACTAAACAGTTCACTCCCTATTTCCTCCTGTGCCCCTACCCCGCGCCCGCCCTTTTTTGCAACTTCATCATTTTTCCCACATTGCACCGTTTGGCACAGGAGAAGGAGGGAACCACATCAAATAAAGGAATGCAACCACAAAAGCTGCCTTGAGAAGCAAGACCCCAGATTCTTTTTTTTTTTTTGCCAATTTACCGTTTTTGGATTTGTTCTCCCATAATCAAATCCTCCCTATCGTGTTAACAATGTGGTGGTGTGTCAATACATTGGAATTCTGCTTCAATCAGCGACCCAGAGCTTAATAGGAAAATGAAGCAATAAAATGTTGGTCTTACTGTTAACCTTAAGCTAGGCCTGTACTTAGGATGGGGATGTTGGCTTCTTGATGGAATGTGGGCCAAACCTTCAAAGTTTTGTGAGAGCTCGGGGTTGTCAGCAGAGGCCTAAAGCATTATTCAGGCGTACTTCTGCGGTCGGGAGGTGCAATCACTCCAAGTACCACTGACTGGAGCACGAAGCACCCCAAATTTTAGCAAGCCAGAGAAAGTTCAGACTGAATTTGCGTGCAGACGTTGAAAAGACGTATTCAGCTTACAGGCGACAGCAACTCTTGGGTCTGGCTCTGATGATGTCTGTACTTATCACAAGAGGGTTTGTGTAAAGTTAAAGTGTTTTGTTTTGTTTTTTTTAAATTAAAAACATGTGCCCAACATCCAAACCATTCAGAGACAACGATAAGGTGCCACAACCCCCAAACGTTGGGAAGTCACTATTCCCTGTCCTCAGGATACATGTGTTATCGTTAATGTTTAACAACAGCTGGCCAATAGTCATCGTAAATGAAAACACCAGTTAGAGGTTGAGCACTTTTGATGTAGTGATTTTATCTTTTGTGACTAACTTGGTAAACCCAACTGTTCAGGGCATGAAGGGAAGTACTTTTGTTGTTGTTTTGGTTTGGTTCACACGGCGTAGTCACATGCGATTCTGGTTAATGTGGGAAGTCAGTCTGCTCTTGAACATCATCTCTAGCAGAAACAAGCAGACCTGAGCGGGCCACAGACAAGCCACTAGGCAGTGACCGGCCACCTTCAGCTGTCCCAGAACACCCAAGTGATGTGATAGCCTCCAGAGATTCTCTTGGGGAGAGGAGAAGGGAGAGGAGAAGAAATCTCTCTCCTCCCATCCCTGTTCTAGGGTAACATATTAGAATCTTACGATGGAAAAATGTGTGATTTTAAAAAAAAAAAAATCCTGCAGCTGGTTCCGATGTGAACTAATAGGACAGGTTTTCAACTGCCCCGGCACCAGCAGAAGAATTACCACGTCAAACATACAGAAGGAGGAGTCTTTGATCCTTCGGAGTTAACGACCTTCTCGGCTAACAGGCAAGATTGCTGGTCTGCCAACTTTAGCAACATTCAGTCTGGCCCCAGCTCCACCTTTAAAAGCCAAGTCATCCATGTCATTCCAGCTGCCCGTCTTCCTGCCCCTCCTCCCCACGACAGCCCCACGCTGCCCAACAGGACAGAGAGTAGGACCAAGGCAAGGCAGTGAAGGGAAGCGGGGGCTGCGGGCTAGCGCCTGCGCAGAAGCCCCGCCTCCGCCCCACATTCTGCTGCTGCAGCTGAGGTGTCTGGTCCCTGTCCCAGCTACCGCCCCAGGAAAGGACCACAAATGTGAGTACAGAAGTTATCATTCTACCGAAACACCACACGGATGCTGGTTGGGGGCGCTGCTCCCCTCCGCAGAACCCCCAGTCCTCCACACCGCATGCTCCAAAACCCACCCGGAAAGCGGCAGGACCCATTTTCTGGAGACACTGGGGAGAAGTAATTGAGGAAAAAGATGATGAAAAAGGACATCTGGGAATCTGAAGAGGTGAGGGACTGAAGAGGCTATCAGCGTAGTCAGAATTTTAACAAAAACAACATGTATTGAGTAGATTCCTGTCATTTAAAAAACATTTTATTTTACTAAATAAATTGTTCACTTACTAATGAAGGAAGTAGGAGTTCAGTTCTGTTAACACCCATCTGTGCAAAACTGGAGACTGCTTCTGAATATCATAATTTATTTACCTGTATCTCGTACTTTAAAAATACCTCCATCGGTTTAAATGCTATTTTTATCCAGTTCTCTAAAATAGATGATTCTAAACAGCCACAACAGTAAACACAGGTCTACATACTCCCAGACAAAGACTGCAGGGCAGGCCTGGTGAGAAGCAGCAGGAGGCCCAGGAGAGCACATTGGTCCGGGCAGTTCAGGGAAATCTGGGTTTGTGGGTAATGTGACAACCCCAGAAGGCAGGTGTGTTTTCTTTCTTTAACCCAGTGACACAAGATGCAACAGAAGGAGAAAGTTTGAGTCGGGAAGGAAACGAATTCTGGTAAATGTAGACAAGGATGATGCCAATTTAATTGGTCAGATATAATTGAAATTGGCCTGATAACTTCTTTGCAACTCACTTTCTTGGTTGCTTCAAAATTTTGACTACTACTATTTTCTTAAGCTTTTAAAACCAAAACACTCAAAATTTACTAACAGAGCAATACTAATAGCACAGAGGGAGCTGTCAACATGACTTATTTAAAAAGTATGACTGGGACTTCCCTGGTGGTCCAGTGGTTAAGAATCTGCCTTCCAATGCAAGGGACATGGGTTCGATCCCTGGTCGGGGAGCTAAGATCCCACATGCCGCGGGGCAACTAAGACCGCGTGCTGCAACTAAAGAGCCTGCGCGCCTCAAGGAAAGATCCCACACGCCGCAACGAAGATCCTGCATGCTGCAACTAAGACCAGACACAGCCAAATAAATAAATAAATAAATATTTTAAAAATAAGTAAACGAAAAGTATGACTGAACCATAGCTATTGAATCCTGACCCTGCAGTAGTGAGTGTGTCAATATGGCATCAGTGGCATCAATTTCACCCATTCACACAAAAGAACATGCTGAATGGACCCCTTGATGTAAGGGTTCAGTTTAAGACACTCTATAACTCTCAGGAGTCCTGAGTACTCTCCAAAAATAACAATCCCATAGAAGTCCATGTGGATAATCTTCGAGGAGAAAGGCAGAGGAGGGATCCACAATTTCGGGGCCACCTGGCAAATACTGAGCATCAAAGTATGCAGGGCTCAGTGGTCCATCTCAGAGCTTACAGCCCCTCAGGAGGGGGCTGGGCTCACATCAGCACCTCTCGTTCCCAGTCGGACCAAGACTGCTTCTCAATACAGGTGATGGCAAACTCAGGACAACTGTCTCTTCTGAGTACTTCCTCATTTTACTGGGCACTAACATGGGATCAGGGTCTCTTCAGAGCCAGAGGAGCCCTCACACTCACTCACATCATATCCTCAAACTACAAAGCTGCAGCCATGCTCGTTGCCTGAGCAGCAAACACACCAACTGTCCTCCAGACTCAACATATGCTATCGAGCATATTCTGAGAGACTGGAGCCTCCTCAGTAGGGAGAGGACTGAACGCCAGTTCCTAGAGAATAAATGACAGGTTCGTATGGGTAGGACCAAATCACAAACGTAAACAACAAATTTCAAACAACTGAAGTATCTGTCAATTGCAGAGTTGAATCCATTAGAGTAAAATCTTCTGATGCAGCCACGAGAAAGAATGACACTGACTTACAGGTCCTGAGTTAGAAAACTGGCCGTGATGTATTGTTAAAGGAGAAAAAAGCAAGTTGCAGACCGGTATGCAACATATCATACCATTTCTGTGACTAAACTAAAGCAACAACAGTAACTACAAAAACCCAAAAAGAGCTAGCAGGAACGACATTGTGAAAACACGAAATCTACCTACTTTGCATTTCCCAGTAAATCATATTTCCCCTCTTTTCACTGAGGTGAAGACTTGAGGCTCATTGATTGTCCTAAGGAAGAGGGTGGTACCACCCAGGCCAGAGAAGCCCCGAGCATAGGGAAGAAGATAGCTATAGCGCAGCCCCCAGACGGGAATGGAAAGAAACAGAGGCAGAAAAGGGAGAGAATCAGAGAAAACAGGGTCTGCCTGGGTGTCTTAGAGACCTTCCTTGGGCCTCAGTGTGTGTGTGTGTGTGTATGTGTGTGTGTGTGTGTGTGTGTGTGTGTGTGTGTGTGTAGAGACAGACAGACGGACAGGGTAAAAGAAATAAGTAGAGGAAGTAGGTGTGTGTGTGTATGGGGGGGTGGGCAGTGATGGTGAGAGGACAATAGTTCTAGATCACCTGAGGGAAATCCAAGTGCAGAGGGGTTTTTACTCCACTTTCCACTTGGGGCTGAGGAGGTCATGCTTCAGAGTAACCTTCAGACTAAGGGGGAGCTACAGTCGGACACAACTATGACATTTTACCCTGTATACTCTGTTCTTTGGTGCCACTGGAAAGTTACAGTTGCCATTTATTACCTGTGTGTGGGTGAAGGGGACCAGGGTATAAACAGAAGTGAATGTAAAGAATAGAAGGTCCTGAACTTGGCAGGCGAGGGTGGAAAGGGAAGGGCAAGGACCCGATGAATGGAGCACCTGAGTGGTGAGCAGGGTAGTACAGTTTGCTTCTGGGGTTGGGAACCTAAAATTCCCGAGGACGTGGGGACTCCATATTATTGATCTGATTCCCACCATTATTTGGAAGAACAGTCATAACAGCTAACACATACTGAACACTTTCTGGGAGCCAGGCATTGTACTGAGAACTCTCATTTATTATGTTTATTTAATCCTTATGAAAGCCCTGTAAGGTTGATATATTTCACAGATAAACAGTAAGGCTTGGCAGGTTAAGTAACTGACTCAATTAACTCATCTGGTAAATCATGGACACTGGATCGAGCCAGGACATTTAATTCCTAAAGCCACACATTTCACCACCACCCAACCCCCGGCCTCCCACCACAGACCATCTGGCGGTGGGGCCTTAGCAATCACTTAGCTTTTCTGTTGTCCAGTTTCCTTATATGCACAATGAGGATGGGGCCAACTAACTCTCAGATCTCTTTCGGTTCCATCATTCCACTCTGGTCTAATGCAGTGGTGTAGACAGATAGGTAGCTATTTGGATTCAGAAAGCTGGGAGTATCTCTTATTAAAGAAGCTTTACGAGAAATCCTATAACACCTGAAAGATCCAATCTTAATGTACAAACTTCTCTGGCACAAAATTAAGAAATAGTGACTAGTTGAGGAAAGCACATTATTCAGAAGCAGAAGGTCTAGATGCTGTAAAGAGGGCAGGTACTAAATCCAGGAAACAGGAATACTGAGCCATTACTGTCCAACATGATTCTGCTCACCAGCCTGGGTCCAGGGAAGTCCCTGCAGACAGTAGCACCACAGTTTTATTTTGCAACAGGGACACTTGGACATGAAGCCCTACATGCTCGCTTGACTCCTCAATGGTTTGTCCAACCTTTCAAGCACAGTTGTTGAGGCCCTGTTACTACTACATACTTTTCTCAGCTCCCACTTGCGACTACAAGCCTATTCCTTTTAACTAAACATGAAATAATCTCTCACTGAACAGTTTCTTTGCTTGTAATCCTCTGCCTGACGTTTTGTCTGATTAAATAGAAGTAAGCTCCTAGCACAAGGCTTGAACAAGGATAAGCATTTGTGGTGGGCAGAATAATGGCTCCCCAAAGATGTCCAAGCTCTATCGCCAGAACCTGTGGACATGTTACCTTACGTGGCAAAAGAGACCTTGCAATGCAATAAAGGTTAAGGACCTTGACACAATTGTCCTGGATTATCTGAGTGGGCCCAATCTGTTCATAGAGTCCTTAAAGGTGGAAGAGGCAACAGAAGAGTAGGTAAGAGAGATGTGACAACAGAAGAAGAGACAGAAAAGATTTGAAGTGTGAGAGGGACTGGATCTGCTGTTTCTGAAGATGGAGGAAGAGAGCCATGAGCCAATGAATGCAGGCAGCCTCTAAAAGCTAGGAAAGGCCCTCAGCTGACCTCCAGCAAGGACATGGATGTCACTTCTATGACTGCAAGGCACTGGATTCTTCCAACATCCCAAGTGAGCAAGGGAACAGATTCTCCACTAGAGCCTCCAAAAAGGAATACAGCCTGCTAACACCTTGATTTTAGCCCAGTGAGAACTGCACTGGACTTGTGACCTATAGAGCTGTAAGATAACAAATTTATGTTGTTTTAAGCTGCTAAAGTTGTGGCAATTTGTTACAGCAGCCATAGAAATCTACACAGCACTCAAAATACAACTGTTTTTTAAAGCAAATACAATGAGATGAATTTATCTTTCTTTATGCAACAAGATAAATAATGACAGTAGTGGCGTATATTCTATGGAATAAAACAGAATCATTAAGTCCTCTACTGACAGATGAATGGATAAATAAATAAATGAGGAAAGCTCTTTTTTACAGTAGAAAGCCAACTAATAAATGTAGAAGGAAAGATGAAGCTAGAAAATCATCAGTGGATGTTAAAACTAGTGGGTTAAAGTCTGATGAGGATACTTACATAGTCTCAACACTTGTCTCCATGAATTTCTTATTAATCACAGAGAGAAAACTAGTAACATTACAGTGAAGAAACCTTGTGGACATCGCCTTAACCAAGCGATCAAAGCTGACATCACCAATCCTGGGACAAACTGACTTCACGTGCGTCTCGGTATGATGCACTCAGGACACACACCATGTCTGCAGCACTGCTGCCAAATTTCATAATCTGAATCTAATCATGAGGAAGTACCAAATGAACCCAAATTGAGGAACAAAATAACTGGCCTGTACTCTTCAAAACTGTCAAGGTCAAGAAAGATAAAGACAGACTGAGAAACCATTCCAGACGAAAGAAAAACAAAGAGACACGACAACTACAGGCAACATGTGATCCTGGACTGGATCCTGGACCAGAGTAAAAAATAGCTAACAGGGATATTATGGGAACAATTGACAAAATTAGAATATGGACTGTGGATTAGATAATAGCGCTGTGTCGGTGATACACTTCCTGACTTGATGACTGCACTGTGGCTATGTAAGAGAAGGCCCATGTTCTTAGGAAATACAATTTGAAGCATTTAGGCTAACGTCCATGTCCCCAACTTACACTCAAATGGCTGAGTTAAAAATAATCATAATATATAGATACAGATACACAGAATACTAAGGCAAATGGGGCAAAATATAAACGACTGGTAAAACTAGGTAAAAGATATAAGGCAGTTCCTCATTCTAGTAACTTTTTTCTCTTTTAAATATCAACATAAAAAACCCTATTCCCAAACCATATAAATTATGCTTTCAATTCTTATGTTTATATTAGATCTACTGTTATATGACACACAAAGAGAATTTTAGGGAAAGGAAATATGAGTTCAATGAACTTAATTTTCTGTAGCGTAATACAATATATAAGTGGCTAGGTGATTTTTCAATTAATGTTAATATGCTATTTAATACCTTGAATATAGTAGGCAAGCAATATGTACCTGTGGGCTAAAAAGAAGTAATTTATTTTTAGTAGGAAAGTCAGCATCCCAAATAAAAGCATGGAGATACATACGTGATATGAAATAAAAACTTTTAAAAAATTAGCTTAAAGTGTGAATGAGCCAGAAAAAGGCGGAGGTTAAGAGCTCTTGCTCTGGAACTGATGGGCTCAAGGATTTGAAATCCAATATCCACTTAGTATACTGACCTTAGGGCAAGTTGTTTAAAACTTCCCTAAGCCTCAGTTTTGCTCATCTGTAAAATGGAGATAATAATGAAGCTCACAGGGTTACTGTGAAAAGTGAATTAAAGAATCCTGTGCCTCATAGTTTAAAATGTTATTTATTATTATTATCTAATGAGTTCTAATGCTTCTGTACTTGATTGTTTCTTTCATAGGAAAGAGAATCAACATTCAAACCAAACTAAAAAATAAATTCGTTTAGTGGGTATCCACTGTCAACTGTTTGAAAAAAATCACACTTTCAATGAACTTCAAAAACCAACTTATCCTGGAGGAAAGCATAGTTAAAGGTTCTTTTTAAACTTTCTAGGTCACTAGTCTCACTGGCCCCTCTTTCTCTCCTCTCCCCTGAGACTCTACAACATTAGACATGTTTCTTCAAATAGAGAAATGCTTAAATTAAGCATGTTAGGCTTTCTGCTTTTTCTACTGTAGGCCCACTGTTTATTTTCTTGAATCTGGAATGAGTCCCTGTATCTCTCAGGTCAAACCTGAACTACTTCCTTAACATTCTGAAATCCATTGAGCCAGCTTCCTTCACGTTCACCTTCCAAGTGGTCCCTTCACTGTAGTTCATCTGGATACTCAAAAATGCTCTTACTGAACAAATGATTTTTGACCTCCACACAGCACTTATTAGTATAGATCATTCCTCACACATAAAATGCCTTCTGGCCATTATGTCTGTCCAGTCATATCCATCACCTTTTCCAAAATAAATAAGCAGCAATCCATGGAGCCTTTCTTGAGCATCATGAAATTCTTCATTCACTCACTCAATGCATTCATTCAACAAATATTTATAGACATGGCAAGGAACAGGACAATTGTTCTTTCTCTTACAGAGTTTACATTCTACTAAGGGACAAGCAATATAATAATAAATGATAATAAAATAACTGAGGAGAACAGAAAGCACAAAGAAGGAAATAAAATATCATAATGTTTAAGAGCATGACTGTTTATGTGGGAGGCAACTTCAGTGCAATCAAGGAAAGCCTTTCTGAGGAAATAAATTTAAACTGACACCCAAATGGTAAAGTGGAGCCAAGCAAGTGAACATCTGGGGGAAGAGAGTCTTTCTGGCAGAGGGAAGAGCAAGTGCAAAAGCTCAAATGGTAGGCAAAGAACCTGGAGCGCTAGAAGCACAGAAAGAGGTCAACGAATGAGGCCAAAGTGCAGGGCACAGGGGAGGGCGGGAGAAGGTCAAATGTGCTGGCAGGGGCTGGATTATGAAGGTGATGGTAAGGTATTTGGATTTTATTCTATGCCCATGAGAGGGTTTTACATTGTTTCTTTCTTCTTACGGTAGATATTTCATGGACGTATATAAGCTTTCCACACTATAGGTGCTTAATACATGCTTGTTAGGGGCATAAATTAGAAAAGCATCTAGGAGGGAAATGGAGCCAATACTCTAAGATCATGGATGATGGTTTCTGTCACCAACTTGTACCTGTGCTCCATCAACCTTGACTTCAGGTCAATAAGCCTGTTACACTGCATGAAAACAGAATTGTCATGGCAACTCTAATTAGATGGGTTTCTTTCCAAGGAGGATGAACCAAGTACTACACTTGCAGGCTGGTTTGGTTCTCTAAAACACCTGAAAGAATTGCAATCCTCTACAAGTTGGGACATTTAGTACAGGGAGGGCCCAATTTACCAACAGAGTGGGTTCCTAAAGTTGGCTTGTTTGTGAGGAGTTTGGGGAATGCATTTCCCTTTAGAAAGAATGTTATAAAGGAGGTTAGACTCGGGCCAATCCACTAAAGCTTTTTAAAATTCATAAAGTGGCAGAAATACCGTAAATTTGCATTGAGAAAATAATAGAAGTGAATTCTTTTGAAATGTAGCAATTAACCAAAAATTAAGTTGGAGCTTTTAATTTTTCTTCATACTGTCATTTGAGGAAAGGAAGTTTTAATTAAAAGAAAATGAGGAGAGAAGTAGAAAATTTAGTAGAGATTCTATTAAGGAATTCTGGGCACCATCAGGCTTTTAGACATTAATGTCACTAATTTTTTATTATTATTACTTTGGATTCAGGTGTCTCTCAGATAGCTTAGTCATGATCATGGTCGTTTTTGGCTCAGAAATAGAAGAGCAAACCATGAGGAGTGGCTGTCCTGAGGTTGCTGGGCCGTCTTGAGGTTCTCCAAGGAAATGGAAGAGATTAAAGAGAAAGATAGCCTAAAATACAACTATGGGAACTATGAGAAACTGAAAAAGTAAAATGAAGGAAAAAGGGAAAGAGGAAATTCCCATGAGAGTAGGCAAGAGTGGAGGGGTAGAAATTGGCTCACCTAGGACAGCTTGATTGTTACCAAAAATACAGGGAAATGAAGAGGAAGGAGAAAGGAAGAAAAAGAGGACAGGTGCAAAGGGAAGGAGTGGGAGGGTAAGGACCAAACACTGACTGGTCTTGGATGGACGGAAGAGAAGAAAGTTTTCATTCTTTTATTCAAATATATGGGATATTTGAAAATTAAATGGTACATTCTTCTAAGACTGAATTTGCACTTAATATAACTCTGTTGCATATTAAAGAGAGTTTAATAAATTACTGTTAAATATACAAACACTTGTATTTTTTTGTATACAAAAAATATATTGTGTTTTGTTGTAACAACAAAATAACAACAACAGCGAGCACTTATTAAATGTCTATTACCTGTTAAGCATTATATATATATATATATGTTACCTCATTTAATCCTCACAACAACATGAGATAGTTATTAGCCCCATTTACAGATGAGGAAACTGAGGCTTAGACAAGTTAAGTAGTCTGCCTAAGGTCACACAAGCTAGTAAATGATGAAGGCCACATTAGAACAAAATCTGATTCCAAAGTGCATTATCTTAACTTCTCTGCTCTATACCTGCCTCAGTAAATATTACAACAATGCTAAGAAAGGAACGAACCTCAAAGGTCAGACCTTCAACAAGTATTTGACCAATTCTTCTTAACATTCATAGATGTAGAATTAACAGTAACATGAATTCATATGCCAAACTGCTTTCTCTAGAATCTTCCTCTTCTTTAGATTAACATATTTTACCACTGGCAATATGAGACCTGCAATGAGTACTTGGGGAAGGCAGCAGTTACAGGATAGATGGCATTTGCCAAATCATATAAGCATATCAACAGACGCAGAAAAAATATGATAAAATCCAACAGCCATTCATGACAAAAACTCGCAAATTAGGAATAAAGGAGAGTGTCCTCATTTTGATCAAGAACCTCTATAAAAATCCTACAGCAAACATCATACTTAACAGTAAAAGACTGAAAGCTTCCCCACCTAGGCTCAGGAACAAGGCATGAATGTCTGCTCTCACCACCCTGATTCAATAGTACTGGAGGTCCTAGCCAGTGCAATAAGGTGAGAAAATAAAATAAAAGGCATATGGATCAGAAAGAAAAGATAAAACTGTCCTTATTTGCAGATGACATGATTGCCTATGTAGAAAACCCCAAGGAATCTACTAAAAGCTCATAGAACTAATACACAAAATCAGCAAGGTTGTAGAATATAAGATTACCATATAAAAATTAATATTACCATATATACTAGTAATGAACATATGGAAACCAAAATTGAAAGCATAGTACCTTTTATAATTGTGCTCCAAAAATAGATAGATAGATAAATAAATCTCTAAATATAGATAGATAAATAAATCTCTAAGTATAGTACAAATGTAAAATAGCACAAAGGAGTTCTTCTGTGGTGATGTAACAGTTCTAGATCATGATTGCGGAGATGGTTACATGAAACTATACATCAGATAAAATTGCACAGAGCTACACACACATGTGCATACATACACACAAATGAATGCAGGTTTAAAAAGTGATGAAGAGAGGATAGATGAAGTATGACAAAATGTTAAAAATGGAGGATGACTATCTGGAGCCCACTATACTACGTTCTCTGGTTTTGCGGATGTTTGAAAACTTTCTTAAAAAATTATTTTTAGGGCTTCCCTGGTGGCGCAGTGGTTGAGAATCTGCCTGCCAATGCAGGGGACACGGGTTCGAGTCCTGGTTTGGGAGGATCCCGCATGCCGCGGAGCGGCTGGGCCCGTGAGCCACAACTACTGAGCCTGCGCGTCTGGAGCCTGTGCTCCGCAACAAGAGAGGCCGCGATAGTGAGAGGCCCGCTCACCGCGATGAAGAGTGGCCCCCGCTTGCCACAACTAGAGAAAGCCCTCGCACAGAAACGAAGACTCAACACAGCCATAAATAAGTAAATTAATGAATAAATAAATTTAAAAAAAAAGAGAGAAAAGGACTTTACTTCTCACCTCACTTACAAAAAATATATATATATATATATATTTTTAAGTCCCAACCTAACTCAACGTAAAGACAACAGTTAATCAGTTTCCAAAACCAACCTGACTATTCTCTTTTGTGGTGACTAATAGGAAATTCAGACAACATTAGAATGAAATTCTGTGGTACCCTCTGAAGGTTCTGGCTACTATATGCTCAGGGAATGCAAACTCACTTTATTACTGAGCCAAGAAAAGTATCATGATAAACCTGGAGAACCAAATCATATATAGATCTCATTCTGAAACCAGATTTAAAATATTTGAATTGTCTACCTCTGTCTTCATTTGCATAAGGAATTAAGATTTAACCCTGATATGAAATCACTTTGTATCTCTGTTCCAAAATCTCTGTTTTAAGTATTCTGCTTAAATGTTTTAAGTGTTTTGTTTAAAAGAAATTAAATCACCTTTTTGGAGATTCATTTCTAAGGGACTGGCCAAAAGTATTTAATGAATAAGCTTTAATGACTACTGTACTTCACTTTCAAGGAACACCTAATCCAGGAGTTTCTACTGGCACTATTAGGAGGAGGAAGGCTTGATTGCCCTTGCTTTTTCTTTCTCTTGCATTTTATAACTCTTTCTCAAGGGGAAAAACAGAAAATAATTCCTTTTTCATTGGAAAAAAAAAAGTCACTGGAGCACATGCTTTTGACATCTTTCTCTTTTCTTGAGACGTGAAGGTGAAATACTATCTCCTGCTACCACCTTTGCCACTGGGCACATTCCGAGGCCTTCTTTAATATCCAGCCTAACCATTATCAAACCTTGGTGAAACGCTTACTCTTTAGTCTTCCAGGAAGTTACCAGCACTCTCTCCTATTCTAGTATACGTCATTCATAATGCAAACACAGCACTTTCTCCTAGGGACATGGGATAAAGACTGGATTTGATCAGTCAGTGCACCACAATCATAGTTTGCGTGTTCCAGGCATCACAGATACTCAGCCTGTACACACCAGAGCAACAGCACCAGCTGGCTCCATTCTGATGATGGAGTTCCATAAATTCTGACTGATCATTGCCAGAGCTATACTGATTGTTAAATATTTCGAATAGCACCATAGTGCCAAGTGTTACGGTAATTCTGTACGTGCATTAAAAGTGCTCTAAAATTAGGAGTTTGGCATTAAAATATATACACTACTATATATAAAGTAGATAACCAACAAGGACCTACTGTATAGCACAGGGAACTATACTCAGTGTCTTGCAATAACCTATAATGGAAAAGAATCTAAAAAAGAACAGATATATACATATATGTATATAACTGAATCACTTTGCTGTGCACCTGAAACCAATACAACATTGTAAATCAGCTATATTTCAATAAAAATTTTAAAACGATGACAAAAAAGAACAATTTTAACAATACAAAATTTAAAAAATTTTAAATTTAAAAACAATTTAAAAAAAAATTTTAAAACCCAGTACTTTCTATGTTGTAGCATAATTTACTATTTCCTATGTTGTTCTTCCTCGTAGACTGTGAGCAGCTCAAGGGTGGAAACACATCTTTCTTATTTATCTTTGTAGCTATAGGACCTGGCTCCATCCCAGACGCGTGAGAGGTACCAAATATCTTATAAATTAATACAAGGCAGGAAGGCAGGGGAGGAGAGCCACAGAAGAAAGGCTCTCCCCTACCCCTGCTCCCCCTGCAGGCTTTTCTTTTTCAAGAGGCTAACGTGTTGAAGAGATGGAACGACATTACTCAAAGCCATGGAGCCAATGAGCCCAGGGATTTCTACATTTAAGGAAAGAGGCGTAAGAAAAGAATGGAAAGTTCCTCTTTTAGACACTATGGAAATGGAACCACAGGGTTAACAATTAGAACAGTTAAAGGTATGTGAACAAGGTACATAATTATACCTAGACTTCTGCTTTCTCTCTATACCAATTACTTTAAATTATAGACGTGTAGCTTTAGAGTTTAAGGTTACCTATTTTATGGAATAATTTTGCTTCTAAAAAGGTAAATCATACAAGAATCTTTATCTCAAGTAAACCATGCCTATATCTCAATCCCTAGGATTGGATTTGCAGCATGATCAAAAAAATCACTACCTCCTAATGGCAGGAAACCCTAACTGCAGGCCAAATGTCTAAGTAAAAACAGTCCTCAGTACTGGCCCTGAGGAATAAAGAACCCTCAGTGGCTGGACAGGTATCTGACACATGGCTGTTCAGTGAATGTATGTTGAATGAATGAATGAGTAATGTGACAACAATAACAACACGATTACAGCACATACATCATCTTCTACTAACCTGGCAGGCCTTCCCTCCTCTCAGTTGGCAATGCTTATAAGTCAGTGTCTAGAAACTTAAAAAAATTTTTTCTGTTCCTTATCAAGGTAACCCTTTTCCCCCAGGCCACACCTTCTACAGGGAATCTGAAGATCAGGCTAAAGTCCAAAGTTTCTATTATTGGCCAAGTCTCCACCCCCAATTTGTGAGATGCCAATCCTAACAGATAGAGAATAGGTAATCGGAACCTTCTCCACCCAATGCAGCCATGACAGAAAACACTGCCTCAGAGATAAACAAAGTAATCATCACCCCAACTCCACCTCCACTCTGAGGAAGAATCAGGAGAGAGAGCTGTTGACTTCCTGCTATGGACACACACAGCCCGGGGGCCCACAGTTAGCCAGTAAAAGATCTCTGAGCTGTGGGAATGGGGTGTGACAGCAACTATGACCAACTCAGCTGGCCGTGAATATCCAAACTTATTACTGCAAATAACTTATGAGGGACCCTCAGACCTAATTTAGCCTCATTGTACATTTCAGGAAACTGAGACTCAGGCATGTTAAAAGACTTGCCTGAGAACACAGACAGAGCCGGTAGAGGCAGAGTTGTGACTAGAAGCACCTGCCCGCGCTTCTGGCCTCCCAGCAGAGAAAGGGGACCAAGGATCAAAGAAGAAAGAGGGTGAAACCTATCATCAATCAGTTTATCTGACACTCTCTTAGAGGTTGCTTACCCCATCACCCCATTTGTCAACTCCAGAGCCCTTGCTCACCTGGTAGGTTTGTCAAATCCTATCTAAACAGGTAGAGGAGAAAATTGTTAGTAGGAACATAAGTTCCTTTATGTAAGGAACTTACATGAAGGTCTGAAGAATAGGAGAAGAGGGTGAACACTCAAGCAGGTATGCAAGAAAAAAGAAAAGGAAACCGAAATTGTGGGAAAGGTACAATAAAAGAAAAATTTGTCTAGAAGGCAGGGCCTCAGGGGCCCCTTTTGGACATCGGAAAGACTGAGTAAGCAGAGTCCCACGAGGGTGGGTCCTGATTCTAAGTTGTAAATATTGGGGTTGGAAAAGGGGGTATTTCTGCTAACTTAAAAAAAACTATTAAAGTTCTCAAAAACCACTGTCCTACAGTACTTATAAACCAAACTCAACAATTCAGCTTTTTTTTTTTTTTAATAGCAATATCCAGTTAAGAAATGTTCCATAAACATGAATGGCCTGCTACAGACACAACATCTTGGGCTGGGCTCTCTCTGTCCCACCCTGAATCTGTTCTGATCGCAGCCGGGCTGTTCTGGACCAGCATGAACTCTGGAGAGCGGTACCCAGAGCTAACTACCTGCACAAGAATCTTCTGTCACAGCTCAGTGAAATCTGGTGCAGGTGGGCAATCCCATTCTCACAGGTGTACACACACACACACACACACACACACACACACTTTAACACCTCACCCTCTCACTCACAATTCTTTATGAATTGCTCAGGAAAAATGTATTCCCTCTCCCTGTTCCATTTATGAAGCAAAGAAACAAAACACAAATGAAAACAATAACAGCAGAAACCAGGGACCTAAATCACAGAGGAGAAGCTACCAGGACTTAGCAGTGAACTAGACATATACTCATATTATGGAAAAGGAAATGAAATTAGACCTGATTAACAGTCGGCCTATACCACCAAATTTCAACTCTCTTTGAAATATCCCAAAATCGCCATCATTGTTTTCACAACAATCTTTATCTATTTTTACAGTGTCCTCTAATTTAACCTTATTTTTTTCCCCTCAAGTGCCAGCATTCAAGATGGTTGTGTATACAGATCATGTGAAACATTTATTGACAGAATACTGAACTAATGCTATCCCCTGGTCAAGTTTGTTGCTTTAAAAATTTGTTATTGTTTTTTATTTGATTTCTAATAGTGCAGCAGTTCTCTTTTCTGAGATACTTCATCCTTAAGTATTCAGGGGAGCTACTACTACAGTGGGTAAGCCCTCAGATTTGGAGTCAGAAAGATTGGCTTCAATCCCCATTCTGCCACTTAGACAGCTAGTATCAGTACTCACCTCACGGGGAGACTGTGAAGATCAAATGAAATAACGCGTGTACATCACTGAATGCTGTGCTTGGCGTAGGGCAAGCACTCAAGAAATATCAGATGCTATCCTCTCCCTCTCCTCCCTCTTGTAGTAGTAGTAGTAATCGTAGTAGTCGTAGTAGCAGTAGTAATAGGGGTAGTTGTCATAATAGTGGTAAATAGTGGCAAAATCACACAGAGTTTGTAGTTAGGAAGGGCTGCAGTCAAATCCTAGCACTGCCACTTAATCAGGGCTGCTGTAGGCATATAAGGAATCTTTATAAAATGATATACCCCTCCCCCAAAGATAAATGACAAAAAGATGCCCCTTCCTCTGGATTGAGGAACATGCCAAAGGGCACTGGCTTGGCAACAAGAGCAGCTGTGCAAGTGGAACACAGGTGGGATCTCAGGCCCCAATCACCATCTCATGGATCAGTATCATCATCATCATCATCATCATCAAGAACCCAGAAGAAAAATGAAGACTCAGAAAAGATGTCAACAGTTCTGGTTACTCTCCATTCCTGATCTTTCTAATATTCCTGAGTTCCACCTGTCTAATGGAGTCTTGGTCTATGGCTCTGATCAGGTCATCCTGATGGGAGACTCTTGGCCCTCTCTCCTTCTGGCTGAATTACATACACATTCCTAAGGCTGGCATTCAAGGTTCCCTATCTACCTCTGAGCTTTATAACCTGGAAGCTTTGTGAATACCTGCCTTATTCTTTCCTACCTTTTGCTAGAATATAAGCACCATGAGGACATAGATTTTTGCCTATATTGCTCAAATATGTAGCACCCAGAAGAGTGGGTGCTCAACAAATATTGGAAAATAAATACATTTGCTCATTTCAGACCCTTTCACCTGGAAACCCTTCCAGCCTTCAAAATTTTATCTTTCCTTCCATCTCTGTTCTACATGAAAGCTTCCCTGAGTCCTAATACATTTTCCATGGAATAATCAGAAAAAACTGCCCAATTTGAAAAGAAAGTCAGCAATGTAATTTTTATAATTTTAAAAGTTGAAGTATTGGTAAAATTATATACTCCTCTAGAAGTAGCCAAACTACTCTAGTGCCCTTTGGGAGGAATAAATTTATATTCATCCACTATAGCTATAAGTCAGGTACATACAAATGCCACAGATTGGTAATGTCTATTTAGTTAAAACAAGCAAAGTAAGTTACTTAGCTTCAATCCATACTCTACAAAAGAGCTGGGACCTAAGCCAGCTGAAATTTTAGATCTCATTAATTTCACAGGAAAAACTGCATTGAAGCTAAAATGGTGGACTCTGGAGTCAGAAAGTCAGAAACCTGGGCAAGTTAATCTCTCCGTGCCTTCTTCATCCGTAAAGTGGGGGACGATAACAGTACCTACTTTATTAGTTACGATAGGTTAGGCAATGCTGCAGTAACAAATAATTCCCCACACAGCAGTGTCTTATCACAGCAAAAGCTCATGGAAAGTCGGCTGCATGCACGAGCGACTGTCCTGGGCAGCTGTCCTCAATTCAATGGCTCAGTGATCCAGGTTGGCTGAAGAAGACAGTGACTAGAGAATCTAGTAAAAGAGGCTTTTTACCAACCCAGCGTGGAAGTGGCACTGTCGCAGTGACCCTATTCCTATAGAGACTGAGAAAAGATATTCCAAAGAGCCAGTACAAGCCCCACAGGTGACTCAAGCACTGGTTCATACTGCAGGTAACTGTAGGGCCTCTGTGCTTATGCATCCCTAAAAGTTCCTAGGTAACATTCTGCACGCTGCTTCTGTCTCAGAGACCAGGCTGCTTCTTAAATTCTCTAAGGTCATGGCCTAGTAACAATCATAATTTTCATACCATCTACTGCCAATCTCTAGTTCAATGCAAATACAAAATTATACTTCTGGACTTCCCTGGTGGCGCAATAGTTAAGAATCCGCCTGCCAATGCAGGGGACACGGGTTTGATCCCTGGTCCAGGAAGATCCCACATGCTAAGGAGCGACTAAGCCCATGCGCCACAACTACTGAGCCTGAGCTCTAGAGCCCGCGAGCCACAACTACTGAGCCTGCGTGCCACAACTACTGAAGCCCTCGCACCACAACTACTGAAGCCCACGCGCCTGGAGCCTATGTCCCGCAACAAGAGAAGCCACCTCAAAGAGAAGCCCGCACACCTCAACGAAGAGTAGCCCCCGCTCGCCGCAACTAGAGAAAGCCCGCGTGAGCAATGAAGACCCAACACAGCCAAAAATAAATAAATAAAATAAATAAATTTATTTAAAAAATTATATTTTTCCCGGAAAGCTACAAAAATTTAAATAGGATAAATAATATCTGTTCAAAGATGGGACATTGACAGACAAAATGAACAGATAGGTAACATGCAGGGAGAAGGTAATGGCAAAGACTGAAACAAGGGATTAATAACTAAAATATGTAAGGAACTCCAGGGAATCAACATGAAATAATGTAAAAATGGGCAAAAAATATGAATAGGCAATTCACAGAAGGGGAAACTTAAACGGGTAAAAGCAAAGTGATGATCAGTCTCCTAGTAATCAGAGAAATAAAAATTAAAGCAAGATGCCATTAAGATTGGCAAAAATTATAAGTTCACAGAATACAAAGTATTGGCGAGGATGTGGGAGCACGAGCATCCTCCAGGATTGCTGATGAGATTGTAAATCGGCACAGCCCTTCCGGAAGGGCGATCTGGCCCTGCTGTAAGAATGTTCACTGCAGCACGCTGAGACAACTTAGCTGTTTGTCACTACGGGGATGAAAAGCAAAATGTGGTGGATGCCTGGTATGGAACCCCACATGGCAATCAGGTTCAACAACCTACATATAAAAGGAAAGATCTTAAAAGCGTAAAGCCTAGTGAATGTAAGAAACAGAACAAGAACTTTAGTATATCACCTATGTAAATGAAAAGCATCACTTACGTAAAGTCCACAAAACTACACTATACCTATTTCAAGGGCATATCAAAAACATTATTAATGGGAATGGGAATCAAATGGAGATGAGGGTTAAGAAGTAATAAGAGAAAATAAACAGCCCTTGAACAGGCTGGTGGTCATGATACTGTGCTATATTAACTAACCAGCAGGACAAATTCAACTCTCCACCCTGAGGTTCCATAGATACTCATACCCACACAAAAAAAGTAGAAAATCATGGGCAGGAATTAGTTGATACTTATCCATGAAGTTCTCCCTAAAATTACTGACTGAGGTATGCAGATAAATAAAATAAAATAGGCTATGGAGTGATGAGGATCGATCTGAATATAAAAGACTTAAAGCAAATGAAAAATATTGATGTTGCTACTTGTTTTTTAACGGCTACAGTGGATCAAAATTGTTTCACAGCAGCCTTTACAAGTAAGCCCTTTTCTTATGGAATTAATTGATAAATGCTTTGAAATGAGAAACCCAGATCCTAAAATATAAGGCAGCCCTAGGACAACATATTCACAGAGACTTAAAAGAAGTAAACTAAGTGAATTCATTACCAAGGTCAAAGTACAACCTGTCACCTTAGCTCACTCTGACACTTCATTTTGACTTTCCTAGTTCTGGTATGTGTTAATTTTGGCACATTATTACCCTATACATGAGGGGTAATACAGGAGGTTTCCCACAATGGTTCATCAATAAGAATGTATTCATTCTGAGGGGGTGTAAGGACACAGGTGAGGTTAAGGTACAAAATACATGCCAACACTTTGCCATAATCAATGGCAGTAAAAAATGGGAGGAATTTCCCATTTTTGAAGCACTAAAGGCACATATTTGTATTGTGTTTTACAGGCTTTATTTTGCACTACCTGTTGAAAATTTTTATTATATTTAAGTCTCTTTTCCTTTTTGCTTTTATTTTCTCTCTCTCTTTTTCAGTACATCTAAAGCAAAGATGAGAGTTCTGATTATTTGTACTCATAGGTTCAATTTTTTCTTTTGGATATTTAAAGATAATGTTATGGGCAATGTTAAATAATGCCATGACCTACTCTTCCCCCAGCTGCATGTATTAAATTAACAAAAGCCCCAGCTAACATGTTCCCAACACATAAACTAGAGCAATAATACTAAGTCCAGCTTTGTCAAGTCCAATTCACCCTGCTGCTTCTGAAACAACTAGATGCTGGAATTAAAGTAGAATTTTCTATCCTTTGAGGAACCTTTTTTTTTTTTAAATTAATTAATTTATTTATTGGCTGCGTTGGGTCTTCACAGCTGCGCGCGGGCTTTCTCTAGTTGCAGCGAGCGGGGGCTACTCTTCATTGCAGTGTGCCGGCTTCTCACTGCGGTGGCTTCTCTTGTTGCGGAGCACGGGCTCTAGGCGGGCAGGCTCAGTAGTCGTGGCGCATGGGCTTAGTTGCTCTGCGGCATGTGGGATCTTCCCGGACCAGGGCTTGAACCCGTGTTCCCCGCACTGGCAGGCGGGTTCCCAACCACTGTGCCACCAGGGAAGTCCTGAGGAGCTTCTTAACACGGTAAGAATATAAGCAGTCCTTGATAAAGCTATTGAGAGAAAAGTCACTTCTTAAATCTGAGGAGGAGAAGGGAAAGGGGATAAGGACGGAGAAAGAAAGGGAGGGAAAGGGCACCAAAGGAGAAGGGAAGGAAGGAGGGAGGGGGGGCAACAGGAAGCAGGGGACAGGTGGGGTGGGGGAGGAGCCAGGGAGGGGGAGAGGAAGGTCAAAGTTGAGGACAACTAACAGAGCAAAGCTAAAGTAATCCGATACTGGGAACACAGTAAGCACCCCGGTCACGAGTTGCCCTCCATTAAGCAGTATTTAACCAAATCTTTCTGGTATCTTCCCGAGGGTTTATTTTCCTTCTCTGACCCAGCAGTGCTTTTCCAGCTGGTCGCACACTCCTTATCAGAGTGGAGGAGTGAACTGCATCCAGGGATCGTTCTGAGACCTCGGAGCACTCTCAGTTCTAAAGCTTTTAACTTCCTCTGGTAAAGGATACCCCTGGCCTGCTGTTCCCAATTGCTCCCCTGGCCAACCATCCCCGTGGCTCACCCCACGTGACTCCCCTGAGGGAGGAACATCCCGTCTTTGCATCTGTACTGTGACCACGGTGATCCTTCACCATCCGGAGCTTCAGCTCCGCTTTGTGGCCAGGCCTCTACCAGTCCTTGCGTCTTGCCAGAGGCTTTGTCTTCATTTTGCAACCTGTTCCTGCTGATGCACTGCAGTTTCTTGCCAGCATCTTTGTAAGTCTCAAGACTTAAGAAATCCCTGGCAAGAAGCTGTGGAGGATTAGATGCGGCTACAAAATGGAGATGAAACTCCTGATACAGCCAAATCTTAAGAGTTTGGCCACGCTTGTTCTTGATTTTTTTCTTTCCTTCCCTTCATATTAAAAACCCACCTAAACACAACAGAAGAGCTTTTAAGCAAAATTAACAACAGTCTGTCTCTTGGTGTCAACTAAAGCCACAAGCTAAAGGGTGCTCCTTATGCACATGGAGATTTAGAGCGCCATGTGGCACCTCGGCCAACATCACAGCCTCTTTGAGTGGGCACTGGCTTCCTCAAAAATATCATCTCTCTTGGCATCCTACTCGAAGCCCCGTATATAAAAAATAAATATAAATGAAAATGTGTGCGTAAAGCAGCAAACAAATGTTGAGGAGATTGAGGGTCCACATTAGCCATATGGTATTTTTGGGTAAAAACAATCATTATGTGATATTAGGACCAAAGAATATGAAATTCAGATTCATCTCTAAAATCTGGCATCTTGTTTATTTCTGCTATCCTCATTGTATAATACTAGGATTCCTTCTTTCCTTATAGTTAAATCCTTAAAAACAACAACAAAAAAAGACATTTTAATATAGAATAGCATACTGGTTTTTTTTTTTACTGAAACACAGGACATAACTTTTTTTTTCCTACATTTTTTTCCCTACTTAAAAAAAAACCCTGAACTGTAGTTGATTTACAATATTGTGTTAGTTTCAGGTGTACAGCAAAGTGATTCAGTTACATATATATATTCTTTTTCATATTCTTTTCCATTATGGTTTATTACAAGATATTGAATATAGTTCCCTGTGCTATACAGAAGGTCCTTGTTGTTTGTCTATTTTATATACAGTGGTGTGTCTCTGTTAATCCCATACTCCTAATTTATCCCTCTCCCCTCCACCCTCACCCCCTTTCCCCTTTGGTAACCATAAGTTTGTTTTCTACACAGGATATAACTCTTTGGTTATTAGTGAAATTTACCGCCCCCCACCCCATAAAAAAAAAAAAACAAAAAACTTCGTAAACTTGTAAATGGCCTAGAGTTTTTCATTACAAAAGCCAAACCTTGTAGTTCTAGTCTATTTTTGGAAAGGTCAATGATGCTACCTATTGTTTGAATTTGATTGGCTGTTTCAGTCAAGTAAGCAAGAGGAGGAAGTTACTTAAACTATTATTCCTAGAGGAGGAGGCCAATTAATTGCTTCGGCAAACTCCCAGCTGCCTACTAATATGCACTTGACCCCTGTGGCTAATTGAGTGCGTGCGCAGGATGGTTACAGATGGATAGTTCGTGGTCCTTTTTTCCATCTGAAATGATACACTGCTTTTATTAACAGGGAGTGAAGAAGAGGGTTAATATCTATAGATAACATTATATTTCATTCACTTCTCTAACAAATGATTAGCCTTTGCAGCCTTCCATTAGTAGACGGTAATAATGTACAAAAATATTCAGCAGAGAGACACTTGGACCTAGTGAGAGGCAAATGGTGAATGGTGATCCGTGAAAAATGAACACAGAAGACTCAACAATGACTGATGAGGGAAAGGAATTTAGTGCAGAGGCTCAACCTTTCGTCCTGCCTTCTCCTTTTAGTGTTGTGCGCTGTCAATAGCCTAATAGATAGGAAGGGTTGTTCAGAAAGTAGGTTCTAAATCAACCGTGAAGAAGGTAAGCAAGAGTAAAATGTGTTATTCCCCTAAAAGGCACATTTCATACATTTAGTGGAGAAGACAGCAGTGCTAACTGTGATTAGCAGTTCATTCTTATTACCACGTACAGAATGAAGAGGGGTTTCCTAATACTTACTTTACAGAAGAACAGGGTGTTGGGGACTGCCCAGCTCTACCCATGCCCTGCTTTACTGTCAATTACGGAGCACTTACTTTGTCTTACTGTCCAGGGTATTTCGTTCTATACCTGACTATGGTTCCCAAATTTTGGCCAGAAACTCAAGGGTTATAGGCTCTCGAAACTTCAGTTGCTGCATGCTGCTACCTTCCTAGAACCCAGTCTGCCAACCTTGACCCAGCACGCTAGCTGGTTCTCTACTCCTCACCTGCTTTACTGCCAAATTAAGGGAGAACACAATTCCTGAGCTCTTCTCCAGTCTTGCCTTAGGACACTAGTTCCTCATCTCCTTAGCGAATACCTACTCTAAGTTTTATCCTCTGGACTTTAACTGCAGTCTATACAAAATAAGAATTCATTCAGAGAATTTATTGAGCACTCACTGTTTGCCAAGCACAATTCCAGGAGTTGGGTGTATGGTAGGGAACAAAGTCTTTTGTGAAAATTTTACACTGAGAAACAAAGACTGTAATCTGCTAGAAAAACCCACAGCCGCCTGAGCAGCATATACAGGCTAGGAACAGGAAGAGCTGGGTGGCACTAACCTGTGCCAGCCTAGCCAAGAATATGCACGTAAAACATGCAACTTGCTGCAAGCAGGTAATGAAAGAGCAGAGGCTGTGAGTCGGCCAAGAAGTCAATTCAGCATGCAATGTAACAAATGCCACCTTGCTTCTGGGATTACACCAACTGGCACGATGCTTCCAAAATCAATTGTCTGTCCTCAATGCTGACCCAGCAAAGGGATTAGCACTGCATTATAAAAACGAGTCCAAGAACTGCAAAGACAAGGAAGGCACTAAAAGGTATGCTGGGACAGAACCATGGGAACAGGTACACAAATTCGAGCCAACAAACCCCAAATTCTAGCTTTTAATAATCGCACCTAAACAGTGGGCACTCCTGATCCTGCCTTCCCAGGCTGCTTAGTGGGAGCGGCCCTAGGGGCCCTAAGGCCCAGTCACCCACTTTCTCCTTCTTTGGCTGCCCTAGGGGGTCTTGCTCTGGTCAGAATGCTCCCCTCTCTGTCCTGCTGCCAAAATGACCACACTCTTAATCCACACCCCCCTGCCCTCCATCCCTAAAGCCCACAAAGAGCCTGCTTTAGGGTTGTTTATTTGGGGAGGGTTATTAAGATCAGAATTGACTTTTAATATAGTTAGGGCATAGTTAAAAAGCTCTCTTCTTTTCTCTCTTTTTTTCCCCCTCCCACTTGCATCGTGCAGGTCAAGACCCAAGATTATGGATATCACAGGGGGTCTCTGCTTACCTAAAGGCCTGAGGTAAGACTGATATTAACGAAGAATACTGCAGCCAACTAAAAGCTCTAATATCTGAAGACTGGAAGAAGACCCAGTCTCCTGGTATTTAGTAACTGCAGCTAAAGGCAAGGAAGGTAAGGAGGGGGCAGGTGCTTTGAATGTAAAGCAGGAAGGCAGCTTGGGTACCAACAACCCAAAACTATGTTAAAGGAAAGTCTTTGGTTAAAGGTTTTCAGACCCTCTGACAGTATAAATGCAGGCTGCAAACTTGCTTGAAGGCTGCCTGTAGTTGTGAATCCCCAGCAAAGAGCTTTTGCTCCCTTCTATCTAATACCAAGGTCATGGCAGGCATGTTTCCTTGCTGTCCCCTTCTGTATTACAGATTCCTTTCTCATTTATCTTTACATGGAGGGTATTGCACTTTGGGGCCCCAATTTTATATGGGTCCCTCTTATTAGACTCCTCACCTTGGGCAAAACCTTGGATTTGGCTCCTGTCCCCTACATCCAACAAGTTATCAGAACCCAAGTCCAAGGGCATCATGGTTAGGTAGATGTCTCTGGGTGAAAGCTGACTTGAGTGCTAACCTACTCTGCTGGATTCCTGCTTAAACATTATTTCTGGCTTTTGAGGTTATGTTACTTTCTTTCAGTTTTTATTTTATCTTATTTCATTTCCAGAGCTTTTAGTCAGAGAGTTGTTCAGGTACTTAATCTTACTTACGGGGAGAAACAGAAGCTGGGACGTATATTTTGTGTCAGAAAGTTCCCCAGATGATGCCGATGATTCAGGTGTGATTACTAGGGCTCTAAAGCATAGCTGTAGTAGACATAATTTCCTGATTCCTTCGAACAAAAATAGCTGTTACCTAGCTAATCTCTTTTACCATCTTCATCTTCCATCTAGGTTTAAGGGTAGGACATGTAGATAACTGTAAAGAGGAAACGCTCTAAGCTAATATGCCATGCCCCTTTTCCATAGCGAGTATTTGCGGTACTTGTAAACAGGAGAAAAGCACATTCTGAGCACTCACAAAGCATAAAAGTCCTCTGTTTTGTGATTTCACATACACTATTTCTTTTTACTTCTTCTTTCAGCCTGGTAAGTTAAGTATTATGAGCTGCTTCTTTACAGATAGAGGAGTTAAGCTCAGAGAGGCTAAATAAATTGGTCAAGGACACACATGCGCTGAAGCTTTGAGCCAAGAGTCAGTGTGACTCAAAAGAACGTATTTTTCCTCTACCCATAATGTTGTTCCTCAGTAGAAAATAAAGGCTCATGTCCTCCTGGAGCTGACATTTTCATTGGTAAACTGGTGTGTCAATTCAGAGATGAAGAAACTGAGGTTAAAAAAAAGATCAGTGACAAGCGCACAGACACAGGCCAAGTGAATGGCAGAGTGGACACTGTCTGCTGAGTCCCTGCTTCCAAACACCAAGCTTAGCTTAAAAAAAATTTTTTTTTTAATTCTGAAAAAAGTCTTTAACTTTGGATTAATTACGCACTATTGTGAGAGGCACGATGCTCACCACGGTGGAAGCTGGCGCTTACTTCTAAAGTATGGCGGCTCACGGTGCAGTACCTTCTAACTTGTTGGCACTAGTCACAGCCCCAGTGCCTCTGGGATGGGATTCTGTCTTTGCTTGCTCAAATTGATACTTTATGTGTGTGTTAGACTTGCCCAAAGCTACTTCTGTATTAGACAGACTTGAATTTTTAACTGTTTTGTGTGAAAAATGTGTTATGTTCAAACTGGCACACTCATTTCTGCTGGTAAGTTGACTAATGGCCTGTGTCAAATACACTGACTGAGACCTTATGTCCGATGAGAGCCACTTTTTACACACACAGGTTGTTCACACACACATATGTAATGTGAACAGACAACACATTTTTTTTGTTCAATGATGATTCACTAGTGTACCTAGAGACTCTGGCCTTCTAAGACACCCCCCACTTAAAAGGAAGGAAACTGTCTTCCCTCGGTTGCTGAAGTATGAATCCAGGAGTTGGCTCCATGGGGTCCATGCCCCTGCCCTCTGGAATTCTCATGTCACAGGAATTTTTTTTCCCAGACAGAAATCTGGATATAAAAACAAATAAACAATAAACTATCCTGACACCTGGGGAAAATTCTGTAAAGGTTATATCGTATTACTATCTATAAGAGACTAAGAAATCTGAAAAGTATAGAAGAAACCGTGTCCAAACAAATCTAAAGCTATAAAACAGAAGGATAAAGGGAAGACCAACACAAGTACAAATAAGCAAAAACTGCAGATGTGTTCTTAACAGCATTCTTGCAACTTGCAAAAGTTAGCATACCTTCCCCAAGGTGTTTAAAAACACCAATGTGACATTTGGGAAAAGGGGAAACAGAAATTAATTATCCTACTATTAAAAAAAACCTCATTGCATTTAACCTCAGAGAGCTTCCCCTGTACTCAAATCTTTCTGGTTTTCCCTGCTAGAGCACAATTTTCTCTCTGGTAATAGGATTCCCATTTAAAATGCCTATGTTGGAACTATACAACAAGTTGTGAGGGAAACACTGAAAAGTACGGTTTTACTAACCAGCATCAGTGACAGTCACTGTTTATTTGGAGAGGTTTCTGTTTTCTTGGCAGAAAAACAATGTAAACAAAGTCAGTCTGGTCACCATAAGCTTAGTTCCATCCAAGAAAATCTTGCCTAGCAACCTTCTTAATCTTGAGGACCACCAACAGGACTTCACAAGGAACTTTGGGAGCTGTGAGCAGAAAACCTACTGCAGAGACAGGGAGCTGACAAACGGACCCATGGTCTCCCCTGCTCCTACCACGAGCCCCGACACGATCTGTCCCCAGGAAACATCGTCATCTGTCTCTCGCCCACCTGCCTTCCATTGTAACCTCTGGTCACACTAAGCTCTCCTCTCTGCCTCTGCATAGGCTGTTTCTTTCGAGTGGAACGCTCGCTCCCATGCTTTGCGTGGCTAACCCTTCCTTATCCTCAGGTCTCAGTTCAAATGTCTCCTTCCCTCGACTCCCCACATCTGGATCAGGGGGTCCAAGTGCTCCAGAGCACCTCCTCCTTTCCCCCTCGTAACGCTTATCAAACTGTACCACACCCCACTTTCCCCCCGCCCCCCTCCCCCCACTTTAAGGGCAGCTTCTCAAAGGCAGTGACTCATCTGTTTTCTTCCTTGTTTTATTTCTATTGCCTACAGGACCTGACACCTGGCAGGTGCTCAGGGAATATCTGCTGACTAAGTGAATGAAGCAAAATGAGGAAGCAGAGAAGGGAAGAGAAAAAAGGGAAGAGAGAACTGCTTTTGAAGGAGCAGGGTGGGGTGTCCGTGGCAATAATGTCATAAGTTTTAGTGACATCATCTGTCTCTACATAGAAGTTTCATGACATAGCCTTCTTTTCCTTCTTGTAAGCTGCGAAGATTACCTACCTTGGGTTTTCTTGAGCAACGAACAAGCAGGCAATGAAACCCCAGGCAAGATAACAACAGAAGTGGCAATAACCCCTTGCATTTTTATGCCATTTTACAGTTTTTAAAGAATGGTCATATGACTCTCATATCAATTCTGGGAGGCAGGCAGGGCGGGTATTATTATTACTCTCATTTTGCACATGAGGAAACTGGGACTGTGTGACATGACTTGCCAATGTCAAGTGTTTATTAAGTGGCACAGACACAGCCAGAGACCAGGCCTTCAGACTCCTCGCTGAGGGTTGACTTGGGTTCACTCAGTGCAGTGCATAAATCTAGCGTCTTGCCTAATACCTGAGGAGGAAGGGCTCAGGAGTGCAGAATTATCAGCCTCTAACTCGAACAAATTAAAATCTAACCAAAATGTAATTTTATAATGTGCCTGATTTATTCTTCATAGGTACAGAACTACTGCTCAGGAACAGTTTCTTTGAAACAAATGCAAATACAAGCTAAGAAAAGGCGCTAGAAACCCAGTCCAGTTGACAAAGACCCACAAATTGTGATTGCTTTAGCTTTTCTACCCGGCTTCACGTATAATCTCCTGCCAACATCAGTAGGACACTGAGCTCCAGTCAGAAACATCTCTTTGATTGATGTCATCAGTTAAATGAAAATGATCATATTAAGCAATCAATATTTTTTTTTCCTACAGTTTTGAGGAAAAACTGACATAAAATAAACTGCACATTTTCAAAGCATACAATGTTAGTGACTTTTGACATACGTATACACTACACCCGAGAAACTATCATCACTATTAAGATAATGAACAGATTCATCATCCCTCAGAGTATCTTGCACTTTGTAATCTCTCCCTCCTGCAACTACATCACTCCTACCCCCAGGCAACCGCTGATCAGCTTTCTGTCATTGTAGACTTGTTTGCATTCTCTAGAATTTTATATAAATGGAATAATACAGTATGTACTCTTCTTTGTCTAGTTTTTTTTCCCCACTCAGAATGATTATTTTGAGATTTATCCATTGTTGGATGTTTCGATAGTACATTCATTTTTACTGCTGAGTAATATTCCACTGTATAGGTATGCCACAATGTATTTATCCAATCACCTGTTGATGGACATTTGAGCTGTTTCCACCTTTTAGCTATTATAAATAAAGCTGCTATGAAAATTCATCTGCAAATATTTGTGTGGACAATGCTTTTATTTCTTCTGCTAAATACCTGGGGGTAGAACGAGTGGGTCATTTGGCAGGTGTATGTTTAACTTTGTAAGAAACTGCCAAACTGCTTTTCAAAGTAGATGCTTTTCAAAGTAGTAGACTATTTTATATTCCCATGAAAGTTCCAGTTTCTCTATATCCTTGCCAACACTTGGTTTGGTCGCTGTTTTTATTTTTAGCCATTACAGTGGGTGTATACTGTTGTGTTCTTTATTGTTTCTTGTATATGTCTTCTCTGCCCAACTAAATTGCAAGCCCCTCGGGAGTAACACTATAATTTATACTTAATTATAAATCTACAATGCTTGGAATATTGATAGGCAACAGGAAATAAATCTTTTTTTTAATGAAGGGACTCATAAATTCAGCAAACCTTGTCTAAAACTCTAGTCTATCTGTATTCAGTACTAACTTACAATTAAGCAGGTAAAAAACCAAATATTAAATATGTGTTTGTTGTATTCAACTGTAGCCTAGAGACTAAGGGGTTCAAGTAAGTGTGGATTTGCCTTCCTGTCCTTAGGGAGCTCACAAGGAAGGAAAGCATCCCACTGCACACCTAGACGGCAGAGACCATCCCACTACATACCTAGACGGCAGTTCTAAAAGGGCCCCAAGGCCTGTTGTTGGGGGAAACCTAGTTTCATGATGGCTTCTTTCCACTTTTCCATTTCGGTCTCTGGTATATGCAGTTCTGACAAATACCTGTTACTATCTGATTGAGTCTGTTTACAAGATACAGGCAGTTGTTTATAAGACACAGGCCAAATTCTACCCTTTGATATCCGAGAATTATTTTCAGTGATTTCAGGCCCATTACTGGATTCTGGATTCTAGCCCTAACTATTTCTCAGCATAGTTCAAGACTGTAACCAACTTGTTTTCAAGCCCTTGAACTGTAGGGTCCCCCTGACCCACATAATAAATCAGTTTCAAGCTTATTCACCACAAAGTTTAAGGAAGTCATCAACAGAGTTTTTTAAGTGGCAAGCGAGTCAGATGGTTGGGATGTTATGCCCTTGTCACACAGGTGAATGTGTAGGTAGGATGAAGAAAGTGATATATGCCCAGAAAGGAGGGCATGAGAGGCATCAGGAGCAAATATATGAGGCTGGCATTGTGTTGCAGATCATATGGCGGCAATGTCTCAGGGTTTACCTAGTCTAGAGCTTAAAACATCAAACTTGCAAATAAGATACTTAGGATCTAGCCTATGTTTGCAATTTATCATCTTATGCAAGTCTCAACTTTTCTGAGTTCCTCCACGTCAACCATCTCAATCCACATTGCAGGCTATAGATAACAGAGACTGTGTAAGCGAATGGCTGTGAGAGTCATATGTAATGCTGTATTTAACAGGTAGCTGCTTAACCCAAACTCACTACAGAGAGTGCTAAGGGTACCCCACCCAGTATTCCCTTAAAAACAAAAACAGGAATAATTTGTAAGGGACAGGTGTATTTGGGGAAAATAAACAGTGTCATTATAGCACAGTTAATTAAGAAACATTAGTTCAAAATCCACCATGCCTCATATAAAATTTGCTGATATTTATGGACCCAAAGACATTAACAATCAATGGTGGATTTGTGTTGTATTTCTGATGCCCAGCAACCCTCAGGTTCAATCCCAGAGAATTCCTTCATATCTACTGCCTGGACTCGGGGTGGGATAAGGGGAAGCATGCTCTTGTAAATTACAAAAGTAGTAAAGAAGCATCTTTAAAAAGTAATCCCAATGGTCCTCTTATAGAAGAACAGTAATAACAATACTATGTGTATATATGTGTGTGTGTTTGTTTCAATTCTGTTAGTAAAAGTCAGAGGCCATTATCAAGATTTTTCTTTAGACTTCAAATATACAGATAAATTGACAGAATAGATAAAATTTTACATTAAAAGACTCAAAGTACAAAGAATCCCCTGAACTGTTCCTATGACTCTGCTTTGTCTTTAAAGCACTGTAGAGCAGAACTGTAGGCAAAAAGGCCTCTGCAATTCCTCCTCCACTTACTCAAGTGAGAGCTTTAGAGATGGAAGAATATACTTATTTAACAAATATTTGCCAGTCACTGTGGAAGCCACAACAAAAAAGACACAAAACAGACATGGCTCCTGCCCTCAAGATGCTCAGTCTAGTGGCTTTTCTCTACAGGTCTCTAGGAGCTCAGTATCTTGCTACTGTCACTTTCCTAGGCAAGACCCGGGCTGAGTTACAGAGGTGCTCAGGAGAGAGAGGTGACTGCATGCAACAGAAAAAAGTCAGCAACCAAGGTTCACATACCACAGAGCCAGTAACGGGTACAATCAAAACCTATTTCTCCATTATTAAAAATGTTGAATTCCTTATGATCCACAGTGTTACAATAAATAGTACAGAATAATGAGCTAGGCTACAGCCCTTCCTCAGTATTGTCGAATTTGACTTGCCTCTCTTCTCCTCTGTTTTCTCCTTTAGACCATACTTCTCACCTCCCTTTTGACAGTAATGTCCTCTAAAATTTCCCCATAAGGGTGAAAATTCTTGCCACGCATTTCTGGATTTGTTTCAAAAACAATCCAGTGTGTGTGTGGGGGGGGGGGGGGGGGGAGGGGCAGCTGGGACAGGGAAGTGAGTGGGGTACAAGACTGACCACAGATAAAGGAAGGATGGTGACGGCTACCTGATGTTCATTATACTATTCTACTTTTGTATATTTTTGAAATGGCCCATAAAAAGTTAAAATTAAATAATTTTTAAAAAACTTACTGCATCAACATTTTGCCCTGAAAATATGGTGGTAGGCTAAGGTAGGACTTAACCATGGATTTGCAGACATAACAGAAATGCATTAATTTGCATTCATGAGTCATTCTCTTTTAAATAAGGAAGCCGTGTTTTCAGCTCTCTCTCTTTCACTCTTCTTTACCATTTCCCACACTAAATCCTACCTTTGGGTACTCACCAGCTTTTACAGAAAGAAATCAGTGATATTCCACATAAGACCAATTCTTTTAGGAAGTGCTTTGTCACATTTAAAACTAACTTTTAGCCCACGCACCACAATGAAGGGGAGCCCCCGCTCGCCGCAACTAGAGAAAGCCTGCGTGCAGCAACGAAGACCCAACACAGCCATAAATAAATAAATAAATAAATAAATAAATAAATAATAACTTTTATGAAAAAGATGTATTTAAAAGGGCAAAAAAATACCTTAAGTATTTAAGATAAATAATGAAAATAAAAGAAAGGTGGTGATCGAGGTAATCTGCTTTACTTTCTAGGTAGTTTGTCCCCACTCTTCTTTAATAGTAAACTGGAAAGCTTTCACGCACTGACCCCTGCCCTGGGGATCACCTGTGGACCAATATGTATTCAGACAAGAGTCTCAGGCTGAAGACTGGAACTTGAGACCTAATTTATTTTCAATATAACTGAAGTTTAACATTACAGGAGTCCAAGCCAGTTCCAAAACTGTGCCCAGTGATGTTTCTGGCAGGTGTGCATTCCGGATCATCCATGAAGGTTTTTAAAATTGCTTGATATGTAACCATGACAGATTTTAAAGATCAAAACACAGGTGTGTGTCAGTGTTGCACAATTCTGCGGTAAGGGCAGAACATGAGATCATTCTACCTAGAAACACACCCAAACACAAACACCCACCAGGGGTTCAGGTGTATGGCTCTGTCTGCAGGCAGATGAATTTATCTCTGGAGTTTGTTCTAATATAATTGGTTCTGATAAGAAATGAGGTTTTGATACATTAATACTACCCCAAACTGGGTAGGTCTTTTCAGCTGACGAGCACCTTCTACACCTGCCTTTATGTTCTTTTTAACCTATTCAAAGACCCAGTTTCTCAACATAAATGGGTTACAGTCACCCATGATTTAAATAGCCTTATTTATTCTTTTCAGCCTCAGTAAACATGAGAGAGGAGCACAAAATCTCAGAATGGTGGAGGCAGAACTCTTTTCCATCTTATTATGAACCAAGAGAGAAAATGATCACGATAAAGTCGTAAGAAAATAAGTGACTTAATTAAAGCCACCTCACAAAGTAGTGTGTGCATGTCATCCAATGATGCATTTAATATGAAATATCTCCTATATGTAAGGCAGTATACAGAAACTGTTTCATGAGTTGTAAAACTACTTGGAGAGAGAGAGAGAGAGAGAGAGAGAGAATTGACTAGAAGACAGTGCAAATAATCTTCTCAAGTCACAGCCCTGGATCTTTGGTTAAGGTTCACAGAAAGCCTGAGATTTATTTCACTTACAAAAGAAAGCTAACAATAGTAAAGGAGTTGCCGACACAACCGAGCAAGTGTACACTTATCTCCTGTGCCCAAATGCAAACTTTATTGCTCAACAGACTAGGAGTTAAGTTTTGTGTGAATAAGAGCCCAAAGGAAAGAGTTATGTATGTATCTTTGTGAGCAAATAACTACCTTGTGGCTCTCTGATATGAAGATTTCCCAAGAGAAATAAATCCTTTCTTTAAAAAAAAAAACTATAAAAAAGAAAAATACACACAAACATAAACAGAAGATGCATTTTGTACACCACTGCCATTTGGTTACCAGATGTTGGTGTCTGCCCTCAGCTCTCACAAACAGATCAATGCACTTTATTTTTGTGTAGCATCTTCTATCCAAAAGTAAAGTGCAACGCTGTGTGGCTGGTTTGACAGTGTGTCTGCAGAATGTGCGTAAGAATGGTAACGGAGTGAACACCTGCCGGGCTTGTTTAGATGTTGTCTGCGCTGGTGACTGGCTCCACGGTAAGGTGGCTGCTGGGCTGGAGAAATGTTCCGTCTTTTCTCAGGTGAACCCAGGTACCATCATGTGTCACGTTGTGTTGCTATGGCTTGCTTACTTCATGCCTTATTATTATATGACCTTCACTTACGTTGAGGGAAGAAGTATATTTTTGTGAATTTTCCTGATTCAAACGGATGCTGTGGATTAATGGGAACCATAAATGACGTACTTAAAAAAAAAAACCTCACTTTTGGATCCAAAAGAACTAGGATCTAGTCCCTACTTTATTACTTACAGTCTCCACCACCCCAAGGCTGTCAGGTAACTCCTCTGGATTTCAGTGTCCCGGCCTGTAAAGTAAGTTGGGAGGTTGGACTAGATACGCGTTTCCCAAACTTTTCAAGCATGAGGGACATTTTAACACATCAAAACCCCTCTCGGACTAATCGAATGGCAGCAGTTATACTTCAAGAATCTGTGCAATTAGAAAATAAATAATGATAAAAAGAGACTTTCAATGCAGTGACAGTTGAAAATAAAATTCCAAGTTATTAATCACAGCAGAGTCTGTATTCATTTGTAAAGGAATGGTATACAGATGTTAGACATTATTTATTTAGTCTGCAAACAACAGTTGGTGTACATGTGAATTTGCAGTCTTTGCAATAATTCCACAGCAGATTCCCCCCACCCCAACTCGGTCTTCTGTTTAAAGGCTGAGAACCCTGAACTACAGTACAAACACTCCAAATCCTTTCTGACGCTGACTCTTCATAGTTCTAGTTTCTTTAGATGGTTATAAGGATCTTTTACACATCAGTGACAATTCTTTGGAAGTACACTTTTAATTCCGCCTCCTCAACCAGCCAGCCAACCAATCAACCAACCAAGACCCATGAACGGATAATTACACAAACAACTAAAATAAAAAATGGGCCAAAGACCTTAACAGATACCACACCAAAGAAGATATGCAGATGGAAAATAAGCATATGAAAAGATGTTCCACATCACATGTCATCAGGGAAAGAGATGCCACTACACACCTATTAGAATGCCCCAAATCTAGAACACTGACAACATCAAATGCTGGTGAAGAATGTGGAGCAACAGGGACTCTCATTCATTGCTGGTAGGAATGCAAAATGGTACAGCCACTTTGGGAGAGAGTTTGGCAGTTTCTTACAAAACTAAACATACTATTACCATATAATTCAGCCATTGTGCTCCTTAGTATTTACCCAAAAGAGTTGAAAACTTATGTCTACACGAAAACCTGCACATGGATGTTTATAGTAGCTTTATTCATAATGTCCAAAACTTGGAAGCAACCCAGATGTCATTCAGTAGATGAATGGATAAATAAACTGTGGTAAATCCAGACAGTGGAATATTATTCAGCACTAAAAAGAAATGATCTATCATGCCATAAAAAGACATGAAGGAACCTTAAACACACATTACTAACTGAACAGATAATTACTATCAATGGTCAAAAAGAAAACTCAATGCCATGCATTTACACCTTTGTCCTCAGGCTATGAAATGTACACAGATTACTCCAAATTGTAGAAGTAACATTAAAAAACAAAATCAAAAGAAAACTAACACCTTTTAAGACAGTTATCCCATAAACTGTATTGGGTAAAATATTTAACAACTTTTACCATCAAAAAGTTTTCACTTATATACAGCCTAAACCTTTCCTGCTGCAAATATGCCTCCTTCTCTGTAACTGACCTCTATTGATTATCCATCATCGCATCATCAGTAATTTTTATGTAATTCTCTTCATATAAGTGAATTAAAAAATAACAAGGCACAGAACTTAAAGTAAAATCTTGAATTTAGGACTTCTCTTGGCTCTACTACACGCTATGGCTATCTAATCGAAAGGGACTCCTGGAATAAAAGAAAGTCCCAGAGTCTAAGAAAGAAAGAAGAAGGGAAACTCCTGGCATAGAGACAAGTGCGGGGATGTACAAATTATGGTACAAATTATGGTCCATGGGCCAAATCCAGGCTGCTGCCTGTTTTTGCAAAGTTTTATTGAACACAGCCTTGTTCCTTACTTTACATATTGTCTATCGTTGCTTTTGTGATACATTGGCAGAGTTGAATTGTTGGCCCACAAAGCATAAACTCTTCACTCTATGGCCCTTTCCAGGAAAAGTTTGCTGACATGGACTTAGACTTTCACCTTTGCCCTGGGCTGGTTCATGCTGGAGCTCCAGGGCTCAGATTCGGTCTTCTCTCCTCCATCGTACCCTTGCTTGTTACATGAGCTCATCCAGTTTCAAGACTTTAAATACCACCTATCTATCAACAACTCTCAATACGTATCTCCAGGCCAGACTTCTCCCCTGAGTTCCAGATTCACATACGCAACTGTCTAACTGACGCATCCACTTAGAGATCTAACAGACATCTCAAGCTTAATGCATCCAAAACCTAACTCCTGATCTTCTCCCGAAAACCTGCTTTACCCACAGTGTTTCTGATTTCAGTAAAGGGCAATTCAATTCTTCAAGTTAAACCAATAAAAACTAACCAACCGAACAAAAACCCTGGAATTACCCCTAATTCCACTCTCACTCCACATCCGGTCTATCAGCAAATCCTCAACTGTCTCAGTATATTCAGAAACCTGTCACTCATCATCGCTTCTGCTGCTATCATTCTACTCAAAGCTACCGTCTCCCCTCTCCTGGATTCTTGCAGAAGCCTCTTAGTTGGTCTCCTGAGTTCTACCCTTGTCCCTTTCATCCATTCACATGACAGCAGTCAGAGTGATCTTGATAAAACGACAGATCACATCATTCATCTTCCCCACTGCCACGCTGTGCTCCAGCCACGCTGGGATCCTTGCTGATCCTTGATCACTGTCAGTAACCTCCCATCTCAGGCCTTTGTGCTTGCCGATTCTCCTCTCCACAGTGCTCCTGCCCCCAGATCTACGCACGGCTCGCCCCTGTACTTCCTTCTGCTCGAATGTCGCTTTCCCAGGGAGGCTTTTCCCCCGACTGACTTCATCTCTCACCCCTACCCCCACCCACACACCCTATCCCCTTTCCCTGCTTTATTTTTCTGCATTTTTCTTGTTTATTTTATTGTCTGTCTCTACCAGCTACAGCGTAATCTTCATGAGGGCAGGAATTTTTGTCCGTTCCACTCACTGCTGTACCCCCAAGTGCCTGGAACACTGCCGGGTATATAGTAAGTACCCAATAAATATTGGTTTAATGAGTGAATGAATGGACGAATAGGCCATCCCAAGGGTTTACAGCACAGTCGTACTGAAAACTACATTTCTGATTTTATTACAAAGATTAATGGGAAAATTAAAACTCCTTAGTGAAAGATGCTTCACAGATAAAGTGGCTGGAAAGTACCATTCTACTCTAAAGCAAGGGATCCTGCCCCTTAATAATTTGTTTTTTACTCAAATGCCTGTATACTAAAGGAGTTTTCGGTTAATCTTTATTTTCTCTTCATCCTCCTAATTCTCTTAAACTTTGTAAATCCGATTTCTCAATCTCATCTTCAGTTTCGTTTTCTCCTGGATTATATCCAAGGCTTGCAAACCCAAAGGTCATGTATCAACCTGTACCACAGAATGCTTTCAGCTGCCAGAAACTTTCATTGGCAATACAGAGCTGTCATTGATTTCTTGGCAGTACATCATTAAGCGATGCACTGATAAATCAAAAAGAAATGACAACATCACATTAATCCAACAACTGGACTTGACTGAGTTAAAAATCTAAAAACAGCAAGGAAAATTCAGGGACACTGTGATCCTGGCATGAAGGCAGTCTGCACACACTAAAGCCACACTCAGTGTGATCCAAAGTCTCGCCCTTGCTGCACTCCGAAACCCGGGAGCCAGATCACTGGAGCTGGCTTGGGTCACTGTAGCCGCTTTTAATGACTTCAAGTACACCCTCCTGGTGCTCTGAACCCTAGGACATCCCAGATAGCTAATTAAAAAAGAAAACCCTCCTCACCCCTCCCTGGGCCTGTGTGGATCTGAGGGATCTGGCAGCCTACCTGGTCCTTGCCTGAAGTCTTATGAGGCCTAGAGACTTGGACTACACTGTGAACTGTACACACTAAAGGGGGGGAAAAGTAAACAGAGTCACTTATTTATATATCATTAGTCAGTTTTTGCTCAATTAGGGTCTTGTCAAAAGTAGATGGTAACCTGTACCAGGGCACCCCCCACAAGACTAACTCAGGCAAGGACTGAATGTTTGTGCCCTCCTCAAATTCATATATTGAAGCTCTAACTCTCAATGTGATGGTATTTCGAGCTGGGGCTTTTGGGAGGTAATTAGGTGAGATGAAGTCATGAGGGCAAGGCCCTGGTCCAATGGGATTAGTGCCCTTATAAAAGGAGACCTGGAGAGCTTGCTCTCTCTGCCATGTGAGGAAGACAGTGAGAAGGCAGCTCTCTGCAAGCCAGGAGTACAGCCCTCACCAGAAACTGACCAGACTGGCACCTTGCACTTGGACTTCCCAGCCTCCAGAACTGTGAGAAATAAAATTCTGTTGTTTAAGTCACCCAGTCTATGGTGTTTTGTTATGGTAGCCTGAGCTGACTAATACATGAGGTTTTAGATTTTAAAAGTTGCTTTAAATTGCCAAGTCCCAGAAAGCATATTTGGAATGCTCTGTTGATGATACTCTGAATTTGATTTCTTTTTCTATTCAACAAGAGAACACAGGAATACTTTTGTCCTTACTTATCTCACACACACACTACTCTGAGATCAGCCACATCTTGCTGAGACAAGTCTTCTGTGCAGGGAACTATAAGCTGATAGAAAGAACATTTCCAGAATGTCCGGGGGAAAAAAAGACATGTCAAGGCAGAGTCCCTCAGCCCTGGACTTCTGGCCCCCTCCCCTTTCAGTGCTCTTCTTGTCCAAAGGAGCCAGAAGCAGAACAGGGAAGCAAATGCACGCAGGGTACGTATACTGGGGCTAAATGTGGGGGGGGGGGGCATGAAACACAGGTGCATCTTCCCTGCTCTGTAACCATTCAGCGGAGATTCTCCAAAGGCTTACAAGAACCTGTTCTTGCCTTTTTGATAGGAAAAATTAACACAATGAATGTCCAACAATTAGAAATAGGGAGACAAACCCATGCATATTATTGTAGATGTTGTTCTTCAAAGCCCTGAACAAATGCACTCACCTGATCATGCTATCAGATGCCAGAAGAAAAGGACCGGTCATTTCTATTAAGGATGGTATGTTGAATAATGTAAACACACACATGCACCCCTCAGAAGAAAACAAAACACAACAGAGGTAGGTAATCTTCAGCACGGTTACATTTCCCAAGTTCCTCTGACTTTTTTGGTCCCTTTTAATCATATCCCTGAACTAAACTCTGAAGAACATATATCCTGCTAAGAAAGTCCTCTGTTCTAAAATGTACACACAAAGAAATCAAGTAGCCATTGTTTCTAAGTTAGCTGAACAGAAGGAAATGACATCAATTTTAAAATCTGAAGAAAATAAGGTCCAAATCTATAACTTCTTTGACACGTCTCTTACAAGTCACTAAACATTCCAGGTGTTACACATACCCGGGAAGAGCTGGCCCTGGTATCAATGACATAATTTATTAAGTAATACTGAATTAAGCGGTACCTCAAGCAAAGGGTAAATGAAATTCTCACCCACAGCAGTCCAATTAAAAATGAGCACAGGGCACTAAACATGAAAAACAATTAGAGCACAACGAGATCGCCCTCTTTCTTTCCCCTGTCTTCAGCTGGTATTAGTAAGAAAACACCAACTGCTAAAAAAAAAAAAAAAAAAAAAAAAAAAGCCTTTATTTTGGGAAGACCTATTGGACAGGAAAACAAGAATGGATTGCCTCATTTCTTGACTCCCTAACCAGAGGGCACCCCCAACCATTAAATGAATGATCCTCTCTCCATAGCAACCTTGGAAATGCACCTGATGGTAGCCCACTTCCAGCAGTGGAGAACTAACCATTTCAGAAGGCAAACAAATGAGGCAAATAAGGAGATATAGGGGAAAAGCCTTCAAAACTATCAAGTGCTATAGGGATATGAGAATATCACCACCATCTCTCATCATTTGACAGATGTGACTGTTTTAACAGTACTCCACAGGGTATATATAAAGATATTCATTGTTAGTGATAGTAGCAAAAGACTAAAAAATGAAAACAAAAACTCATATGCCCATCAACGAGGATCTGATGAAATGAATTATGTTATAACCATCCAATGGACCCACCTGGCTTAATATGGAACAATCTCCATGATATACTTTGAAGTTAAAAAAAAAAGAAAAAAAAGGCTGCAGCATACTTTGTATAGTTCAATATCATACAAGTGACAGAAAAGGTACATTCATGAACACTTTTATACCCATGAAGAACACACAGACTTGTAACTGGCTATCCTGGGGGAGAGGAACTGGAAGTCTAGGGGGTCTGGGAATGGAGGAAATGTACTTTGCATTGTATATCCTTTTATATCGTTTCTTCACTTAAAACTTTTTAAAATTTGTATATCCTTTTATGGATATACTGTTTGATTTTTCTTTTAAAAATGTTTCAAAATGTGAGAGAGAAATTAATTTCTTGCAAAGTTAAATTCTTTTCCTTTATAGCTTCTACCCATTTATCTTTGTATAATCTCTTAGAACCATAAAATACAAAACAATAATAACCAAAACGCCCTCTAATCTCCCTCTTACAGTTGTATGATTCCGTTGTAGTTCACAAACATCTAAAAATAACTTTTAAAAATGTGATACTTTCAATCAAACATAAAGATATGTAACATAGCTTTTAGCTATTTTAGGGAGGAATCTTTCTTATACTTTATAATTGTTCTTTATTTTCAGAGTTAATAGCTAAGTTAATTACTTTAATGGCAATTGGTGGATGGAGTTAATATTCCTAGTTTTTTACACACACTACTTGTGATCTTTGGGTTTCAGAGAAGTCAAAATATTAGTTCTAATACTTAAAATATTTAAATAACATTTTTCTGAATAAGAAAAGTAGTTCATGTTCATTGTAGAAAACTTCAAAAATAGAGAAAAGCACAGAGGAAAATACCCTCTGGGGTATCAGGGAAATAGCCTTCCTTTTTACTTTCCAATGCATGCAAGAATATATTTTTTACATAATTGGAATCAAGCTGCACATATTGTTTAAAAAGTCTACTTTAATAAATTATCACCTCTACTTATCTTTTGTTTTACAGTTTTAGTGCTTAAGATTATAAAATACGCATTACTTGTAAAATTTCAAACAGATAAATTTTTGATTTTCATTTTTTGTTTTAGTCTCTCTGACAAATGTTACCTGAAACAAGAAACTTTAAATGACTCAAAATTCTCAAAATTCACAAAGTGAAATAAGTGGAAAATAAATTTAAATAATTAAACTTTCAAAGAATGTTTTTTGAAAATTTGAAGCATTTTATACTTCTGAAGTTACTAAAACTTAAAACTGCACTTAAGGCTTTTGGAATGCCCTGTATTATAAGTATATTTTCATGCCATTAATTATTTTTGAAATGGCTGACAGGATTCTGTGATACTGATATGTCACAACATACTTAGTTAACCCCTTATTACTGGATATGTAGATTGTGTCTTTGAAGAGGTCACAAAGAACATAAAGATGTCAGCTAAAAAGGCCTCAGGTTAGGTTAGGTTAGACCCAGGTTAGAACTGTATCAACACACTGAAATCCTGGAAAAATTGATATGAACCTTTTAAAAGTTTTTAACACATATTGTCAAATTATCATCCAGAATGGGTAATAAGCAACCATTTCATCAATATTGGACATACTTAGAGTAAAATAAAAATGTTTTTAAAATATAAGTGATTTTTTCCCCCTTAACCAAAGACACCTACAACAATAATTAAAGTAATATGTTTCAAGCTTTGTTACCACAGCCTGAAATAAAATTCCAATACAGGGTTCAAAAGGGCTCTTAAAAACTGACCCATAGTCCTTTACTGGGGTTTCAAAAGAAGTAAAGGTCTAAATAAACCCGTAATAAAATTCAGTTATCGGGTCTTCAATGTGAGCAGGAAGATAATCAGAAGCCCACATACTGGAGGTAAGCTACATCTTTCATCAGTTTGCTCAGAAGCCCTACCGCACCATGAGGAAGAAAAAAGGGGTATTAGTGTCAAACCAATAATTGACTGAGTAATAAGACAGAACCCTTACTTATAGTGTCTCTGTCTTTCTGAAAGTTTGGTTGAATTAACTGATTTGGGGAGAAGTGAGACTAAACTATCTTGCACCACAGGGGAAGTTACCAGATCTGTGCCCAGATAGGACACAAAGGAAAAAAATGTGAAGATACTAATATCTTCTTATCTGCATTTCAAGTCTGACTTGAAGCCATTCAACTTTCAGGCAGGTCCTTCAAATCCATTTAAGAGACAAGTTTCAGAGATTAGAACCTTGCTCAGAACTAATCTTCCTGTCCTCCGAGAATTATAAACACACTGATAACTTTCAACAATGCATTGGACAGAAAAGGTTCAAAAGACCTTGGGTCATAAAATCAACCCATTTCATTTTTTGCACACCCCCACCTTCCAAAACCTCAAAATGGGGGGAGAATTTGGAATAAATGAAAGGAGAAAATTCATAGCCACTAGGAGTGATTATTGCCCATACAAAGCAGACTGGCGAACCCCCATGATACCACACCAGGCCACAAGCAGACTTCCAGAGGTAGCAGGCCATGGCTTATAAAAGTCACAAACATACTCTGATTATAGTATGCAAGGCTATGAGTGACGACCTTCCGAGAATATCAGATTCTGGTGAAATTTTTAAATTTGGTATAAAGGATAAAACTTTTATAATAGCCAAAGATAGAGAAGATGTATTTTTTTATCCATCCAACACAGGAAATTCTGGCCCTTTATAATAAAATGGTTCACCTCTGTGCTGGACCTTCTTTAAAAGTATTTTCCAAGTCTAGCCCACAGGAACACCTTTTATGTGAAAGTGCGTTACACTGGGTTCCTTGAGTTGCTTCCGTAACAGAAAGCACTTGGACGGGGTCCAAGAAAGTCTTTCCAAGTATTACTGAAAACCCTCATTTAGCCAGATAAATAGAAGAATTTGGTTCTGACATTTACTAGTGGTGTGGTCTTGGGAAAATTACTAACTTCTCTAAGACTTTGTTTCATCATCAGTAATAAGAAAGATATTAATGGTATCCACCTCATGGGGTAGAAATGCAGATTAAATAAGACAGCATGGGAAAAACAATTAGCATCAGAACATTATTATCTTCTCGATTTTATAGGTACCATAGATTAACTACTTTGGAATACATAGAGTAACTAAATCTCAGCCAACAAAGTGTTGTCTACTAAAGGGACTTACACTGCTTTAACAAGTAGATAAAAATAACCTGTCATTAAATACACAGATTATAGTTGTCCCTCAGCAATCGTCAGAGATTGGTTCCAGGAGCCCAGCAGATACCCAAATCCATGGATGCTCAAGTCCCTTATATAAAATGGTGTAGTATTTGCATATAACCTACGCACATCCTCCCAAATACTTTAAATCATCTCTAGATTACTCATAATACCTAACATAATGTAAATGCTATGTAAATTAGCCTAAATACAATGTAAATAGTTGCCTGAGCACAGTAGATTCAAGTTTTGCTTTTTGGAACTTTCTGGAATTTTTTCCCTGAATATTCCAATCCCTGGTTGGTTGAATCCACAGATGCAGAACCCATGGATATGGAGGGCCAACTGTACTTAACAAATAAATATATTTCTGAAATCCTTAAGGATTCTCAAAAATGTTTTCCTTTGTTAAGCTACTTAAATATTCTCTTTGAAAGTGTTTCACTAGTCATTGTCTTAAATGACAGAACTTTATTTTCTCACAGTTCTAGAGACTAGAGGTCCAAGATTAAGGTGTTGGCAGGGTTGGTTTTTTTCCTGAGGCTTCTTTCCCTGACTTGTAGAGGGTCTTCTCCCTGTGTCTTCACATGGTCTTCCCTCTGTACGTGTCTGTGCCCTACTTTCCTCTTTTATAAAGACACCAGCCATATGGATTAGGGCCCACACTAATGACCTCATTTTAACTTAATTACCTCTTTAAAAACCCTATTTCCCAATACAGTCACATTCTGACATACTGGGTGGTGGTGTTTAGGGCTTCAACATATGAATTTTGGGGGAACACAATTCAGCCCGTAACACTGAGTATGTATTTTCTCTGCTTAAGAGCCTTTACTGCCAGCACCCGCCCCCGTCACCACATTTTCTATACAACATACCCTAGATTTTTAAACTTGGCATGTAAAATGACCTTACCAACCTGGCTGCCTATCTTACTTTTCCAGCTTCATCTCCTGTAACTCCTGGTTTTGCACCCTAGATACTGACCCCACTGAACCAATTATCATTTTCCAAATGTACTCTTTCATACCTCCTTGTCTCTGGATATACTGTTGTCTCTGTCTAGAATACTCTCCCATGTTAGGTACTCTGTGAAGTTATTTTTGATGCCTGAGGCAGAGCCCGTTACATTCTTCCCACTCCTCAAAGAATCTTGAACACCCTGCTACTACAGCATGTATCACCCTGAACTGCAATTAATTCTTTCCATGTCTTTTTCCACCACTATACTGGGAATTCCTTGAAGGCAAGGACCACGTCTGGTTTTGCTCATTACTGATTCTTCTGCACCCAGTGCAGACCTGGTAGACACTAGAAGCTAAAAAAGTATTTCTTGAATGAAGGAAATGAGTAAGTAAATGAAAATATGAACAACCAATGATTGAGAAAAGAGCTGAATTTCTCTTTTGATACCTAGTATAGTGGTATGGTAGTCACCAGACTTAGTACCTGCTTAATATATGATTGCTGACTAAAATACTGACTGAACCATAGAAGAAAACCTGCAACAATGAAGGGCTCTGGATGAATTCACTTTAAGAAAAGTTATGAAAGCTGATCGTCTTTGGGGTAAAAAGGAAATGGATTTTAAAAAGCTTATAAACTTCAGGAAAGAAGCGCCAAGATACATGTGACAAGGCAATCTGAGCTCCACTCTGATCCAAGAACAAAGGGTTCCTGGTTTAAGCTATGGGAAGGGTCTGTTCCAGAAAGCAGCTGGGCAGAATTTCCTCACACGAATAGTTCTTAATGTATGGGAAAAGAAAAGAGCAAAACAAAACAAGCAAAGGCAGCAAAAGGGAATAATTAAACAGTTTCTTTCTGTTGTTGTTGCTGTTTTAATGCACTGGACAAACCCCAAGAGGAATGCTGTGGGATAAACATCTGTCCATTGGGAACATGACAGAGCCCTTCACAGGCTCTGTGGCCTGTGTGTGTCCTTATGTGCCCGAGGTTTATATTCGTGCTCCCTCCGCTCAGACAGCCTAGCAAGAGGCCTGTTCCAGGCCGGGACACACTCCACTAACTCCAGCTAGGGCTGGGGGGTGGGGGGAGCTCCCACTCAGTCGTGTCGGACACGACAAAAACCACATAGAGGGGAAGAGCAAATACCAATCGAATGTACGTGCAGAACTGCTTTGCTCTATTTGTACAGGTTTCCACCAATACTATATTTTTACTGCTTGCATTAAAGTGACAAGACATGTCACATTTAGAGGGATAAGCATTTGTTTTCCACCCCTATGGTCCCTGGTATCAAGATATTAAGTACAGTAAGTTGAAAGAGTGTTTCCTTGTGCCCCTTGCAAGCAGTCACTGAGTCTGGGAGTGTCTGTTAAGAAGAAAGGTCCATAGAAAAATTCTTCTCCAGTCTCCAGGATCACCTGTTAGTTTCTGCCTCCCCAGCTGAGTAGAGGTGAGTAGCTGTGGGCCTAGAGGTGAACCCAGACGGGAACACTCTAGCAGTTTCCAGCGGGCAGCGCCCTCAGGGAAACACCCCCCCAAGGGTAGGTGGCCTTAATTCCCATTCTCATGATGCTAGACGACCTCACCTTAAGAGTCTTGGGCCACGTGGGTCCAATTCTGTGCCCTCTGACCCAGTGCCATCAGCCCAACCCATCTTATACGAGTTTCACTCTTAGGAGTACACAGTGTCAAGATGGGGACAGGCTTTGCCTCACCTTTCATCTTTGTTTCTGGCTGTAGTCAAAACTTCTCTTGCTCTTTCTATTTATTTCCCTTTTCTCTTTCTAAGGCCTGGTAAGCACAGTTTTTTCATGATTCTCTTGCATTATGGCATTCATGTCTAAATCTGGCATTTTATTAAGTACCAGGCAGTGGTGACTGCCTTATGCTTCTTTCCTAGACCTTTGTTCCTAGCTCTATGTTATTTACATAAGGAGTTTAAGTTGTGATAACCGTGGTGCCCTGATCATCTAAGTCATATGGGATTTTTTTTTCAGATATCCATTTTCTGTGACCTGCCTCAAGTCCAGAAAAAAACGTTTTTTTCCCCATAGGCATATAGTTCTCTACATCTCTAAAGCCTCCCAGTAGAGCCAGCTACTGACTTACCCCCATATAACACAAGAGGCCACATTTAACAGAAATACTTTGAAAGTAGCCAGTTTGGGCTGTTAAGAAAACTAATTATAAAACTTACCAGAGTCCACCTACTGAGTTGGCTGGAACAAGTACCAGCACTCAGAGCTTCACATTCAGAAGAAGGTCATGGAGAAAGCAGAGGAGCTGCAGGCTGGAAAGGCGTGTGGGAAGAGCAAGGATCTCACGGGGGGGAAATGCCAGAAGCCAGCCCCCAAACACAATTCCAACATCTTTTCTTTGGGGCACCCCACTCTATCTGTCCATATACAATAAAAAATGTTTATACGTAAAGATATTTGGTACGAGTTTTGATTTTCTATAGAATGGTGATTGAAAAACCAATTTATTCTTATGGATTGGATGGTTACTCCACAGTTTAATTTTATCTGAAGGGGAAAAAAAAAAGCTGACATCTAGCAGTTCAACAAGTCTTTGTCACCAGAGGCCTGTGACACAAATCTCGATATTTTATGGGAACATGTATAGCTTTTCTTCATTTGTGGCTATAATTGCTGCTGGAGACGCCCCAACATGTAAAGGTTGATGCTTCTGAATGTGCTGAAAGATGTTGGAACTAAACCATGCAGTGACAACTATCAAAATGTCACCAATGCAGTGTCACATTCAGTCAAGATGCTTCAAAATGCAAATGTTCAACTAACACTGTTCTAGCCGTGGAAGGAAGAGGATTACCTGGGTGGCTGATGTGGAAAATGAAATGAGTTAATGAGCATAACAGCACTTAGTAAGGAGCCTGGCACAGAGGAGGCCACGCCGGTAAGAGCTCTCCTGCATGGTGCTTCCTGGGTGTGGTTGTGTATGCCAGACGCTACTCTCAGTGCTTTACATGTTTTACTCAATCCCCACAACTGTCCTTATGCCCAGTTCACAGGCGACAAAACTGACTCATAAGAAACTAGTCCAGTATTACCCAGCTAGTAAGTACTGAAGGTGGGATTCAAACCCTGGTCTGACTCCGGAGTCTGTACTTTAACCATTATGCAAGTTCTAGCTTCTCACAGTGTCCTTCTGCAGAAAGTGGTATACGTTTCAAGTGCCCTTTATCTTTACTGCCCAGGTGTGAGCCCTGCACTCAGAGTTCAAAGATGGTACCTTCTTCAGCTTGCGCTAAACACCTACTGGAAGCAGCATGTAAACGATAAAAGTACAACATCTCAAATTTCTAAATTTTCTGTCTAAACAACTGCCAACTCCTGGCCACCTGAGCATAAATTCAAAAGGCTTCATCTGAAACCACCGGTGTTCATTTTACGAACGAGTATTTGATGTGAAGAGATGGTTACAATAGTTAAACTTTAAACTTACACTAATTAAGGCATAGCAAGCAGTATAATCTAGTGAATTATGTTTGAAATTGAAAGCAACAAAAGGATGTCCAAATGTTTGGTCCTAGATCCACCAGAGTCTATCTCTGGCTTTAAATTAAACAATTAACTATCTCATCCCTCAGTTTACCCCAACTGCAAAATGGAAATAGCACCTAACTCAACAGATGAGTGGTTAAATTAGCTGCAGCTGTGCCAGCCTGGCATTGAGTAACTGCTGTGCAAGACTTTTTGACCACAAAAGAACAAACTGGAGGGGGACAAGTGCCAGAAAGGACACACCCACTTGTGTTTCCTTTTACATTATGAATGCAGGGCTCAGCATTGCTCAAGGGGTTTCAGGATAATATCCGGGACAGGTCTGCTGCAGAGCTCTGGCTGACCCTTGTTTGAAAAGTGGAAGGAGAGTTTGGGTTCTGAGTATTTCCAGAATAAAAGGAAGAAAGAGCTAGCTCTGAGACATTAAGAGGTTGGACCAAAACAGACACTCTTTGAAAACGGGGAAAATAAATTGGCATATCCTCATCTAATCTATATCTAATGTCCGCTTTCCACCTACTCCGAGCCCAACTCTTGTCCCCATGCCCACGACAAGCTCTGGGGTCATTTGCACTACTGAGACCTGCTCAAGCCCTGGGTGGATCGTCGGCTTCCTCCAGCGCCAACCCCAAGCTCTGGAGCCACCCCAAGAGCCCTAGGGGTCACAAAGTAGCCCTGGGGTTCAGGCAACTCAAGACGAGAACGTGCCAACTAGTGTTCCTCTCCCAAAAAGGGCAATGGTTGGACATGTGCTCTTTGCCCCACAATGCCATTTTTCAAATGCTTTATAAGCCACTTGAAAAGAAAACTGCTTACCCATAATTCCCTGAAGGTGTCTGGCAGGTTCAAATAATTCCTCAGTTATGAGCCTTTCCTCTAATGGGAATCTGTTGGAAAGCTGACTCTTCACGATTGAAAAATGGGATCACCACGATTACAAACCACCACTAATAAATTCACAGAAAACCACACCTAATAGTTTTAACCTTGTAGTAGTCTCCAGAAATTTGACTAAATAGCACTGAATTAAAAGAAAAGAAAAACATGAGTAGTAGAAATCTTTCACGTACCAGATTCTGACAACGCTTGGACCACAAGTTTCTGTACTTTCCAAACTCTCCGATTCACTACTGTCACTAACACCCACCAAATCACATCCTTTGCTCATTTGCCCACACTCACTATTCATTATAAAGTCCCACCCACCACTGTTTTTTTTTTTTTTTTAAACAATTTATTGTGTCCCTTTCCAGTTCACTTAGTTCAGTTCTCCGGATAAATCTGTATGTGATATTTGCATGTGCTAGATGCTAGTGCTTGTGCCCCCCCCCCCAAAAAAAAAAGCCACCAAATATTTAGAAAGCACCTCCTGGGAACTCAAATTTTTATTAGGAATAATGGGAGGGAATACAAAAAAGCATATTTGTGTGGCTGTGTGGGTGGTGCTTATGCGTAGGGCACGTGTGTGGCCTCCTTTAAACTGTTGCTTCTGCAGCCCGGCACCGTGGCCGAGTGAATGAGGGAAATGCTGTGAACGTTATGTGTGAAGAGAGACACTAACCCAGCAGGCTAGGTGGCTGAGGGACCTGAAGGGACATCGGCTTCAGCCTGAACACGTCGGTAAGCTACGTGCATAGGGCCCAGCCAAAAAGAACATTCTAAACAACAATAATTTGGGTTTTTTTTCGAGGATGTGGAACCCTACTGGATCATTACCTTTTAGTTAGGTACCTGCATTAGCTAACTAAATTCTGGCACATGATTGAGCTACAGCTAGGACGACACATGATTAGACACTTGTACTGGTCCCCTCACAGTGCCCAAAAATGCCAGGCACACTCTCACCTCTGGGCCTAGTTCCCAAGTCCCTTCTGTGTGGAGTGCTCTTCCTCTCCTTCCCCTCCTGGAAAGATGTTATCCTTCCTCCAGTGTCCTAGGCAGGAGTCACCCCTTCTGCAGGCCTGGGGCCTCCAGCAGACCAAGCTCATGGCTCTCTCGGCTCGGCTCCTGTGGCTCTGCGTGCCCACCTCCAGTACAGGACTGCTACAGTGTACCAGCTGGTTACTGCCGTGCTCCTCTCCACCAGTAGGCTGTTACTCTTGAGGCTGTGACATCTTCATCTTTATTCCACAACTCCCTACCCCCACCCAAACAGCGTTAGCAGAGTGCCTGGCATGTGACAGGCACTTCAAAAAATTGGTTGAATGAATAGAGGACTATACTTTTCATTTCTACAAACAAACAAACTCCTGAAATGCTTTGACATAAATCAATTCACTCAGAACATAGGAATTTCAGATCAAATGTTTTCTCCCTCACCCACTCAAACGAAAAAGAGAATTTTGTTGATGATACTAAAGCTCCAAAATATGCTTTCCATACCAGTAAAAATTTCCAGGCATGAACTAAAGCAGAACTGAGGCTGCCAGATAGCTTAAACCACAGGTGATAACTTGAAACTGAGAAAGAAAGGACAAAGGCCTTAATGAGAATAAACAAAAATTTCCTACTCTGCCAACTTTAACTTCTTTTCTATTTAAAAAACCTCCCACAATCTCTATCTAAAAAGTCAAAGTGTCAGTCATGCAATAACAAATAAAAATAATGCAGGAAAAAGCTGCATTAGCCAAGTAGGATCAAGAAGTAAGGTAGAAGTCTCAAGCTGTGTTACACTGCCTTTTTATACTGTTGAAAGGTTAAGAATTTGGCTTCCAAATAACGAAGGAGGCAGAGCAGGAAGGTCTAAGGAATGGAAAATGCAAATGTAAGTGTGAATATTGCCAGTCCTAAGAGATGAACCCTCTTAGTGGGGTCAAACAGTAATAGCACAGAGATCCAGAGTGGGGACAGGGAGTCCCTTACCAAAACTACCTTTGCTACTGATAGTTTTAGGACCACATAGTGAGGCATAAAGTGGGAGCTACCTTATTAAGAGAACAGCATGTATATCAGCATTTTTTAACTTTCCTGTTACAAAGAACGTTATATAAGCAGACACTGTTGTTTTTCCTTTGGATCTCTATCTTTTCTCCCTATGTTAGCTTCTTCATTTTGAGTTTATTTGTATAGTTTTACTGTCCTGCTGACTTAGACCTGCTGCAAGTATTGTGCTGTTTTTATTTTGAATTATTAGACGCCAGTGAACATGGTTCCATATTTGTTAGTTGTCTTATTCTTTTGTAAACTGAAGGACATTATTATCCTTTTACAAAGAGATCTTAAGTGTTCTGACCAGTTTATACAGAAATCATGTTAACTTTTGTTATATTTGTGATAGATAACTTTCTGGTTTGTTTTTAAATTGTTTTCATCATATTCCTGACATAGAAGAAAAGTTCAGCTTGAATGGTTGGGTAAATCACTCATGATTTTATCATTAGTAGGTAGTGTATCTGAGATTAGAACCCAGGCCTACCTGATCCCCCAGCTCATGTCCTTAAATAATTTGCTGAACAGAATTAATGAATTTTACTCTATTAAACTCTATCGATGATATGGAGCCAACACTGGAGATGTCAGTTAATATACTGTTATTTGAGGTGGGTTTTTTTGCTGCTTTTTAAAGCTGTATTTTCTCCTGCTACCAAAAGTATACTCAGAGCAGCCGACCTACCTTCTTATATGTTGCTTCATATATGCTATGGGTGTAAAAATAGGCTAAGCAAGTTTGCCAGGTCAGTATAAAACAAAATCAGAGTGTGTCTTTAAAATAGGCTCTTCAGTACTCAAACTCCCCTTCTCTTAGTCCAGGGATCAAGGCTCTTCTCCAGGGGGTTGTCAGGAGTCTCACCTTTGGATAAGTGGGATTTTTCCAAGGGGCTGTAATATGACCTTCCCATAGCAATCACCTGATAAATGTTCATTGAAGATGATGAAATACTTTTCTTTAGAGTCCTAATTGCCCAAGAGAAACTTTCCCAGTCAAGATTAGAGAAACAGAAATTTTCCATACACAGGGAAATAACTGGGATGTTATTTTTATAAGAAAAAAAAAGTCTTACAATTTTCTTTAAGTTAAAGAGCTTACCATTTTCATCCTCACACAAGTCTAAAAATTATAGACAAATGCGTTTGTTTTCTAAACAGAAACACATAATTCCCTTTAAAGAAAAGTTGGCTATGAAAAAGATTTCTATCAATTGAATTGAATGGAGTGAATCACATTTTCTTATTAAGTTCCACTTAAAAATTCATAATATTGAATCAATTTTGGCCTACTACTCAAAGATGTCCCTAGACTACTTAAACTCATCTAAAGAAAATATTTATTTCTCTTCAATCAAAGTCATAAAAAACGCATTCCAAATAAGTCACAAAATGAAAATTCCAAATAAGTCTTAAAATTCCATAAGTTGGCTGCATGGGAGCAAACTATAGTAAGAAAAGTTAAGCCATATATATGGCATGGTCCTTGGAACTAATCCTATAACCCTTCCCCTTTTAAGATAAATGCTTCTTTCTAAAAGTCTTCTAAAATCAGTTATTTTGTAAGATGACTCCTGATAGCTTATTTATAATCCTGGGAAAGACTCCGTAACTACTAATAACATAATATTCTTTAAATAGTCTATGAAGAACTATAAGTCACAAATATTTAAAACTTACTTATTCTGTGATGGATACTCACCAGGTTTTGTATTTGGTTTTGTACTCAGCAGTGGGTATAGAAATATAAATACTATATGGTCTCTAGAATCTTCCAATTAGTGACAAAGATAGATAAATTGAAAAAAATTTAATTCAATGAGATAAAAACTATTATAGAGCATAAACAGTCATGTAGGAGTATGAAAGAGAGCGCTCTTAACTCTGTCTGGTAGAATAGTGCCAAGAAAGGTTCTGGCGAGGAGGTGACATTTGATCTGAATCTTGAAGGAAGAGTAAAAACTAACTAGGAAAGCAAGATTACAGGCCGAAAAAGTAGGAAATAAGTTTTCTCATGTTGTCTCTTAAGTGTGGGTACATATACTTAGAAAAAGCTATCCGTACTTGCACCCAAAATAGATTTGTAAACATCAGAAAAGGAAGAGTTAATAATAACTAGCATTATTTCATAAACAAATCACATCAGATTACTCTAATTTTCTTCTTAGAGAGAGGAGGTAAAAACAGTAAACTGAGCTAGAGAATTCAGGTAAATACTGTGCCTAACATACAGGTATCTCATGTTATGAATTATCCACATATACCACAACTAGTTCCACACTTCTTCCACCTCCTTGCTATCCAATTGGAAGCCTGATGGAACAGCAACTGAGCTGCCTATGGTTGACAGCCCCATCTGGTGGTCAGGATGGGGAACTATGTGGTTAGTATTTCTGTCCCTCTGTTTTTCTTCCCCAGAGGGAAGAATAAACACTATGTTCCCTCACTGTTCCTACTTTTCTCCCTATAGCTCAGTATCTCCAGCACCTGGCCTTTAGTACACTAATATCTATTTTTTAGATTCCCAATAAATATTTACAGAGCTGAACTGTTTCAAATAAGAAGTCCATAATTCAAGGCTTTTGTATGGCCCTTTCCATTTTTTCCCAAGTACTCTTACTGTGTACGTTTAGCTCAGTTATCTTGGTATGAAGATGAAGAACTCTGTTGCATAAATCACCAGGATTCTCATCGGCTTGCATTAAAATACAATGTAATCTATAAGGAGATGATCCTTATCAGTCAATTATTTGATGAATAAGTGAATAAATTTCCTATCTTCTTCTCTTCAAATTCTCAATCTGTTATCTTAGGAACTGTTCTTCATTTTATTTGTAAGGCAAAAGTCACCAGAAATCACCCGTAAGATCAGTGCTAGATGTGTATACACTTGCAGCTGAGCTAATGGAGGCTGAAGATTGAGATAATAAAGAATGATTTATTTCCACAGCTGCTGAAGTGCTTAAAAAAAAAAAAAAAAAAACCTCAAATATTCCAGAAGTCTCCAAGTACTTTTTATTTTTTCTTTAAGTCTGCTTTTTCTAAACCCTAAAGATCTTCAGAATTTAAAAAAACCTACTCAATCTTATTTTTCTGGGATATTTAATTACTTAGGATGCAATAGTATTAGTTCATAAAAGCAGAAGAGAGAGAAGGGAGATGATAGGAAGAATACAGGAAGAGCAAATGGGAGAAAATTTAAAAGGTAGTAATAGCAAGGAAATACCGTAGGCTCAAAAGTTGAAGTTAAAAAAAGAATATTAAAGAAAGAAAAAGGGGAAGAAAATATGGTGATAACTACACAGGGTCTCTGAAGGACCTGAACTGATTCTCAACATTAAACTGTATTCATTTAATATATGTTCTAGCTCATTTGAGAAAAGATATATAATAAAACACTAGAGGGGTGGGATAGGGAGGGTGGGAGGGAGGCTCAAGAGAGAGGGGATATGGGGATATGTGTATGCATATGGCTGATTCGCTTTGCTGTGCAACAGAAACTAACACAACATTGCGAAGCAATTATACTCCAAAAAAGATCTATTAAACAAAAAAAAAAAAACAAAAAAAAACAACTCTGGAAACAGAGCAGAAAAGTGGTTGCCAGGGTCTGGAGGTAGGGGGATTAGGGAGAGGCTGGTAAAAGGATACAAACTTTCAGCTGTAACAGAATAAGGTCTGAGGGTCTAATGTAAAACATGGTGACTACAGCTGGTAACACTGTAGTGCAGAATTGAAATTTGCTAAGACAGTACAATTTAAACGTTCATATCTCTCATACCCAAACTTTGTGGGCCATTTTGGGTGAGTCTTTTACTTAATCTTTCTAGTCCCAAGTATCTTGTCCTGTAAAACAAAGGGGCCTGATGATATGATCTTTAAGGTTTTATTTTTATTTTTAATACTCTCTGACTCTATAAATGATTGAAAAATAAAGAAGGCCCAGTAAAGGAAAGGCAGATGAAGGAGCCTGAGGGAATATGAGATTTATAAAATGCACAGAAATTCTAATAAAATGATGGTGTTTTCCAGGTAAACACCTCTAGTTACTAAAGGCATAAATTAAAGTAACCAAAAATGGTATTTTCACTCAGGATATACTCTGGAATTCCAAAATACCCTACCACTACCACTCTCCCAACTCCCCACAAATCACAAACGTTTCCTTTGAAATAATCCCGTTTCTCCAAGTTGAATGTGTCATTTATCCCAGAAAAGTGTTGAACAAGCTTAACCTTCTTATTCAGCTTCAGGTTCTAAATCTATAAACTGAGAAACTTAACACTGACCTCTCTTGCCAGGGCATTGCATACCATGTTTAATGTGGCACTTGAAGGCCTTGGGCTTAAAGACACTTGAGAAATACAAAGTATCATTATGTTAATTACTATTATTATAAGGCTCCAGAGCTTAGACTAGCTATATTCTGATGTCTAATGCACTATGTAGTCCTCTGTGACCCAGGAAGGTGATTTCCAAGCATCACATGTAGGTCTGCTGCCCTTGTATATTTCTAAAGCACCACACAAACAAGAGGCCCAAGAGGGTCCAGTGACTTGGGTTTAGATAATACTGTTGGAGCTTAATTTTCTCTGTAACACTGCTGAATACCAGGGAAAGTATGACCCTACTCTTTCTGAGGAATATGCTTCACATAATTCAAATCAAAGAGAGTCCACAGAACAAAAGACCAAAACTCACTCATGCATGTCCTGGAGTAAATTAGGTAATAAATCCCAAATAAATAAATGCTCAAGGAAGAACTTCCCAAACTTTATGTGCACACTACCACCTACGAAGCTTTTAAAAATCCAGATTTCTGAGCCCTCAAAATTCTGATTTGGTAGGTCTGGGATGGAGTCAAGTAATCTATACTATAAACAAGTGGTCTCCTGATCACACTTTTGAGAAGCACTGCTTTGGGGTTCCAGAAAGCCATCTAATAAAACACCAAAATCCTGATTCAACACGTTCAGCAAAGACAGAGAGATCTCAAAGACAGCAAAACCAAGTGAAATGAATTAATTACTTTTTAACATAGTTTCAATCAGACAGCAACTTAAGTGGCTAAGATTTGCACTAGTATTTCCAAAGTCTTGACCAAAAGAAGCTGAACTGAAAAGCCATTCCAAAAATGCAGTATCAAGAAATCCACATGTATACGAACAGGAATAAAGCAGAAGAAAAGCCTTTTAGATAGAAAAAGTGATTGTTACACGCTTCGCATTTTCAAATACACCAACTAGCAGCTCAGAGAACAGGTGTGACAAACAATGGGCCAATTTAATGCCCATTAAAGAAAAAGTATGAGCAAAAAAAAAAAAAACAACAACAAGCCATTTGTGAATAAGCCTCTGAAAAGAGGAGCCTCCGAGAAACAGGATCCAAAACCCTAATGTGTCTTTACATTCTTAAATGCTAAAGTCATGGGGGAGAAAAAAACAACTCTATGTGAAATGTTATGAGGTGTTAATGTACCAAAGTGTTACCCACTAAGAATAACACACAAAACTGCTCAAGTGATTACTGGAAGCTTTTATTACAAAGACGAGAAGAGGTAGAAGAGACACGGCTTTGAAGAACAGGAGAACTGTCTACACACCCCCTCCCCCCCTCCCCCCCAACTAAATTGCAGACTGAACTACTGGCAAGCAACAGCATTGTGTAACTTTACATGAAACTCTTGGTATAGTCACCAGCCAAATCAACTGATCTGTAATTAGGGCTCAATGCCTAGTAGCTGGTGACTGTCCCTCAAGACTCAGCTCAAATCACACCTCTTCTGTGAAGCCTTCCCTTCCTTACCCCAGCAAGAGAAATTTACTAGTGATTACCATGCTGGTTTTCGGTATTCTGGTATCACACTATTTTTACAAACCAAAATACTGATACTTCTGTTGGTGTTAGAGCATGAATTCATTACGGGTAGGCAGCTTCGTTTGTCCTGGGCTCTTTCCAATTGCTGGTTCTCTCCAATTCTTCCCATCCCCAGTCCTTCCCGGCCAACCACGCACCCCAGACACCTTCACAGTAAAGCAGGGAAGCCTCACAGCTTCTCCTTACCACTCAGCTCCTGCAAGGTCCCTTCTCCTCGCCAAAACCAAAAAAAAAAAAAAGGCCCACACTAGACCTGGGGAAGGGCGAAGATCTCCTGAAGTTGAGGCACCCCTTCCCTGGGGAAGGGTTGGCCTAGAGAGAAATCAAAGCTGTATTGAGGCCATTGGCCAGAGCTGAGAAGCTGCCCAATGTCCTGAAAGCCCGACCTGGGAAAGCATCTGAAACGTGGCAAGAAAGCGCCAAAGCCCTGTTGCAATTCTAGGAGGCCAGGGCAGAGGGCTGAGGTCCAACCCCTTAGGGGTCCATGGATCTTCATTCTAAATTTTTTTAAAGCAAGAGTTTTAAACCTTTAAAAAGAGACGTGTTGCTAAACATAAGCGTGGCTTTTTGAGCATGCAGAAGAGTGATGCTGTGGGCCATTTACTGTAGCCAAAACGCCTCAGGAAAACATAACTACCCAGTAAGTTTTCTCTTACATATTCCATGATATATTCACTTGGATTACTCCTTTAAAAATCATTCCTTTAAAATAAAAACAGCGCCTGGAAGGATTAGGTTCTCTCTCACGGTGCAGCGGCAGTCAGTAATCTGGTTGCCTTACCGTGCAAACCCGCCCACCCTCTGGTGAGTATTCATGCTTGTGAGAAGTGAGGAAGACCACTGACACCAAAAGGGGTCTGACGACCCAAGAAAGCTCTGGAAATTGTCCTCTCCAAGAAAGGATTTGAACTGAATTTCCTACTTAGGGAAAGCCAGAGGTAGTTTAAACAGCAAATGTTAAAATGTTTAGTTTATTAAGGAAGAGACCAAATTGCACGAAAGTATTTTTAACTATCTTGCTCTAAATTATAGTTTTCTTCATATTTATTATATAAGTATTAGTAATTAGCTATTAGTTTTAGCTCACTATTTAAGAATTATTGTAGAAAAATCTGACTGTCCAGCGAAAAAGTATGCCATTATCCTCCTTTCTTAGTTATTCCACACCTCAAGAGCAGCCTATCTGCCTGGAGCATGTACGCATAAACAAGGCATCACAAGTCATCTGGAGTCAGTGAGAAGAGCTGCAAACACAGTGCCCAAGAGAAATTTTAAAACCTCAGATATGTTTTCTTTAAAACCTACAAAGCAAAACCCCAAATCACAGGTATCTTTAAAGGCCCTAAACACTATTCCCCGGTCATTCACTAATCAATAACTATCTTACCCACAAGTTTGATAGGAGCACTGCCTCCTGTGGCCCCCTATTTTCTTTAGAAAAGTCAGACCCTTGGGAGCTATTAACACTACAAAAAACTGTAATTGGCAAGGACTTGAGTAGCAAGAGGTTTTTCATCATTCTCACGGTCTTGTTTTCTAAAGATTCTTTTCCTACCAATACCATAAAGATATTTTTATGATAATAAAATTGCAGTTGCTGGGAGGGCCGTCCAGTTCAGTTCCCATGTTTTACAGGTAAGGGAACTGGAACCCAGCCAGGTGAGGTGACTTACTAACCTAGGGTCACACGGCTACAGCACGGTACTCCTGCCTTCCGGGCTGGTCCTCTTTCCCCAGGTCTCCCTGCCTTTCTGAGAGAGAAACAGCGCTCTTCCCAAGCAGCTTTCTAACTGCTCAGCATGGGTGACGTCTTTGATCGGGCCCGCCTTGAACAGCTACTAAAACACTGACACATTGCTCTTGGTTAGTTTACCTTAGTTCAACTAAGCAACAAGCTCATACATCGGAGCATTTGTCAATAGATCTATGATCTTTAGAGGAAAGAAAAAGGAATGTGTTCGCTCCTTTCTGGGGGTTGTCAGGAAAAAGAAACAGCTGTCCTCCAGCTTCCCTCCTTCCCTGCTGTGTCACCCTGGGTCCAGGGCATTCTTTTGTTTGTTACTATAAGCCCTGCAAACAGGCGCCCTTTGCCCAAGACGAAGGTACGTGGGAGAGTAGACAGAACATGAGCCTCAGAACAGAGAAGTCTAGGTTTTAATATTCCCTCTACTTTTTCCTTGCAGTGTAAGTTACTTAGCTTGTCTGACCTACAGTTTCCTCACCTGTAAGATATAAAACATCATAGGGCTTTTGCAAGGACGAAATGAGATCCCATACTTGAAGCTCCTAGTTAGGTGTCTGGTTCACATGAGCTCCTCAAAGAAATGAGTTCCCTTCTCCCCTCTTCTGCTCTTATTATTAAGATTTTAGACAAGTAATTTAACTAGTTAACCTCCCCTACATAATGGAAGATAACATATGTTTCTGATGAAAAGACTATATAAAACAAAATACGATTATTAACCATCAAGGTGAATACCTGAAGGCATTAATTCACTTTATAAAATGCACAAAGGTACCAATTCACTAATAAATATGCTATGGCAGGAGCTTGTCCTAGGGTGCCAATTTGCTGAAGTAAGAGGCTGCCAGGGCCAAAGTGCCAAGAACACTGACTAGAGCAGCTAGAGAAGGAAGCTTAGTTTTCTAGTAGGAATGGTTAGTGCCAAAGTAAAGATCCAAAGAAGGAAAACAGCAAGGAGTAAGCAGAGCTACAGGAAACAGCAACAGCACAGGCATACAGCGTCGTAGTGGGAAGAGCACGAGAAGCCTGGGCCCCAGAAGCCCTGAGCTCTGGCTCCAGACCTGCCGGGAGAGGGTGTGAGAGTTGGGCAAGTCCTTTAAGGTATCTGAGTATTGATTTTCACTTTGGAAAATGGAGATGGCCATACCCGTCCTAGCTAGCCTGCAAAGATAACAATGGAGAATACACTTCTAAAGTCAGAAGTGCAATATACATGTAAAGTGAAAATATTGTTACTAAGCCAGCATACAAAGACAGGAAATAAAAGACTAAAATAAGGAAGCCCCAAAGGGTGATGACAAGACAGTAGGATGGTACCCATCGCCCTGACTAGAGGACACCAAGCGAAGATGCTAAGGAATTAACACGGAAGGGCTGAGAACTATGTGCCCAGTGCTTGGCAGGTCGACTGTAACCCACCATGCCAGGGGACAGGGCAGGTGACAAATAGGCACTATAAACATTTAAGCCCAAATTCAGCTTAATTTCAAAAAAGGCAATAAAAACACGACAACAATAATACTCTTACCATTCCTGTCTTTAGAACAGTACAATGGGTCTAGAGGTTGTTCGATTCCTATCGTTACTGTAATAAGTGACAAATGACAGGGAAATGTGATTCATACTCAAGAACCTAGACTATGGGGTAATAAGCTTTTGTGGACAGGCCCCCCTGTCTGGTTTGAGCTGGTTGGCTTTCTCTGGGTGACACAGGGTCCACATGGACAACTTACAGAGACAGTCATTTATTGCAAGGACACTTGATAACATAAGGAAGAAAAGAAAGTACTCCATCCGCTCTGCGTTCTTTCTGGCTCCAGTTCCCCTGGCTCTGGGATGTGGAGGGGTTTCACAAGCAATAAAGGAGAGTCGCTTATTACTGTTCCAGATAACAGTCCAGAACGGAGTGACAGCTCAACTGCTGTTTGCCCTGCATTTATACTTTGTAGAGAGAAGATATGCCTGAGCTTTGGAGGCCTCTTGGCGTACGGACTTCTGTCGGCTGAACTGAGCCAGCACAATCTGCTGTGACTGGATCACTGCTGGCTCCCTGCCACGGCCCAGCAAGGCAAGCTGTACAGGTGACAGCCACGGAAGAGAAAGAAAAAGGATTGGGTTCTACCCCTCAGAATGTGGCACTATACATGGCAGGCACTATGGCTTGAGTACATCCAGTTTCCTTGGTAACCTAACTATGTATTGAATGGTTTCTACGGCAAAACATGCCCCAGAGTCCAAATAACCAACATATGCGTACAATTTGAAATGTAACTTATAACTGGGGGGCTTCCCACACTTGAAAAATTAGTAAGCTTAAAAACCAGCCATGATGACCTTACTGTGGCACCAAAGCAGACGTCTCTGTGCAGCCCGATTCGAAGGGCAGCGTATCAGGGAAGGGGAAAGCCAAACTAGAATGTGCCAGCCTGAGCTATGTGACATTGTCTCTGTGGATGCTACGTCCCAAGAGATGAGATCCTGATCTGAAAGTAACAGGCTAGACAACCACAGAATGAGAGTAAAGTACTTCTGGGACTCCTGGAAATCTCTGCTAAGAACAGGAATAAGAGTCTCAAATAAGCAATCTAACAAAGTGTTCATTTTATAATCTGGAACTCAAAGGAAAAAGGTTCTTACTTTCCTTCTCAACTGGGATGATAGCACCCCCTTAGGGGGCATATGGAAATATATGGGGACATATTAAGTGGTCTCAATATCTGAGGGGTTATTCATGCAGCAGGCAGGGCTAAGGATGCTAAATGTCTTGCCCTGCACAGGACGGGACCATAAAACAAAACGAGTATAACATCCACATTAGAAAATGTGTCCTGTTACCGAAAGAATTTCCTGATGGGAAAAATGATCAATTTCTTACCACTTGTCTTTTCTTCTTTAAAAACAAAAGACAAAAAGGGAGGGGGCAAATCTAAATAATATTTCTGAAGTTCTTAATCTGTTTGATGGCGGTGTTATATATCACAGAGGTGTGAACTTAAGCAAATGATGTAAAAGAAAGGTAAAAATGACTCGTTAAAATGAAGAAGTAAGCAACTTTAATTTCTAAGAAAGGACAGGGCTCCAAAAAGCTGGTGGGAATAGAGGCTCCACGCCAGGCTTGGTAGGGTAAAGCTGCCCTGGGGCCTATTGTGATCTTTGAGTTCAGAACCCTTCAGCCCAAGGTCAGGGTCTATATAGGCCCTCTCTTCACTCTGCAACTAACTGAAAATCTCTAGTTGTCTGGTATGCAAGCAATAGTGATTATGTAGAAGAACAGTGATTAAGGGCAAAATCCTCCTTTCAGATCTCCAGAAAGGCTTCAAATGATGGGCAGATCCTCCAGATCCTACTTCATTCTGCAACTAGTCCAATTTCAGGGCCAAGGCAATCTGCTGAAATCAGAAGACTTCCTTAGTTCCAGGACTCCCTTTGAGAATCCTGGACACCTTTAAGTCTGCACTGAACTGAAAAGCCCGTATTGGCTTTTCTTAAAATTCCTAGAAGTTCTGGGAATCTGATCCATATAAGAGTTCTTAAGATTAAGACCCAAGCTAGGATCAGAATGAATTCACTAGAGGGCTGAAGACTTCCCAGCCTAGTTCCAATCAAAAGCCCAGTTCAGCCTTAAGATCTCAGAGGCCGAGCAGCATCCAGAGTCACTCAATAGTTCTAGCCTGTCAAGAGTCTAAGGTGGTCCACTGATGGTAATGGCTGTCACAGTTATCATGACATTCTCATGTCTATTCTTATATTTCCCCCACTAGCTTACCCTAAATGAATTCAAGAGACTGGTATTACCTATGGTCCTGGTGGATAGTATTTGGAGTAGAATTTTCAAAAACTGGGGTCTCCAAACATTTCAAGAGGAGGAGGCACATGATGCTGCTGACCGGGATGACAGTAATAATAAAACAGGAATTTGCTATGTATCTAGTGTGCACTATGCTAAACCCTTTATATACATTCTCTCATTCAATCCTGACAAAAATTCTATGAGGATTATAGATGAAGAAACCGAGTTACAGAGAAATAATTTACACTAGTTCACATAACCAGAGAGTCGCAGTCAGGCAGCAAACCCAAATCTGTCTTATCGTGAAGCAGTGCTCTTAACCAGTGCCTGCCTTTATATTTCACTAGAGACTTAATCCCGATGGGAGAGGTAGGTGGGCCAGAAGAGAGGTAAAGTAGCTATGGAGAACAGAGGGGAAGATTCTGTTTTTGACTCAACTACATTTATCTCCCGAGAATTGAGAAATGGGGCAAAAGGCAGAATCAGACCTTGGGCCCTGTTGGTCTTCGAGCTATGTTAGTCCTTGGAACTAAACTGTTGGGGGACCCTTCCAAAAAGGCTATAAAAATCAGCCCAGAAATGTAAACATGCAAAACTGCTCTGCTCAACAAAGCCTGTGAGGAGACTGAAGACTGACTAGGAAATATGTGTCTGTGGAATGGAAAGTAGGAAAAAGATCAAAGCTTCAAATGGAGAAACACAATGTAAATATGGTACCAAGTAGAGACCGTGGTCTTTCTTCCTGAGAGTACGGGAGGATAGGAAGTAGACAGACAGTGAACTGGAGAGACTCTAAAAGCAAGCTGGCTATACAGCACCCATGGCATGTAAATACTAAAGGTTGTGAATAAGACATAAAAAGGGTAATAACTGGAGAGTACTATAGGGTCCAAGAGTGTATTTCAGTTTCTAACCGCTGTGCATGACCTAGGCATCACAACCTTCATATCAATATATAATAAAGGAAAACTGTTCAATACTGTGAATGGAAGATATTTCTAAGGCTTAGCACAGGTACAAATAGACTCTTGAAGGTTCCTGAAGGATGATAATAGTAGACTGGTGGTTCTCAACTGGGAGTGATTTTGCATCTCCTGCCGTCCCTCACCCAGGGGACACTATAGATATTATTGATGTCATGACTGGGGGATTGGTGGGAGCTACTGACATCGACTGTGTAGAGGTCAGGGATGCTGCTAAACATCTCTCATTGAACAGGAAAGCCCCTCACAGAAAAGAATTATCCAGCTCCAAATGTCAACATTGCTAAGGTTGAGAAACTCTAGAAGATGAGAGGGATTAAGCAAAGTACTTCAGACAATTACCAAATGTTCAGAGCCCAGCAAAAATAGCATTTATTATATGCAGAACACAGGCTCCACCAAAAAGTACATAAATCATCAATATATGGTAGATTTCTTCCAATATGATTCTTTTCCACTTTTTTAAAAATTAATTTTAATTTCATAATTGAAATGCTTAGATTCACCCTGAAGAAAATTAAAGCATTACCAACAGTCTAAAGTTCCCTTTCATCTGTACCCTTAGTCCTGTTAGAGTCAAACTGCCTAGTCTCAAACCACAGTCCCACCACTTGCTAGGCAGGTGACTCAGCAAGGTTCTGACCCTCTGTGAATTCCAGTTTCATCATCTAGAAGATGGGGACAACAGTAGTAGCCAACTTTATAGGGATGTTGTAAGGACCGAATGAGTTAATGGGTATAGCATACTAAAAACTTGTGACATAAGTACTCATTAAGCATCAGCTATAATTAGTATCCAGGACACACATACACACCCACATACACACACACTCACTTGTAGAGAACATACACTATGATTTTCATGTTTAGCTTTTTTTTAACATAAAAATGTACGATTCTGCTCATCTTTCTGATATTTGCTCTTTTTTTTCAACTCAGAAAACTTTCCATGTGAGTACACAGAAATCTACCTAGTTCTTTACTGCTTCATTCTATGCCAAAGTATTTTAAGTTATTTCCCTACTGTTGACCATTTCAGCTGTTTCTACCGTTTGGACCCTTAATGTTAAATTCTCCACCGAGCGAGAACAAACAGGGACAAGTTTATCTGCACCCTTAAGAAAGAGTGTGCAAACAGCAAATGAACAGTCACTAACAGATTAGAAATAACAAAAGCCAATCACCATAACAAATGATACCTACCAACAAATATTTTGAAGGGTTTCCTTATTGTATGAACAGAAAAATCTAAGATTAAAAAATAATAATATACTCTACAATTTGTTTTTTTCCCAAGGACTCCTATATGAGAGTATAATTAATAAATCCTCAAAAGCTTTCAAAATAATTTTCTTTGGCTTTAGCACACATATTATACTGGTCATGTCAAACTCTGACAAAATCGAAGTTGGGAAAAAAGCACTAGGTGAGAGGAGGAAAGGGAAACGTGGAAGTGTTATCACCATTTTGTCATAAACTTTTCTCAGAGGAACACGGCTATAAAAATGTGTTCCAGGATGAAAAGTTGGCACAAAACAACCCAATCTTACATCATCCTTTTTAAACACTGGGGTGGAGTAGGGAAAGGAAGGATTAAAAAGTGGGAGGGGAAAGCTCTTGGCATGTAGGAAAAAAAAGGATTGTTGGTAAAATAAACTTTCCACTGATGTACAGCTTCTTTAAATGAATGGTTTGGTTTAGCTGAAATTTAGCAAGGTAACAGATTTTAGTCTTTTTCAGGAACGGGGAGGCGCCTTCAAGATGGCGGAGGAAAAAGGCATGGAGATCACCTTCCTCCCCACAAATACATCAAAACTACATCTACATGTGGAACAACTCCTACAGAACACCTACTGAACGCTGGCAGAAGACCTCAGACTTCCCAAAAGCCGTGTGGCTGACAGGGTCTTGGTGCTCTGGCCAGGTGTCAGGCTTGAGCCACTGAGGTGGGAGGGCCGAGTTCAGGACATTGGTCCACCAGAGACCTCCCACCCCCAAGTAATATCAAATGGGGAAAGCTCTCCCAGAGATCTCAATCTCAAAGCTAAGAACCAGCTCCACTCAACGACCAGCAAGCTACAGTGCTGGACACCCTATGCCAAACAGCTAGCAAGACAGGAACACAATCCCACCGATTAGCAGAGAGTCTGCCTAAGATCATAATAAGGTCACAGACACCCCAAAACATACCACCAGACGTGTTCCTGCCCACCAGAAAGACAAGATCCAGCTTCTTCAACCAGAACACAGGCACCAGTCCCCTCCACCAGGAAGCCTACACAACCCACTGAACCAACCTTACCCACTGGGAGCAGACACCAAAAACAACGGAAACTATGAACCTACAGCCTGTGAAAAGGAGACCCCAAACACAGTAACTTAAGCAAAATGAGAAGACAGAGAAATAGGCAGCAGATGAAGGAGCAAGGTAAAAACCCACCAGACCGAAAAAAGGAAGAGGAAACAGGCATTCTACCAGAAAAAGAATTCAGAGTAATGATAGTAAAGATGATCCATATGGTGGAGAAAAGACAGTCTCTTCAATAAGTGGTGCTGGGAAAACTGGACAGCTACATGTAAAAGAATGAAATTAGAACACTCCCTAACACCATACACAAAAATAAACTCAAAATGCATTAAAGACCTAAATGTAAGGCCAGACACCATCAAACTCTTAGAGGAAAACATAGGCAGAACACTCCATAACATAAATCACAGCAAGATCCTTTTTGACCCACCTTCTAGAGAAATGGAAATAAAAACAAAAATAAACAAATGGGACCTAATGAAACTTAAAAGCTTTTGCACAGCAAAAGAAGCCATAAACAAGACAAAAAGACAACCCTCAGAATGGGAGAAAATATTTGCAAATGAAGCAACTGACATAGGATTAATCTCCAAAATATACAAGTAGCTCATGCAGCTCAATATCAAAAAAACAAACAACCCAATTCAAAAATGGGCAGAAGACATAAATAGACATTTCTCCAAAGAAGATATTCAGATTGCCAACAAACACATGAAAGAATGTTCAACATCATTAATCATCAGAGAAATGCAAATCAAAACTACAATGAGATATCATCTCACACCGGTCAGAATGCCCATCATCAAAAAATCTACAAACAATAAGTGCTGGAGAGGGTGTGGAGAAAAGGGAACCCTCCTGCACTGTTGGTGGGAATGTAAACTGATACAGCCACTATGGAGAACAGTATGGAGGTTCCTTAAAAAACTAAAAATAAAACTATCATACGACCCAGCAATCCCACTACTGGGCATATACCCTGAGAAAACAATAATTCAAAACCAGTTAGGTACCAAAATGTTCATTGCAGCTCTATTTACAATAGCCAGGACATGAAAGCAACCTAAGTGTCCATCCACAGATGAATGGATAAAGAAGATGTGGCACATATATACCATGGAATATTACTCAGCCATAAAAAGGAACGAAACTGAGTTATTTGTAGTGAGGTGGACGGACCTAGAGACTGTCATACAGAGTGAAGTAAGTTAGAAAGAGAAAAACAAATACCGCATGCTAACACATATATATAGAATCTAAAAAAACAAACAAACAAACAAAAATGATCAGAAGAACCTAGGGGCAAGACGGGAATAAAGGTGTAGACCTACTAGACAATGGACTTGAGGACATGGGGAGGGGGAAGGGTAAGCTGGGACAAAGTGAGAGAGTGGCATGGACTTATATATACTACCAAATGTAAAATAGATAGCTAGTGGGAAGCAGCCGCATAGCACAGGGAGATCAGCTTGGTGCTTTGTGACCACTGAGAGGGGTGGGATAGGGAGGGTGGGAGGGAGGGAGACGCAAGAGGGAAGAGATATGGGGACATATGTATATGTACAACTGATTCACTTTGTTATAAAGCAGAAAATAACACACCATTGTAAAGCAATTATAATCCAAAAAGATGTTTTAAAAAAAAAAAAAAAAAGATGATCCAAAATCTTGGAAATAGAATGGAGAAAGTACAAGAAACGTTTAACTAGGACCAAGAAGAACTAAAGAGCAAACAATGATGAACAACACAATAAATGAAATTAAAATTCTCTAGAAGGAACCAATAGCAGAATAACTGAGGCAGAAGAACGGGTAAGTGACCTGGAAAATAAAATAGTGGAAATAACTACCACAGAGCAGAATAAAGAAAAAACAATGAAAAGAATTGAGGACAATCTAAGAGACCTCTGGGACAACATTAAATGCACCAACATCTGAATTATAGGGGTCCCAGAAGAAGAGAACAAAAAAGGAACTGAGAAAATATTTGAAGAGATTATAGTTGAAAACTGCCCTAATATGGGAAAGGAAATAGTCAATCAAGTATGGAAATGCAGAGAGTCCCATACAGGATAAATCCAAGGAGAAACACGCTAAGACACATATTAATCAAACTATCAAAAATTAAATACAAAGAAAAAATATTGAAAGCAGCAAGGGAAAAGCAACAATTAACACACAAGGGAATCCCCATAAGGTTAACAGCTGATCTTTCAGCAGGGACTCTGCAAGCCAGAAGGGAGTGGCAGGACATACTGACAGTGATGAAAGGGAAAAACTTACAACCAAGATGACTCTACCCAGCAAGGATCTCATCCAGAGTTGACAGAGAAATTAAAACCTTTACAGACAAGCAAGAGCGAAGAGAATTCAGCACCACCAGACCAGCTTTACAACAAATGCTAAAGGAACTTCTCTAGGCAGAAAACACAATAGAAGGAAAAGACTTAACAATAGCAAACTCAAAACAATTAAGAAAATGGTAATAGGAACATACATATCGATAATTACCTTAAATGTAAATGGATTAAATGCTCCAACCAAAAGACACAGACTGGCTGAATGGATACAAAAACAAGACCCGTACATATGCTGTCTACAAGAGACCCACTTCAGACCTAGGGACACATACAGAATGAAAGTGAGGGGATGGAAAAAGACATTCCATGCAAATGGAAATCAAAAGAAAGCTGGGGTAGCAATTCTCATATTAGACAAAATAAACTTTAAAATAAAGACTATTTCAAGAGACAAAGAAGGACACTACATAATGATCAAGGGATCAATCCAAGAAGAAGATATAACAATTGTAAATATTTATGCACCCAACATAGGGGCACCTCAATACATAAGGCAAATGCTAACAGCCATAAAAGGGGAAATCGACAGTAACACGATAATAGTAGGGGACTTTAACACACTACTTTCACCAATGGGCAGATCATCCAGAATGAAAATAAATAAGGAAACACGAGCTTTAAATGACACATTAAACAAGATGGACTTAACTGATATTTATGGGACATTCCATCCACAAACAGCAGATAAACACTTTCTTGTCAAGGGCTCATGGAACATTCGCCAGGATAGATCATATCTTGGGCCACAAATCAAGCCTTGGTAAATTTAAGAAAACTGAAATCATATCAAGTATCTTTTCCAAACAAAACGCTATGAGACTAGATATCAATTACAGGAAAAAAACTGTAAAAAATACAAACACATGGAGGCTAAACAATACACTATTAAATAACCAAGAGATCACTGAAGAAATCAAAAAATACCTAGAAACAAATGACAGTGAAAACACGACGACCCAAAACCTATGGGATGCAGCAAAAGCAGTTCTAAGAGGGAAGTGAATAGCAACAGAATCCTACCTCAAGAAACAACAAACATCTCAAATAAACATCCTAAGTTTACACCTAAAGCAATTAGAGAAAGAGAACAAAAAAAACCCAAAGTTAGCAGAAGGAAAGAAATTCCAAAGATCAGATCAGAAATAAATGAAAAAGAAATGAAGGAAACGACAGCAAAGATCAATAAAACTAAAAGCTGGTTCTTTGAGAAGATAAACAAAATTGGTAAACCATTAGCCAGACTCATCAAGAAAAAAAGGGAGAAGACTCAAATCAACAGAATTAGAAATGAAAAGGAGAAGTAACAACTGACACTGCAGAAATACAAAGGATCATGAGAGATTACTACAAGCAACTATACGCCAATAAAATGGACAACCTGAAAGAAATGGACAAATTCTTAGAAAAGCTCAATCTTCTGAGACTGAACCAGGAAGAAATAGGAAATATAAACAGGCCAATCAAAAGCACTGAAATTGAAACTGTGATTAAAAATCTTCCAACAAACAAAAGCCCAGGACCAGATGGCTTCACAGGCGAATTTTATCAAACATTTAGAGAAGAGGTAACACCTATCCTTCTCAAACTCTTCCAAAATACAGCAGAGGGAGAAACACTCTCAAACTCCTTCTACAAGGCCACCATCACCCTGATACCAAAACCAGACAAAGATGTCACAAAGAAAGAAAACTACAGGCCAATATCACTGATGAACATAGATGCAAAAATCCTCAACAAAATACTAGCAAACAGAATCCAACAGAACATTAAAAGGGTCATACACCGTGATCAAGTTGGATTCATCCCAGGAATGCAAGGATTCTTCAATATATGCAACTCAATTAATGTGACACACCATGTTAACAAATTGAAGGAGAAAAACCATGTGATCATCTCAATAATGCAGAAAATGCTTTTGACAAAATTCAACACCCATTTATGATAAAAACCCTCCTGAAAGTAGGCATAGAGGAAACTTACCTCAACATAATAAAGGCCATATATGACAATCCCACAGCCAACGTCATTCTCAATGGTCAAAAACTGAAATCATTTCCACTAAGACCAAGAACAAGACAAGGTTGCCCACTCTCACCACTATTATTCAACATAGTTTTGGAAGTTTTAGGCACAGCAATCAGAGAAGAAAAAGAAACAAAAGGAATCTAAATCAGAAAAGAAGAAGTAAAACTGTCACTGTTTGCAGGTGACATGATACTATACATAGAGAATCCTAAAGATGCTACCAGAAAACTACTAGAGCTAATCAACGCATCTGATAAAGTAGCAGGATACATAATTAATGCACAGAAATTTCTTGCATTCCTATATACTAATGATGAAAAATCTGAAAGAGAAATTAAGGAAACACTCCCATTTACCACTGCAACAAAAAGAATAAAATACCTAGGAATAAACCTACCTAAGGAGACAAAAGACCTGTATGCAGAAAACTATAAGACGCTGATGAAAGAAATGACACATGATATAAACAGATGGAGAGATATAGCACATTCTTGGATTGGAAGAATCAACATTGTGAAAATGACTATACTACCCAAAGCAATCTACAGATTCAATGCAACCCTATCAAACTACCAACGGCATTCTTCACAGAACTAGAACAAAAACTTGCACAATTTGTATGGAAACACAAAAGACCCTGAAGCCAAAGCAATCTTGAGAAAGAAAAACAGAGTGGGAGGAATCAGGCTCTCGGACTTCAGATGGTACTACAAAGCTACAGTAATCAAGACAGTATGGTACTGGCACAAAAACAGAAATATAGATCAATGGAACAGGATAGAAAGCCCAGAGACAAACCCACGCACATATGGTCACCTTATCTTTGATAAAGGAGGCACGAATATACAATGGAGAAAAGACAACCTCTTCAATAAGTGGTGCTGGGAAAACTGGACAGCTACATGTAAAAGAATAAAATTAGAACACTCCCTAACACCATACACAAAAATAAACTCAAAATGCATTAAAGACCTAAATGTAAGGCCAGACATCATCAAACTCTTAGAGGAAAACATAGGAAGAACACTCCATGACATAAATCACAGCAAGATCCTTTTTGACCCACCTCCTAGAGAAATGGAAATAAAAACACAAATAAACAAATGGGACCTAATGAAACTTAAAAGCTTTTGTACAGCAAAAGAAGCCATAAACAAGACAAAAAGACAACCCTCAGAATGGGAGAAAATATTTGCAAATGAAGCAACTGACAAAGGATTAATCTCCAAAATATACAAGTAGCTCATGCAGCTCAATATCAAAAACACAAACAACCCAGTCCAAAAATGGGCAGAAGACATAAATAGACATTTCTCCAAAGAAGATATACAGATTGCCAACAAACGCATGAAAGGATGCTCAACATCACTAATCATTAGAGAAATGAAAATCAAAACTACAATGAGGTATCACCTCACACCAGTCAGAATGGCCATCATCAAAAAATCTACAAACAATAAGTGCTGGAGAGGGTGTGGAGAAAAGGGAACCCTCTTGCACTGGTGGTGGGAATGTAAATTGACACAGCCACTATGGAGAACAGTATGGAGGTTCCTTAAAAAACTAAAAATAGAACTACCATACGACCCAGCAATCCCACTACTGGGCATATACCCTGAGAAAACCATAATTCAAAAAGAGTCATGTACCACAATGTTCATTGCAGCATTATTTACAATAGCCAGGACATGGAAGCAACCTAAGTGTCCATCCACAGATGAATGGATAAAGAAGATGTGGCACATATATACCATGGAATATTACTCAGCCATAAAAAGAAACGAAATTGAGTTATTTGTAGTGAGGTGGATGGACCTAGAGTCTATCTTACAGATTGAAGTAAGTCAGAAAGAGAAGAACAAATACCATATGTTAACACATATATATGGAATCTAAAAAAAAAAAAAAAAAATTGTTCTGAAGAACCTAGGGGCAGGACAGAAATAAAAACACAGAAGTAGCGAATGCACCTGAGGACACGGGGAGGAGGAAGGGTAAGCTGGGACGTAGTGAGAGAGTGGCATGGACACATATACACTACCCAATGTAAAACAGATAGCTAGTGGGAAGCAGCTGCATAGCACAGGGAGATCAGCTCGGTGCTTTGTGTCCACCTAGAGGGGTGGGATAGGGAGGATGGGAGGGAGACACAAGAGGGAGGAGATATGGGGATATATGTATATGTATAGCTGATTCACTTTGTTATAAAGCAGAAACTAACTCACCACTGTAAAGCAATTATACTCCAATAAAAATGTTAAAAAAAAAAAAAATGAATGACCTCTATTTTGTTGAAGCCCTCTATAAAAGATAATGTTCACAGACAAGATGTCCATTCCCTGTTATGGTCCTATTTACGATATTATGTTAACTCATCATTTGTTTTGTTTAAAACTAAAGGCTTCTCCATTCATTAAAGTCATTAGCGCTGCTAGTGAAAGACAGCGTGTCTGAATTTTAACAAGTCCAGAAAAAATCCAATAAGATTATTAGCCCTGTATTATGAGATTCAAAATCAGACATACCAGGATCAAATCACCTGCTCTTTAGTAACAGGTCACAAAGGAAAATCTGAAACATTGGTGTTAGACCTTTCTTCCAAGAATGGTATAAGGGGTTCCACTTTATATATAAATTTTATACACTAAGAACCTTAGTCATTACCTACTCACGCCAAACACTTGTAATCAAGAACCATGCCATTACTTTTTGGTACTAAATAATTACCCTTTGAAGTCATGTTGTGGATATAACAAACCGTACACATTTTCAGGGAGAAGACGAGATAGAATGACTTTATTTTTAAAACCCAACTGACTTATCCCCCTATCGACATCCACACTCTGCTCTGTAAACTAAGTAAAAGATACATTAATGTAATAGACCAATTCACAGATCATGGAGATAGAAACATATTGGGAAACATGAGAACCAGTGGAACGTCTGAGAGCTAGAAGCACTGGGACAGAAGTGCTATGAACCACATGAGCTTCATGGAGGTCAAGGCCCAAACACAAGAGGAAGGCTCCCAAGTGTCAGGGCTCAGTACCCTGGATCCTTGCTCCTGGAGTACCTCTGTCCCCACCGTGAGCTAAATTAAGAAACCTAGGTGTTTGTGTTGGGCAGAGAGGAGTGCAAGTGGCAGGGTCTTCATGAATCAGTCATTTCACTGTGAGCCAAAATAATAAGGTTAAAGGGTGCTTCCTAACATAGTGATTATGTTAGCTATATTGAGAGCAAGAAAGCAGTTAAAATGTGCTCTTACTGAAGCAAATATCAATCAACAGAATTCTTAGAAAAATGATCATTCATTATATACCCCTTATAGCGAACATTCCCAATCTGTTGGCTTCATGACACTATAGGGCCTTAGACTTACAGGTTTACTAATTTATTGGACACCAAGCATCTGAGGACCAAATAAATGCTGTGTGTGTGTGTGTGTGTGTGTGTGTGTGTGATGTGTGTGTGTGTGTATGAGAGAGAGCTATCACATACATAAAAATATGTATGTGTATATACATATATGTATACACACACCTACATGCATATATATACATATATATCCACAAATATACAGCATATACAAGTGTATATATGTATCCATTGTTCAAATACATATACAACCTGTTGTGATTAAAAAAATATAAGTTCATTTAAAAGGCATTTAATTCACTTATTAACATGAAAGGCTAAAAGTATTACTTCTATCTGCATAGGTCTGTGAAATGTTTTTTTAGTTTATTTTCTACTCACAGTAAAGTTCAGTCTTTGTGATGCACAGTTCTATGAGTTTTGACAAATGCATAGAGTTGTATATCCACCACCACAATCATGATACAGAACAATTCCATCATCCTAAAAAATTCTCCTGTGCTGACTCCTTGTAGTCAAGCCTTCCTTCCACCCTCATGTAAAAGGTTTCGACATTAAAGATCGTTCTTCATACTTGGAAGGAATGGGGATAAGTGCCTCATAGCACTGATGACCATCTTTTTCATAATTTCATCATTTACACACTAGTTTCTACTTCCATCCAGTTATTGACAAAAAGGATTAAAAAGGAAGTTAACTGAAACAACAAGATAGGAAGAAATAGACTTGGAGGAGTTCAGACTTCAAGATAGTATGAAGAAAAAAATGCTAGAACTTGAGGATATACTAGATTAGGTAGTTTAAAAAAAAAAAAAAAAAAAAAAGGAATATGCCTGGGAGATATGGGGAAAAGCAACAAGTTGGATAAAGCTGGTGAGTGATCATTTATGAGGAAAGGGGATGAACTTGGCTTTTAAGCAAGAGAATGATGAGAGCAGATTTGTTCTCGGAAGTCCACTCCACCTGCAGAGTGGCAACTAGATGGAAAAGGGGAAGGAGTGGGTGCAGGAGACCACTTAGAACAGTATTTCAATAGTCTGATGGAGAGATGACAATGGCTCAGCTAAGTTATCTGAAAGGATAGAGGTTTACTAAAAAACACAAGAAGTAAAGAAAAACAGGAAAGAGTTTCAACAGCTGCACAGCAGAATATCAGTGGAATATCATTCAGAGCACATCTACAATCATAGTCGACCCTGTGGAAACTAGAACAATCAAGACACAAGGCAGAAGAACATCTTGGCAATATGGCCACCTAGATAACCTAAGGAGTCCTCTTGCTACAACACACCTAAAAATGTCGGATAAAAAGTTTTAAACAAATACAGCTACACCTATAAAAAAACATATTACGGAGAATCCCCAGAAGTACCTGTCCCTGGTTGCATCGCCCGTGGTTCACGTGTCTGGGATATGTGGTACACAGGGGCTGGGAGTATGGTGGGCACTGAGCTCCTCACACAGGACAATGTAGCAGGCAGTTTTTTCGCCTGTTCAGTAAAGAGACACTAAGAGTGTTTAAGCAAGGCAGTGACATGGATGGAGTTATGCTTTTGAAAGATTAATCTGCAAAGAGTTAGGAACATAGAGTCTTGAAATACGGCTGGGGGGAAGGGTGAGGAGATAAATGTGAGAGACACCATCGAGGCAACATCAAGTGGCAGTTGTTTAGATACAGGAAACAATGGCGGGAGGAAGGTCAAAAATAGGATGCCTAGGTTTCATGGCTGTGGTCAGTAGAAGGACAGTTAAGTCATTAATGAAAATAAGAACATAGGAGAAGAGTAGATTTTGAGGAAGGGGAGATGGGCAATGTTAGATGATAATCTGCACTTTAGATATTAAATTTGAAGCTTCCAGGATTGTTTCAGCATGAGATAGTACAGAAGGCAATTAACAATGAAGAAATGAAATCTAGAACAAGGATCCTTAAATGAAGTTTATGAATTGGCTTCAGGGGCAGGTGTGTTACTTTCAGAACTTTATTTGAACTTTCTGTGTCTGTACATTTTTCTGGGGTAAAGTCCATGACTCTCCAAGGTTGTCAACGAGGTTGGTGTCAATCTGCTATTCCTTTACACATAGTGTGTCAATTTCAGATACTTTTCCTCTTTGCTGTTCAGATGATGTATCTAGGTGTCAATTTCTTTTTATTTAGCCTGTTTGAGATTCCTTGTATTTCTTCTATTTGGTGCCTTCCATCAGTTCTGGAACATTCTAGACTATTTTCTCTTCCGCTTTCTTATTTCTCTGTTCCCGCCTATAACACAGCTTAATGTTTTCATGAACTACCCACTCTTTATCTCAGACCTTTCACTGAGGAATATTTTCCTACTTGTGAATAAATATAAATGAACACTGACTGCACGTAATGATCCGTGCTCAGAGCTTCGCTGTTGAGATATACTGTTAAATTGAAAATCATAAGGTTCTCGCCTTCATTACAGAAAAAACTCTGCACAAAATCCTTGAGATGTTTAGTAGAAAGGTGCTAGGCCTCAGCTTTTAAATGAGGACACATTATATCTTACAGCTTTAAGCTAATCATTATGCTGTAGAGAGAACAGCATTTGAAAGAAACAAGACACAGAACTGCCCAAAGACACAAAATAAATCTAAGACAGAGCTTAAGGGTCCAACAAGTTTAAGAAACATGTACCAGTGAGATTTAAGGTATCACAGACCTATATACATCTTCTTTCTAAATGTCTATTGTCTGCCTAAAAAGAAAGCTAGATAAAAACATTAATCTGTCTCTAACTTAGGCGGCTGGGGGGACAGGAGTTCTGCACCAGAATGTTTCCAAAAATATGGTATTTGGGGACTGATCGATTTTTTTCCCCGAACTAAATTCCATTCTGGTCTTTTTTGTAATGTTTCCAAGTGCAGGCTGAGCTCTTGATCTTTTGGGAGGCACAGGCAAGACAAAAGGCCAAACTCACTAATGAAAACTTGCTGAACTTACTCTTCAGAATTCCATTCTAAGTCACGAAGAACCCTTCTGGCCCTGCTCCCGGACTAGTAAAATGAACATCTCAAGTCCCTAGAGACTAAGATAGCTCACTCCACTAAAACCAAATACACATCTCTCCTGACAGCTGGTTGTCTTAGCATACTCAGGACTATATATTTATCAAAGAGAAAAAAAAAAAAAACCACTCCAGGAGCACAATATTTATTATAGGATTATCTCAGTGACTCAAGCAAACATAAGTAAGGCTAAATTAAACCATGTTTACTATGATGTTCTATTACTTAAATCCTGACACAAAATCATCCCAAGAGATCTGGGGTCTCATTTCTTGAGAGAGTTGATACAGCTTTAAAAATGAAAGGCAAGATTTACTTTTCTTTTAAATCTACCTGTGTTTAGTTGCACAATTTCTCTAGTTATTCTAAAAAATCTTTTGAGCATCTAAAATGAAAATTCCCCATCCCGTTAAGATGTTGCATTCAGTATCAAATTTAAATAAAATCACAAAATATTGAATTTGCTCATTGCTTTTAAAAAACTTATTTTATCTGATTTATCTGAATTTAATATCCATAATCTCATGAAATCTCACCCATAATTCTAAGTATTACTTTAATATTCAGTTCTCCCCACCCCCTTTCTCTAGGCCCTTTAGTCAAATTTCCGCTTATCCCAGTCTTTGTGGATTACAGGCTATCCAAATGTTCCAAGTGACCATGTCTGTGGCCAGGCACACTGTGGGGGTAAAGGCAGGGAAAGAGAGGCTGGAAAGGCCACAGCAGGAGTAGATGACAGGTCACATGAGATCAGAAGCATATGTACCACTTCCAGGATTCAGCTGATAAGCCACTCCTACAAAATAAAGCTCCACCTCTCAGAAACAAGGCCAGGGTTCACAGGGAAACAAGTCTGCTGGCTAGCCACAAAGCACAGCAACAAGAAACAACAATGGAAACCACTTGCCTTTGCAGGCACAGGGATCCAACAGGTCCAAAGCTTTCTGCCCCACCAGGGAGTCCAATAGGTGGCGACTACGGCTGAGCTCACGTGGGACCCAAGGGCAGGGCCAGCTTGGCAGAAGGTAGGCTGTGGCTCACCAACCCTCAACTGCTGGAAAAAGCAGCCCGCCCTTATAGAGTTTATAGTCCAGGGAAACAGTATGATAATAGAGGCACAAACACAGGAGGGGAGAGTGCAGTCATGCTGGAGAGGCAGGTGGTGGTGGGCAGAAAAGTTCCACGGAGAAGGTGGCGATGGAGAAGAATAAAGAGGACAGACCCTATAGGAGAGGAAAATAAATTCAATGTTCTAGTATAAGAAGCAGTCCAAGCAAAGATACAACAATGAAAAAAGTACAAAGGGTGTTCACAGGAAATCACACACAAAAAACGAGTTTGGCTGAACAACAGGAAATATATAGAAGCCAGATCAGGGTGGAAAGGCAAGCTGGGATTAAAACAGAGAATACTTTGGGTGATGAGAGAGCTGTGCTTAATTCAGTTGGTAACAGGGAGGCACTGGTGGTGTGGAGCAAGGAAAGGACACTACATGACCGGAACTTACTTCAAGAAGATAGTGAGAGTTTTGTGCAAAATAAACTGAAATAGGAGGAAAAGTTACAAGGCCATCAGGAGACATGGCAATTGAAGGACTGAAGTGAAATGACAGGAGGAATGACAAAAATAGAGATATTGTGGAGATAGGGCTTCTAGTATAAAACAGTGGGCTGGCTATTGCCCTTGAGATGCAGCACCTGGGCACGGAAGACCATGAGAGTGCTGTGAACAGAAAGAAGGCTGTGAAGCAGAAAACACTCATCTACTGGAGGAATGATGAGTTTGGTTTCAGACACTTTGAATTTGAGGCGTCAACCGAACACACAAAAGGATGTATCTATCAAGTGGCTAGAAAAGCAGATCTGCAAACAGGGAGAAAAGCTGGGATTAGAAATAGGGATTTGAGGATCATCCACAAAGAGGTGAGGCCATGAAAGAGGCCTAGGGGTGGAATCACGGGAAACATAATTTAGCATAATTTAATGGGTTGGAAAAGGAAGTAAAAGCAGTGAAGGATGCTAGGAAGGGTCTAAGAATTCCAGGTTTTAGAGGGAAAAAGATGTATTATAAAACTCATGCTAGACTACTCACAACAGCCAAGACATGGAAACAACCTAAATGTTCATCGACAGATAAATGGATAAAGAAATTGTCATACACGTATACAATGGAATACTACTCAGCAATAAAAAGGAATGAAATAAGGCCATTTGCAGCAACATGGATGGACCTAGAGATTATCCTACTAAGTGAAGTTAAGTCAGAAGGAGAAAGACAAATACCATATGATATCACTTATATGTGGAATCTAGAATATGACACAAGTGAACCTCTCTATGAAACAGAAACAGACTCACAGACATAGAGAACAGACTGGTGGTTGCCAAGGGGGAGGGGGTTGGGGGAGGGATGGAGTGGGAGGTTGGGGGTTAGCAGATGTGAGCTTTTATATACAGAATGGATAAACAACAAGGACCTACTGTATAGCACAGGGAACTATATTCAATATCCTATGATAAACCATAATGGAAAATAATATAAAAAAAGAATGTATATATATGTATAACTGAGTCACTTTGCTGTACAGCAGAAATTAACACAACATTGTAAATCAACTATACTTCAATTAAAAAAAAACTCATGCTAGGAATATTATCACGAAGATCAGATGGGATGGTAAATCTTAAAGCAATCTGAACATTTCAAAGCACAAAACAAATACATTTTTATTGTTACAGTATTACATATTTAATCTCTAGAAAAGCCACACTGCATTGGAAATGCCACACTTCCAAAGTTTTCCAAAGTCCCCTCCTCACAAATTGACTGGAAATGTGATCTCCTCCTCTTCCCTTGAAGTCTTTCAGTAGTTAATGTCTTTTCTTAGGTGTTTATACAACTCAAGAGGCACTAACTGAACATCAACCATGAGTCAAACACTACACTAGGCACTTTCATATATATCCCACCTTGGAGTGGATGAAACTGAAGCCTAAGATTTATCCCCCTTTACAGAAGATGAAATGAGGCTCAAAAAGGTTAAGTATCTTGAGCAAGACTGCCAGCTCGCAAGTGGAGGAACAGAGGGCTTCTAATGCCAAATCTAATCGTGCTTTTTCTACATACAAGTTGGAACATGTCATATTTGTTCTTATCTCCCTTACTGATTATAAGCAAACTAAGGGCATAAGCCATATCTCATTTTGAAGCATCTAGCAAAGGGCCTTACACTTGGTCACTTTTCACTGCATTTTTTTGCCTGAAAGAATGAATGCATGGATATTTGCAGGCGCACAGGCCTCACTAATGGTGAGTGTTTGTGGGCTGGTAAGCTTTGAGTATTTATTTCCAAGGCGGGGCTGTAACTCAACAACACAAAGTTCTAAAAACAAATTCTGTACTTGTGAAAGATGCCACCTGGTCCGCCTCAGGGGCTGAAGTCCTCTTTTTATGCACAGAGTGGGAACAGCACAGGGAGTGACGAGTTGGTTTTCTTCAAACTACTCCCACAAACCAGCTCAAGCCAAGGAAAGGGCCCACACCTTTTGGGGAAGAGAACTGTGCAGCCTCTGCTGCCCATTTAACCTCTGGTGTCACCACCAGAACTGCCAACAGTCTGGGGAGGAGGGGAAGGTAGAGCAGGTTTAGTGCCAGCTCTGATGACGTTATCCTACGATTCCAGCTTTTATGCCAGTAAAAAAAGGCAACTGGTTTGGAATCTAGTTCCCCCCCCCCCACCCCCGGCCAACTCCTATTATTCAACCAAAATTTAATTTGCATAACTTACCACTAGCTTTTTTTCCATACTTTACCACTAACTATTTTTTATTTAATGAACAGTCCTTTGTGTCTAATTCAACTGACTGGTTTTGGTTCCTCGGAAAACAAATGTATGGACCCTGAAATATGTGCGTTTCATAAATGTCCCTTGTTGGAGAAGAACACAAAGTTCTCAGAAGCGTTTACTTTGCAAGCCATATACGCACACAGCGGGAGACCAGGAAACAACACGCATCTAAACACTATAAAGGCGACCAGTCAGTCATGCTTTCCAGCGCTGCCAGAAACACCAGACAACAATTCCAGGACAGACTTCTGAAGTGAGACTGCATTGCAGAGCTTCATAAATTATAATACACTTGGGAGCTCTCTACCCAATGTCTCTGACAGATGTTCCCTTTTGTGGCAGTCTCTAATTTGGGGGCAGTTGATATCCATGTCCCTAGAAATCTTTAGGGTACAGTAAATGATCCCTTTCCTTACATGTGATGACAAGACCCCAAAGTAGCCTTCTCCTATTTCTGAGACTAGTTAACGTGAGCACAGTACCCTTGCCTACTGCACAGACAAGCTGGGGCAGAGATATATCAGCCAGACTAAAATGGGGGCTCTCCCAAGCTCAAGATATCCTTCCATGCCCATGGAGAGTCTTTTCTTGACAATTTTTACCTAATGTGGATCAGGCTATTGGTCTCCTGGGCCTCTGCCTGTCAAATACACTGCATGGGGCTTGGAACTTCCTAGAAAGAGCCACAGCAGAAGCCAAAAAGAGTACAAGCCTCGGCTAGGGCAAGCTTCTGGCATCAGCTTCGGGCGGGCCCACATGGGATGCTTTTCCCATGACTCCTGAAAGAACTCTCCAAGTCTGACTCTATAATCAACGCCTCGATAGTTAAAAGTTGACAGGATAGCATGAAACGCAGAAAACAAATGAGAGCTTAACACAATATCAAAGATAGTACCAACCTCTCTTCACTCAGTTCCTATAATCTATCCTATGACCTTGGCCTTAATGAAATGACATTACTTCTTTTCTATGCTCTGAACTCTGCAAGAGTTAACCAAAGATATTAATAACTTTAGCAACTATGTAAGCCCTTAGAAGGTCATACCACAATTTGGCCACTTTCCATTTTAACCTTTCTCTAAAACCTTATTTTTACAACTTCTACTGAAGGGCATAAGAACTTTTGTTCGTTTTTCTTTGGTATTACAAATGCAGTTCTACTAAGTGAACTTGTATCAACCAGGAAAATTGTACAACTTCTCAGTGCAGCATCTTCACATTTTCTTGTGAGAATTACTTACTGACCTAGAACACTGACAATTATTTACTATTATTTGCTATTATTTACTGTGTACTGCATTCGTAAAAGCATTAAAGGAATGAAAAGACGTGTTCCTTGCCCTTGAGTTGCTTCATAGTTAAAAGATGAAAAAAAAAAACAACAAAAAACCGCACACCACTAACTAAATCTGTGGTGGGCAGAGTATAAGAGTGATATAAATTCAGTGTTATAAGAGCTCAGGGGAAGGCTAGACTAATTGTGCTCAGGGAGAATGGGTGGTAGATGGCATTTGATTAAGGCCTTAGAAAATGTACAATATTTCAATGCAAAGAGGGCATTAGAGAAGGGCATTTTACATGGAGGTAACAGCTTTAGCAAAGGCATGGAGGCAAGAGAGTACATGTGAATTAAGAAAACTTCAAGTGAAGGACAGGCTACAGAAGGGGAAATGACCGGAAACTGATCTGGAAAAGTAAGCTGTGGCCAGTTCTTAACATAAAAAGAGGGGGGTAAATGTAGAAAGTTAGATTTTAGAAATAGAAAATCACTTTTAAAATATTCCCTTCACCAATAATTTTTCCCCTCCTATCTTTGACTTTTAGAGTGAGAAATATTTTATTAGCAAGTTTACTTGCAAAGTAGGTGCAGTCACTTCAAGGAAAATTAATGTGGATGCTGGCAACATTGCTTTCCTGAGCTGGCAAATTCTTGGCTGCAGCTTAACTGATACATTCTTATTACCCACATCTTGTGATGCTTTATTGATAACTCTTTTTTGTCATCACCAAAATACCTTCTTAATTTCACTCATTATGTATGTACTAAGTGGCTACTCCAGAACTAGTATTCACTCACTTGTTTACTCATCCTCTCCTTTTCTGCCCCAACTTGTCCTACTAACCACTAACCCACTCACTCAGTCACTCACTCTTCTCCTGTAAACTATATCAGTGATAATAACATTAATAGCTACTACTTGCTATAGTGCCAGGCACTGCACTTAATGCTTTATGAACAGTATTTAATAGAATGCTCAAAACAACACTATGAAATAGGTATTATTACCCTTATTTTACGGATGAGGAAACAAGTTCAAAGATGTTACCTATTTTGCCAGCTGCTAAGTGACAGAACCCAGGTTTAAACCAGATATGCTTAACCCTGGAACCCTTGCCTGTTACCACTTCACTGTACTGCCTTCAACACCCTTTGGCCTCTTACTGCTATGAGTCAGTATTTTCAGTTATAAATGAAAACAGTCATTGAGCGCCTGTTACTGTAAGATCCTGTTCTAGGTGCTGTCATGTATATAAATAGAGCAGAGAATGCCTGTGGGTTATTAATGCTCATAATCTTCCATATTTGAGGATAAACAGCCATGTCTTTTATCAGTGTGTAAGACGGTATGTCCATGATTCATAAATTAAAGCAACTAAGGACAGAGGGGGTGAAAACAGCTTAGTACATGAATGTGGATGGTGACCACATCTCAGACAGAAATCAGCCAACCCTGACTAAATGACTTACAGAGAATTTTAATAATACATTTCAATTGGTCTGTAAAAACTCTCTCTGCTGATGAAAAATCTGTCCTGTCAGAAGTTCCCAACCAAATCTGCTTACAATCCATTTTCGGTGAACCTCAGCTTCCTTTGAAGTAGAATAAGCTAGTAAAGAATTTTAGCCAACAATAAGCACGTTGCAAGGTTAGTCCTTATAAGATTCATTACTGCAGAATAAAGTTATTGAGTTAAAACACAAATGTGATATTAAACTACTTGTACCACAGGGCCTTCAAGGTGGCAGAGGAGTAAGACATGGAGATCACCTTCCTCCCCACAAATACATCAGAAATACATCTACATGTGGAACAGCTCCTACAGAACACCTACTGAACACTGGAAGAAAACCTCAGACTTCCCAAAAGGCAAGAAACTCCCCACGTACCTGGGTAGGGCAAAAGAAAACAGAAAAATCAGAGACAAAAGCATAGGGACAGGACCTGCCCCTCTGGGAGGGAGGTGTGAAGGAGGAAAAGTTTCCACACACTAGGAAGCCCCTTCACTGGTGGAGACAGGGGGTGGACGAGGGGGAAGCTTTGGAGCCACAGAGGAGAGCGCAGCAACAGGGGTGCAGAGGACAAAGTGGAGAGGCTCCCGCACACAGGACTGGTGCCGACCAGCATTCATCAGCCCAAGAGGCTTGTCTGCTCACCCGCTGGGACGGGTGGGGGCTGGGAGCTGAGGCTCGGGCTTCGGAGGTCAGATCCCAGGGAGAGGACTGGGGTTGGCTGCATGAACACAGCCTGAAGGGGGCTGGTGCACCACAGCTAGCGGGAGGGAGTCTGGGAAAAAGTTTGGAACTGCCTAAGAGGCAAGAGACCATTGTTTCGGGGTGCGCGAGGAGAGGGGATTCAGAGCACTGCCTAAATGAGCTCCAGCGACGGGCGTGAGCCGTGACTACCAGTGTGGACACCAGAGACGAGCATAAAACGCTAAGGCTGCTGCTGCAGCCACCAAGAATCCTGTGTGCAAGCACGGGTCGCTACCCACACCTCCCCTCCTGGGACCCTGTGCAGCCTGCCAATGTCGGGGTCCCGTGATCCAAGGACAATTTCCCCGGGAGAACGCACGGCGTGCATCAGGCTGATGCAACATCACACTGGCCTCTGCCACCACAGGCTCTCCCCGCCTTCTGTACCCCTCCCTCCACCCAGCCTCAGTGAGCCAGAGCCCCCTATTCAGCCGTCCCTTTAACCCCCTCCTGTCTGGGCGAAGAACAGATGCCACAGGGTGACCTACATGCAGAGGCGGGGTCATATCCAAGGTTGAACCCCAGGAGCTGTGTGAACAAAGAAGAGAAAGGGAAATTTCTCCCAGCAGCCTCAGAAGCAGGGGATTAAATCTCCACAAGCAGCTCGACGTACCCTGCAACTGTAAAATACCTGAATAGACAACAAATCACCCTAAAATTGAGGCGGTGGACTTTGGGAGCAACTGTAGACTTGGGGCTTGCTGTGTGCAACTGACTAGTTTCTGATTTTTATGTTTATCTCAGTATAGTTCTTAGCACTTGTTATCATTGGTGGATTTGTTTACTGGTTTGGTTGCTCTCTTCCTTTTTTTTTTTATTACTTAAAAAAATGTTTAATTAAAAAAATTTTGTAATAATATTTCTTTATTTTTTGTTTTAATTATTTTATTTTATTTTATTTTATTTATGTTTTCTTTCTCTCTTTCTTTTCTCCCTTTTCTTCTCAGCTGTGTGGCTGACAGGGTCTTGGCACTCCGGTCGGGTGTCAGGCCTGAGACTCTGAGGTGGGAGAGCCGAGTTCAGGACATTGGACCACCAGAGACCTCCCGGCCCCATGTAATATCAATCAGCGAGAACTCTCTCAGAGATCTCCGTCTCAACGCTAAGAACCAGCTCCACTCAACGACCAGCAAGCTCCAGTGCTGGTCACCCCATGCCAAACAACTAGCAAGACAGGAATACAACCCCACCCATTAGCAGAGAGACTGCCTAAAATCATAATACGTTCACAGACACCCCCAAACACACTACCAGACGCAGTCCTGCCCACCAGAAAGACAAGATCCAGCCTCATCCACCAGAACACAGGCACCAGTCCCCTCCACCAGGAAGCCTACACAACCCACTGAACCAACCTCACCCACTGGGGGCAGACAAAAAAACAATGGGAACTATGAACCTGCAGCCTGCAAAAAGAGGACCCTAAACACAGTACGTTAAGCAAAATGAGAAGACAGAGAAACATGCAGCAGATGAAGAAGCAAAGTAAACACCCACCAGACCAAACAAATGAAGAGGAAATAGGCAGTCTACCTGAAAAAAAAATTCAGAGTAATGATAGTAAAGATGATCCGGAATCTTGAAAATAGAATGGAGAAACTACAAGAAACGTTTAACAAGGACCTAGAAGAACTAAAGAGCAAACAAACAATGATGAACAACACAATAAATGAAATTTAAAATTCTCTAGAAAGAATCAATAGCAGAATAACTGAGGAAAAGAACGGATAAGTGACCTGGAAGATAAAATAGTGGAAATAACTACCACATAGCAGAATAAAGAAAACAGAATGAAAAGAATTGAGGACAGTCTCAGAGACCTCTGGGACAACATTAAACGCACCAAGAGTCGAATTATAGGGGTCCAAGAAGAAGAAGAGAAAAAGAGAGGGACTGAGAAAATATTTGAAGAGATTATAGTTGAAGACTTCCCTAATATGGGAAAGGAAATAGTCAATCAAGTGCAGAAGCACAGAGGGTCCCATACAGGATAAATCCAAGGAGAAACACGCCAAGATACATATTAATCAAACTATCAAAAATGAAATACAAAGAAAAAATATTAAAAGCAGCAAGGGAAACGCAACAATGAACATACAAGGGAATCCCCATAAGGTTAACAGCTGATCTTTCAGCAGGGACTCTGCAAGCCAGACGGGAGTAGCAGGACATACTGAAAGCGATGAAAGGGAAAAACTTACAACCAAGATGACTCTACCCAGCAAGGATCTCATTCAGATTAGACAGAGAAATTAAAAGCTTTACAGACAAGCAAAAGCGAAGAGAATTCAGCACCACCAGACCAGCTTTACAACAAATGCTAAAGGAACTTCTCTAGGCAGGAAACACAAGAGAAGGAAAAGACTTAACAATAGCAAACTCAAAACAATTAAGAAAATGGTAAAAGGAACATACATATCGATAATTACCTTAAATGTAAATGGATTAAATGCTCCAACCAAAAGACACAGACTGGCTGAATGGATACAAAAACAAGACCCGTACATATGCTGTCTACAAGAGACCCACTTCAGACCTAGGGACACATACAGAATGAAAGTGAGGGGATGGAAAAAGACATTCCATGCAAATGGAAATCAAAAGAAAGCTGGGGTAGCAATTCTCATATTAGACAAAATAAACTTTAAAATAAAGACTATTTCAAGAGGCAAAGAAGGACACTACATAATGATCAAGGGATCAATCCAAGAAGAAGATATAACAATTGTAAATATTTATGCACCCAACATAGGGGCACCTCAATACATAAGGCAAATGCTAACAGCCATAAAAGGGGAAATCGACAGTAACACGATAATAGTAGGGGACTTTAACACACTACTTTCACCAATGGGCAGATCATCCAAAATGAAAATAAATAAGGAAACACGAGCTTTAAATGACACATTAAACAAGATGGACTTAACTGATATTTATGGGACATTCCATCCACAAACGGCAGATAAACACTTTCTTGTCAAGGGCTCATGGAACATTCGCCAGGATAGATCATATCTTGGGCCACAAATTAAGCCTTGGTAAATTTAAGAAAATTGAAATCATATCAAGTATCTTTTCCAAACAAAACGCTATGAGACTAGATATCAATTACAGGAAAAAAACTGTAAAAAATACAAACACATGGAGGCTAAACAATACACTATTAAATAACCAAGAGATCACTGAAGAAATCAAAGAGGAAATCAAAAAATACCAAGAAACAAATGACAGTGAAAACACGACGACCCAAAACCTATGGGATGCAGCAAAAGCAGTTCTAAGAGGGAAGTGAATAGCAGTAGAATCCTACCTCAAGAAACAACAAACATCTCAAATAAACATCCTAAGTTTACGTCTAAAGCAATTAGAGAAAGAAGAACAAAAACACCCCGAAGTTAGCAGAAGGAAAGAAATCATAAAGAACAGATCAGAAATAAATGAAAAAGAAATGAAGGAAACGATAGCAAAGATCAGTAAAACTGAACCCTGGTTCTTTGAGAAGATAAACAAAATTGATAAAACATTAGCCAGACTCAACAAGAAAAAATGGGAGAAGACTCAAATCAACAGAATGAGAAGTGAAAAAGGAGAAGTAACAACTGACACTGCAGAAATACAAAGGATCATGAGAGATTACTACAAGCAACTATACGCCAATAAAATGGACAACCTGGAAGAAATGGACAAATTCTTAGAAAGGCACAACCTTCCAAGACTGAACCAGGAAGAAAGAGAAAATATGAACTGACCAATCACAAGCACTGAAATTGACACTGTGATTAAAAATCTTCCAACCAACAAAAGCCCAGGACCGGATGGCTTCACAGGCGAATTCTATCAAACATTTAGAGAAGAACCAACACCTATCCTTCTCAAACTCTTCCAAAATATAGCAGACGGAGGAACACTCTCAAACTCATTCTACAAGACCACCATCACCCTGATATCAAAACCAGACAAAATGTGACAAAAAAAGAAAACTACAGGCCAACATCACTGATGAACATAGATGCAAAAATCCTCAACAATATACTAGCAAATGGAATCCAACAGCACATTAAAAGGATCATACACCACGATCAAGTGGGGTTTATCCCAGGAATGCAAGGATACTTCAATATACGCAAATCAATCAATGTGATACACCACATTAACAAATTGAAGGACAAAAACCATAAGATAATCTCAATAGATGCAGAAAAAGCTTTTGACAAAATTCAACACCCATTTATGATAAAAACCCTCCTGAAAGTAGGCATACAGGGAACTTACCTCAACATAATTAAGGCTATATATGACAAACCCACAGCCAACGTCGTTCTCAATGGTGAAAAACTGAAATCATTTCCACTAAGATCAGGAAAAAGACAAGGTTGCCCACTCTCACCACTATTATTCAACATAGTTTTGGAAGTTTTAGCCACAGCAATCAGAGAAGAAAAAGAAATAAAAGGAATCCAAATCGGAAAAGAAGAAGTAAAACTGTCACTGTTTGCAGATGACATGATACTATACATACAGAACCCTAAAGATGCTACCAGAAAACTACTAGAGCTAATCAATGCTTTTGGTAAAGTAGCAGGATACAAAATTAATGCACAGAAATCTCCTGCATTCCTAAACACTAATGATGAAAAATCTGAAAGAGAAATTAAGGAAACACTCCCATTTACCACTGCAACAAAAAGAATAAAATACCTAGGAATAAACTTACCTAAGGAGACAAAAGACCGGTATGCAGAAAACTATAAGACACTGATGAAGGAAATGAAACAGGATACAAACAGATGGAGAGATATACCATGTTCTTGGATTGGAGGAATCAACACTGTGAAAATGACTACACTACCCAAAGCAATCTACCAATTCAATGCAATCTCTATCAAACTGCCAGTGGCATTTTTCACAGAACCAGAACAAAAAATTGCACGATTTGTATGGAAACATAAAAGACCCCAAATAGCCAAAGCAATCTTGAGAAAGAAAAACGGAGCTGGAGCAATCAGGCTCCCTGACTTCAGACTATACTACAAAGCTACAGTGCTCAAGACCGTATGGTACTGGCACAAAAACAGAAACACAGATCAATGGAACAGGATAGAAAGCCCAGAGTTAAACCCACACACATATGGTCACCTTATCTTTGATAAAGGAGGCAAGAATATACAATGGAGAAAAGACAGCCTCTTCAATAAGTGGTGCTGGGAAAACTGGACAGCTACATGTAAAAGAATGAGATTAGAACAGTCCGTAACACCATACACAAAAATAAACTCAAAAGGCATTAAAGACCTAAATGTAAGGCCAGACACTATAAAACTCCTAGAGGAAAACACAGGCAGAACACTCTATGACATAAATCACAGCAAGACCCTTTTTGACCCACCTCCTCGAGAAATGGAAATAAAAACAAAAATAAACAAATGGGACCTAATGAAACTTAAAAGCTTTTGCACAGCAAAAGAAGCCATAAACAAGACGAAAAGACAACCCCCAGAATGGGAGAAAATATTTGCACACGAAGCAACTGACAAAGGATTAATCTCCAAAATATACAAGCAGCTCATGCAGCTCAATATCAAAAAAACAAACAACCCAGTCCAAAAATGGGCAGAAGACCTAAATAGACATTTCTCCAAGGAAGATATACAGATTGCCAACAAACACATGAAAGGATGCTCAGCATCATTAATCATTAGAGAAATGCAAATCAAAACTACAATGAGGTATCACCTCACACCAGTCAGAATGGCCAGCATCAAAAAATCTACACACAATAAATGCTGGAGAGGGTGTGGAGAAGCGGGAACCCTCTTGCACTGTTGGTGGGAATGTAAATTGGTACAGCCACTACAGAGAACAGTATGGAGGTTCCTTAAAAAACTAAAAATAGAGCTACCATATGACCCAGCAATCCCACTACTGGGCATATACCCTCAGAAAACAATAATTCAAAAAGAGTCATGTACCACAATGTTCATTGCAGCTCTATTTACAATAGCCAGGACATGGAAGCAACCTAAGTGTCCATCGACAAATGAACGGGTAAAGAAAATGTGGCACATATATACAATGCAATATTACTCAGCCATAAAAAGAAATGAAATTGAGCTATTTGTAGTGAGGTGGATGGACCTAGAGTCTGTCCTACAGATTGAAGTAAGTCAGAAAGAGAAAAACAAATACCGTATGTTAACACATATATATGGAACCTAAAAGAAAAAAAAAAAAGGTTCTGAAGAAACTAGGAGCAGGACAGGAATAAAGACGCAGACGTAGAGAATGGACTTGAGGACACGGGGAGGGGGAAGGGTAAGCTGGGACGAAGTGAGAGAGTGGCACTGACATATATACACTATCAAACGTAAAATAGATAGCTAGTGGGAAACAGCCACATAGCACAAGAAGATCAGCTCGGTGCTTTGTGACCACCTAGAGGGGTGGGATAAGGAGTGTGGGAAGGAGACGCAAGAGGGAGGGGATATGGGGATATATGTATACATATAGCTGATTCACTTTGTTATACAGCAGAAACTAACACAACATAATTCTAAAGCAATTATACTCCAATAAAGATGTTAAAAAAAATAAATAAAATAAACTACTTGTACCATGTAGCCTGAATGTTGTGTAAAGTTATATAGAACTATTTCAACACAGAAAAATAATTCGAACACGTCATCGTTTTAAGCTATCTGCTTTTTCTATTCCCTTCACTAATCTAAATAAGTTAATACTGTCAGGATACTGGTTACCTTTTTGCAAACAACTGGAAGCATTACAAATACACAAGAAATTGCGTAGGATGTTGTTCAGCAGTCCTCTTTCGGGTAACCGTACATACACAGGGGCATTTGGAAGGAGTCACAATTGTGAATCCAATCTACCATGCACAGTATTCACATCACAAACTGCACAACTAAGTCTCATCCAAAGATCACAGCGGCAAATACTAACTGCATTTACTCTGAAATCTAAACTCTGAATATAATTCATTTTTAAGAAAACAAAAGTCAATAAAGAGAAGTCATTTTAAGAGTTTAAGAGTGGCAAAAGAGGTAGCAAGCATGTTTGATTAACAAGGAGAAGCATCAGGCTACATAACATAAATGACATGGATACTTACTGTTCAATTCGGGGTGACAAGTACAGCTTAGGATACACCTGAGTGGCTTCAGTGTCCTCAAAACTGACAGAAAGGAGGGCCACATCTTCTCCCGGGTCTTCATTCACATCCTTAAACAGTTAGTGAAAAACACAATGCCATCAGTTCCTTCTCTCATGACACCTTTCTGGTGACCAGCTTACAGCCCACTAGCAATGAGACCAGTGGTGTGAGTTACCTGGATTCAAGACGCCACACATCCTTTGCCACCTACCTAGTCACTCTTTTAGAGTGATAGCTTTCAAACTTTCTGACCAAAGCCTACCACAGTGAGAAAAAGACTGCCACCAATTTCACTTGTTCCCACATTCCAAGAGGGGAAAAGTGAATCTGGTGACAACAGAGAATTAGACAAAAACATAGTTAACAAATTACAGTAAACATGTTGCTAGCAAGATATATAATGGCTTATAATTTACATAATGCATACAAATGGCTTAAAATTTACTTTTCCTAGGATGAAGAAGCATTATAAACATGATTTATATCACTAGACAACAACAAAATCTTAAAATACCCAGTCATTTTATTATATCTACCTTGATAATACGTTATTTAAATGGCAAACATTACCAAGAAGCATATCACTATGAAGTATTCCACTGTACATGCAAACGGCAGGGTGTTATGTACATATCTGCTTTAGCAAAATGATTATGGATGATTCATATGTGAACCACAAGACATACGTATCTTAAAAGGCTACTTATAAGAATATCACGACAAAAACATTGTTGATCCAAATATGTATCAAGAAACATTGAGAGGTCAATCAAACAACCCACAATAAACTAGACTGATAACGATAAAGCTAAACTTACTGTAATTTATAATTAAAAAGCAAGAATAGCAACAATCGAATGTCATAACCAACCCAAACCAACACGGATGATACACTGAATTGTCCTGAATTAAAACTGTGGGATTTACAACTATGTGCATGTGCTTTACGATTACTGCCAAGCACTGAGTATTTGCCAGACTGCCAGAAGAAAATACCAAATTAGAATAAATTCTCGTAGCATGTTGATTTCAATTTGTGAATAGCAAATTTTAATAACCCTTAATAATTTATTTCTGGTTGATAGTGGCTCCAAGTCAAATGTAGGTTTTTTTTAAAAAACTTAATAGCATTGTGCATCTTTCACCCCAAAGGACCGGTAAGAACTGACCCACATTTCTGAATCAGTTCACAGGTCCTCAGGAGGGCTCAGCAGCCATCCTAGGAGGGTCCCAACCCAGACTTTAAGAATCACTGCCCGTGAGCTGTGAGAATCTCAGATATGAAGTCCTTCCTTTGATCTAAAACTAACCTCAGCCCTGTTTCTCCTGCATCCTAGGAAGCTGGACATCATGCTCACCTGCTCACCTCTAGCATCTTCAGTGTCCTCGCTTTGCCTTCTATTGTGCCTATAGGATGCACAAGTGTGGCAAGTATACATAGGGACAAGGACCGGAAGTCTCTCCCATCTTAAAATATAAACATTTTAAAAAGAAAGAAAAGAATCATGCTGGTCTCTGCCTAGTTCCCTGGGTTCTCTCTCTCCTCCCCTGCACAGACTGCTGAAAGAGTGGTCCACACTCCCTGCCTCACTCCCTCCCCTCCTCTTAGCCTCCCCTTAGCCCACTAGAGTAGCCTTCTGACCCTACTTCTTCCCACAGGCAGCCACTAAACACAGCAAATGCCTCTCGGTCCTTAGCTTACTTCATCTCTAAACAGTATTTAACATGGAAATCTCTCTCCTCGGGAAATTCTTTCTTGCTTCTAAGAAACTATACTCTCCTGGTCTTCTTCTGTCTCTTTAGCCACTTACCCTTCCCTTTTCATTCTCTCTTTTATAACTTCTCAATTGTCTTTTCGTTTTACATTACAAAATTTAGGCTTGTTGTAACTAGTCAAATGATACAGAAGTTTTTAAAAGAAAAAGCATTTCCACCCTGACTTTTCAAGGTAACCAATAGTAACCGTGTATGTGGCCTTAAACAGCTTTTTCTATGATCATAAAAACACACACACACTTGCATATAAATAACTCTTTAACCCTGTGTCTTGTCTTCCCTAATGGAGTCATATTATACACAGGACTCTACCAACTGCTTTCTAAATAGCCACATAATATTCCACGGCATGGATTTATTTTTTATTTAACCATTCCCCTAGCAACAGACATTCAGGTTGTTTGTAGTTCTTAGCTACTTGATAGTGCTACAATAAATATCCTTGTATATATACCCTTTACTAGTGGGATTCATATTTCTTAGGAGACAACTAAAACTCAGCTGTTGGGTCAAAGGTTATAAATATTTTACATTTTAATAGAGTTTAATAGATTGTTTTTCAAAAAATTTTGCAGCAGTTCAAATTTGGACCCATGAATTTGCATCAGTATGAGAGAGAGCCTCTTTCCGTTCATCCTGAGTCACTGGATAACACTGGCTGTTGTCACTCTTTAATTTAATGTTGGCAATCTGATAGCTGGAAAATGGTATCTCAATTTAGACTCAATGAATGAAGCTGGGCAATTTTTTTCACTTGTTTACTGGTCATTTACATTTCTCCTGTAAATTTTCCCAACAAATCCTTTACCCATTTTGCTTAAAGGTTCTTAGACTTTTTTTGTTATTGTTGTTTATTAGATTTACTAACCCTTGTCTATCGCGTGTATTATAAATATTTTCTCTTTTTGACTTCTGACTTTATCTAGGGGCTCTTCTGAGATCAGAAGAAAATTTAGATTTCTATAGAGTTAAATCTGGTTAATAACTCAGGGGTTGTTTAATCATTTTCCTAGTTTTTCATCTAACATTGTTACAATTTTATTTTTACATGTAGATTTGCAATACACATGTATATCTGGAATATATTTTTAGGTGGTATGACACAGGAAGTATGTACAAGGAAGATCTTAGTACAGTGCCTGGAACACAGAAACCACCCAATGTTTGCTGAATGGATAAATCAATAAACAATTTAATGTTAATTCCTAACCATTTTTCTCCACACCTAGTGATTTTCAGCAACCTGCTTTACAAAAGTTGTTGTCACCAGTGATGTCTGGAAACTAAGTACTGGCTCTTTGCTCCTGTCCTCCCCCCCCCAACCCACCCACCCCCCCCCCCCCCCGCCAGGTACACCAAGGTCCCTAGAACTAGCGGTTTTAAAAGGAAAGCCAAGATTGGGAGTCTGAGTTTATCTATCACTTTTTGCTCTTTTATAGATGATAAAGAATCCAACCTTGAATATTCCTTTCTGCAAAGTAAGGATGGAAAATTTTAAAAATACTTATAGTCTCAACAAATAGAAACTATGTAATTATATGACTCTAAAACTCATAAAATATCTAAAATAAGGTTGAAGCTGAGCTTGAAAAAATTCACATTCAGAGGGACAAATTCATTTTATTTTATTATTTATTTACTTTACTTATTTATTTTTGTCTGCGTTGGGTCTTCGTTGCTGCGTGTGGGCTTTCTCTAGCTAGAGCGAGAGGGGGCTACTCTTCGTTGCGGTGCGTGGGCTTCTTTCTCACTGCGGTGGCTTCTCTCGTTGCAGAACACAGGCCCTAGAGCACGCAGGCTTCAGTAGTTGTGGTGCGCAGGCTCAGTAGTTGTGGCTTGTGGGCTCTAGAGTGCAGGCTCAGTAGTTGTGGCTCACGGGCTTAGTTGCTCCACGGCATGTGGGATCTTCCCGGATCAGGGTTTGAACCGGTGTCCCCTGCATTGGCAGGCGGATTCTTAACCACTATGCCAACAGGGAAGTCCCGGGACAAATTCATTTTATAATCTAAGTGTAGAAGTAGTCACCCTTTCGAGTTGGGCTGATCATCTTAAGAGAGGCAATAAAAAAAGAACTAACATTGAATTGACTTTCAGATACCTTTCCCCAATGACTAAGTTTCCTTGTTAAAGGTCAAGGCTCTGACCTCAAGTCACAAAACTCTGTAAAAACAAAAAAACACTGCAAAACCTGGGGCCAGTAAAAACCCTTTTAATTAACAGCTTCATTCCATATGCCTATGGATAATTTATAATTATTTCCCTTTCCTGCTTTTTAACTTCTCATTTCACTACTACTTAAGCAAAGAACAGAAATGCTCAGAGACAGTCCTCCAAACAACCGGAATGACCCTGGTTTATATAATCAACATTTATTATCTGGCGTCCTGCAAAAAGTACACGAAACATTACTCTGAATATGAAAATAGTTGTTTCCAGGAGTTCCCTTTTATGAACTACTTTAATATGATTTATTCCCCTTGGTGTGGCACGTGAGTTTTCCCCCGAGTTGGTATTTGATTCCTAATGGATACGTAAGTTTGACTTTGAGAGCTTAAATAAGCCCAAAGAGTTCCAAAAATACAAATCCACACAGAGCTGTTTCCAGTTTCTGCAACTCTAACAGGCTTGTACATGTGTTCCTTTCCATCTGGGAAATTATAAAAGAAGCTCTTGTACCATGGCTCTTAGAAGCTAACATTACAGATGATTATTGTAACCACTAACGGCAGCATTTGGAAAACAGGGGGTGGTTATAGTGTAGTAGGGGACATTTAAAAATGTATAAGTATACATTTTCAGGGCTTTCTATCTGCACCATTTGAAACTGCAACAAGCTAAAATGGGGGAAAGATGCCGAATCTGCTGAAGCTAAAAAATAAAAATAAAAAAAATAAAAATACTGGCTCCTACCTTTACAAAAGCATGTCAGGCACTGATATACATAGGGTGAGGCAATAATGGCCATGATATTTTGCTGAAAACTAACTATGGATTTGGCTCGGCACTTGGCTGTAGCACAAAGGGGTTCCTACGGCTTGCAGTGAATAGTCACTAGATGGTGAGTTCCATGCAGGCTGGGAGTTTTTCCTGTTCATTTCTGTATCCCCAGTGTCTGGAACATAGTAAATATATAGCAAATTGGTTGAAAAAAACTGAATTAATGCAGGAATGACTGTAAGAATGAGGAAATAATGGAGTTAAACAGAAAATGCTTTTTGCCAGAAAGATTCTCAATATTTATCTCTTTAGTTCCTTAAATCTATGACTACTTAAGATTTTATCAAAGAAAACTCAAAGCTGAACCATAGGTAAGCGAAGGGTATACCGACTAATAAAAGTTAACATTCTGCTTAGGTCATAATGGTTTATCTATACACCTATTCTCAATCGCCGCTCATTGCAAATAGCAAAAGGGTGTAGAAAAGACAACAATTAGCCTTGGAAATGAAAGCAAACACAAGTACAATTTATCACTATGCTGTACCTTTTTGATATGCTAATTTTCCAAGTGAGGAAAGCAGCCATTAAACAAGCCCCTATATGTTGAGTGTCAATACAGGAACAAACTAACAATTAACTAATTGCTGATAGACATTAGCTGGACAATATATATTACAAACCACATGTCACATAGCCACTGTATTTCTCAATTCAAAAAGGCTTACAACAAAGCTATAACCATTACTAGCAAAACCAGTTTGTGGACATAAAGACTATAAGGAAGCTATTATACTGTCTGTCAAAAATAGAGTAAGAACCACTTTGAGTTACATTTAAAACGATATTAAACAAGACCCAGGATTAATCATGATTCCTAGGGCGAAAAAACTAGGTCTGAGTAAGCACCTCATTATACGAAAGCTATGAGCTTTTGAAAAGATGTAAGCAAGTTAAAAATTCCAAACACAGAACCTTATTTTAAAATATACTAAGTGAGGTTTGTACTTTAGAGGCCCAGTATTTTGATATTACAGATTCGTCATCAAATTACATAAATTTAGATTTTTCAAAGTCAAGTTCTTTCAAGTAAGAGAATAAGACTCTCATGATGCTACCGTTCATTTAACAAACATTTAACAAAGTAAGGAAAATAGATAATATGTTACAAATATTATGGAGAATAATGCAAGCAGGGGAAGGGGGCAAGGAGTGAGGAGGGAATGGAAGTTTCAAGAGAGCGGTCAAAGACAGCTTATGGAGACTCGGCAGTGGCCTCTCGTTACTTGAGAGAGGAGATTTAGGATAAAAAGTCCTCTTGACTCACTGTGTTATACGTCAGCATAAGCAGTTCCAGTCAAAATTTGAATTTGTATTCTACTAGCATTAAGATATGACAATGAACATGCTAGGGAATGGAATTAAATCTAAGCAAAAGAAATATGGAAGAACAAGGAAAACGATGCACCTAACAGAAGACCTTGGCCTCACTGCTAAGCGGTCTCTGTCCAATAAAGACACTGGTCATTTTTTTTGAAATCAGGTCATTTCCTCTTCATCAAAGTGCTGGGAAATATACAAGTGCAAGGAAAGGCAGTGTAGTCGGAAAGCAAAATGGATACAAGAGTAAGGAATCAATGGGCGTCGTGTCGTGTCGCGTCGGGCCCTTTTGCCTGCTGGTGTGGCTCCTGGCCCTGGGCCCCTCCTTTCCATGCAGCAGGGGTTGCAGCACTGGGGTTGGGGTTCTGAAGGCCTAGTTACTGCTTATCTCACCACATACTGAGTTCTTGCCTAAAAATTACTTTGATACATTGATATATCTTGTGAAGGTAGCCTTTAAGAGAGTTAACGTCTGATTTGATTTCTCCAAATAGAAATGGGAGTAAAAAGATTCCCTCTGCTTGGTCCAGACAAACTGGGCCACTCCCCATATATTTTACTAGATCTTGACTAACACTTTTGCCCTTGCCATTTCCCTTATCAAAAAGCTCTTTCTCTTGAGGGGGTTGGGAAGGGCAGAATAGGTGAAGGGGATTAAGAGGTACAAACCTCCAGTTAAAAAATAAATAAGCCACAGGGATATAATATACAAAATAAGGAATATGGTCAATAATATTGTGGTGATCATTTCATAATGTATGTAGATGTCAAGCCACTATGTAGTACACTTGAAGGTAACATAATATTGTACATCAACTATATCTCAATTAAAAAATAAAGCACAATTTAAAATGTTCTTTCTCTCCTTTTCTTAATGACTTTATGTGGTGACTTAATGTGGTGACTTTAATTTCTTTTTTCTTTTTAAAGATTTTTTTTTTAATGTGGTCCATTTTTTAAAGGCTTTATTGAATTTCTTACAATATTGCTTTTGTTTTATGTTTTGGTTTTTTGGCCGTGAGGCATGTGGGATCTTAGCTCCCCAACCAGGGTTCGAACCCGCACCCCCTGCATTGGAAGGCGACGTCTTAACCACTGGGCCGCCAGGGAAGTCCCAGTGACTTTAATTTCTTTAACTCTGATTGTAAATTCGCTTGCTCCATTAAGATTCCTTTCAACTGCAGTGTGATCTATGTCTACCCTTGGTAGTTTGTACATGTTGCCTCATGAATTCCCCATGCTGTTTAAGCAGTGTATATTTTAAATTCCAAACAGACTGAATTTCTTGAGGGCAGGGTAGAGATCTCCTACTTCCTATTATGTCTAATAACAACAGCTGACATATATTCGGTGTTTATTCAATAGTCACTTTGCTTAGTGCTTTCTGTGCATTATCTCATACAATTGCCATAACAGCCTTAAAAGGTAGGTACTATTATTGTACATTTGCAGATGAAGAAACTGAGGCTTGAAAGTGATTAAATGGTGAAAATGAATTTTGAACCCATGTATGTTGACTCAGAACCTGGACTCTTAGCCATGATGCTATACCCACTGGCATGTTGTTGGGCACAAAGAAAAGACTCAGTATCAGTGCTCAAAGAAAGATATAAACAACTTGGAAACCCACATGCAGAAAAGATAGCAGAGGTTTACTATACATGTACTTGTCCTCCATTTGGTGTCTAAATCCTGTGTGCTCCAAACGACCATAAGCAACTTAAGGAGCCATTTCTTATGCCCTTTTTATCCCAAATAGACTATCCTGCCTGCACCAATGGGTATTCAAAACTAATTGAGGAGTATATGCTTTATGTGTTTTAGTGTTTACTTTTAGAAACTGCGGAGCAAGAAATTTTAAGAGTATGAAGACTAAAAGCTATAAAGGTCACCATGCCAAATAAAATGTATTTGTTTGACATCTTCACACAGACTCAGCGAAGGAAAGAGGGTGGCTTCCCCAAGAACACTGATGAGGGCTGTGGAGTTCTAAGCCATAACATCAATCTTCCTTCAATTCTGTACGGTTAGGCACACTCTACGATTAACTAACTGTACTCAGTGGAAATAAGAAGAGCTGATTGTCGGGCCGGGAAAGGATAACTACAATGTTCTTGGAACAGCCAGCTCTTAGAAGGGGAGTCCAGGATACCAGGGGAGAGCTGCTGTCACCTACCCGTGTTTTCTAAAAGTCACATCTTGAGTTCATTACTATGAGATGTCACCATACAGTGTGGGGTTAGGGTTTTGTTTTGTTTTTTTTTATATCTTGCTTATTAGTTTCATAAACAAAAACCACTTCACTGCTCTCATTTATGCAGGAATCTGCTTGTGAAGCTGTACTTAACCTTAATATGTTGGTTATAGCTTCTGTTTATAAAACTAAATTGAAACACATGCTGTGCAAACAACTTTGGGGAAAAAAATTCCTGGCTCTTTTAAAATGATGATGATCAAGATTTCGTTGGTCAACTCCTGTCCCAACGGTTATTATACCTAACAGACATAGCCTTGAGAACCACCAACTTTCTTTGAATAATCACAGCATTGACTAAAAGGTGTGTAAAATGGAGCCTTCTCTCCAGAGGGTTGGAGGTGGTGGTGGGTGGGTGGGTGGGTGGGGGGGGGGGGGAATCGCAGTACAGCCAGGGTCCTCATTGGAAGCACAGGATGTTTCCTGGCTTCCACCACCTTCTCTACTCACCAATGTTTCCAGAGAAAGAATCTGGAGTGTGGGGTTTCCCCTATTACCCTAACAATGTGTTCTTAATGAGTCTGATAAGAAGCTAAGCTTATTTATATAAGCATCAGTTTTTGTAACTGTTTTACAAATCAAACTAAACCGCATCCTCAGGCATCTGAGTTGTGACTTTATGCACATCTACAGATACAAACCTTGTGCCAGACTGTCATCCAGGAGCCCAACAAAACAAGTTAAAACAATAGTGAGTTTTCTTTAAGCGCATATGGAACAAATACGACACCATTTACCACATCCCCAGTATGGTTCCATAACTTAAGGAAAAGGTAGATAAAGCTTTTATGTAAGTAGTTCATACAGCTCTTTGTAAGGGATAGAAAAAGACAGATTTGAAATGGTAGCTGATACAGTGGACATCTGTGATGTTACCTGCCTGACACCTTCTCTTCTCCTGGGAAGCCCCTCTCTCTTCTAGTCCCCACCCGTAAGCCCCGATCCTTACAGCTCCCGGCAGAGATGCCACTTCCAACCCCCTGAGAACAGCTGATGGGTCCCGGAAGAGTCCAGTCCTTTTGCACAGGCGAAAGAAACTGTCAGTAGCCATATTTCCCATTCATGGAAGAGGCCAGGCTGTAGGGTGAGAGAGTAAAGCCTGCACCCTAGAGAAGCAGAGCTGAGAGAGAAGAGCGCCCTGGGTAGCACTCACACCCTGAGTTCCCGTGGTGCTTGGTCCAGCTGTGTCCTGCTCCTACTGTTGTTTGGCTTTTCAACCTTCTCCCAGCTTTGGAAAGCCAATAAATTGCCCTACGTGCTTTCTGCTGGTTTGAAGTGGTTTTCCTTCACTTATAACCAGCATTTTCTCTTGTAAATTATTAAACTGACTAATATAGATGATAACCATGGCAAATTGAAACTTACAGAACTAAGTGCTAAGAAGAGACTTTCGTTCCTGAGTTATTTGAATACTTGTTACATGCTACGCAGTGCCAGGCCCTAATCAGAGCCTAGAAAGGGCTTTTAGAACAAAGGTGAGCGGCATGCCTCCGCACGTGCCAGAAGAAAGCTTTGCTAGAGCAATCTGCCGCAGCGTCAGGCTCTGGCTGCAGCTCGGCTATTTTCCTGCACTTACTGCTTCTCATCCTGGTGGACCTGAAACAGCACAGTAACCCATCCCGGGCCTTGGATGGAACAGCCTGCACTCCCCGCTCTATAGCCACCCTAAACCTCACCCAGTGAATGAAAAGGTATTGGAGGTGCCAACGCTAAAGGCGGACAAGCCGCAGCAGCAAGCCATTTGAACACATACAACGTTTTGCAAGTTCATCATACAACTTAACAACTGCACAGAAATGGTGATCTTTTAGCTACAGAAATAAAAAAATTTTGCTAAGAGTCTGCATGTTTTTATATTTTTTCCATATGACATGCCAAATGTGGGCATTATGGAAAGCAACAGGTTTGCAAGGCTTCGGCAAATGTATATGAAAGTAGCCAAGCACAGAACCAGGCATGAAGAATGTGCTTGGTAAATGTTAAGTTTCATTTCTCTTACTCCTTCCTCCCCGACTCTTGGTCTGACATCATTTCCATTACCATGCTATTCTTTCTACTATTAAAGCTCCACCCTATCCTTTCCAGGCTAGGTGGCTTTGAGTTATGGGGTTTAGAGATTCTTCCTGTGTGGTTCTGTGCGTGAGGACAGAAGGGAACGGCACCCTAGAAGTGCATAACACCTTTGCACCCACCCACCCAGCGAATCATTTGGCTCAAACAGTCTGGTGCCCATGGCAACTAGGCAACTGGTTACTTCCATGCTGTTTCAGCCACCTGGTGCCGCACCCTCATTAACTGGCGACAATCACAAGCCACAGGTGTTAAAACAGAGAATGGAGCCTACTAGACACTCTCTCCTTGAAGTAATCAGAGATCTTTTGATTTGCATATTGATGTTATCTGCAGAACCTAAAGGGCATATAGGAGCTCTGAAAAGAACTAGAGGCTTAGAGCCATATCCCTCTGGAACTGGCTGGAGGAATGATTCCAGAGCAGAAAATGAGCTCTGAGAAGTAAACACTGCATTTCTCTCAGATTCAAAAGTGCACCCTGGCCCTACAGTGGCCTGGCATTCCAGCCCCTCCAAGGTATCCTTCCAACCTCATTTTCCCACTCTGCCGCTGACACACCCTAACTGCAGCAGCTGCCCGAACTCCATCCTGCCACTCGATCCTAAATGCCTTCTTCCAGCCCTGCATTCCCCCAACCCCAAATCTCCCAATTCTATCTGTTCTTTAAAGTGCCACTCAGATGCCATGTCCTCTCACAAGACTTCCTGATCCCGCCCTCTGATGTAATGGTTTCTCCTCTGAAATCCTACAGGTATGTAGCTACACCCTTCATATGGTAACATTTCATTGTTTCATCTGCATTTTAAAGTTAGTTAGATATGTGCTCTTATCGTGTATACATGTATACATGTATCATGTATTAAGAGCAGTGTTTCATTCATTGTCGTGCTCCCACTGCCTAGAATGGTGCCTACTACAAAAATAGGCACCGAATAAGTATTTGATGAACAAATGTATGAATATGTGTGTGAAAGAATGATCACATATGCTTGCCAGTAAACTGCTGATCCAAAAATGGGTTCCACAAGCAGACTTCCCTAGCAGAAACAGCAGAGGTCTATGTACCTTATTAATTTGACTTTCCAATATAAATCAGTAGGTGTAATTTGGGGCAGAATGAGCCATTATCCCTTGGGTTCAGGTCATCCCCTAGAATAAGAGGAAAAGTCAAGTTCAAACACTTGACTGAGAGAGCAAACCCTACAAGACAAAAAGGCAAGAGCAATCTTTTTGCCATTTCTAATCAACTTCCAAACAACACACCATGTGCTATCACTAAGTCAATACTCATTTATGATTTACCTACCATGGGCAAGACATTTTGATGGAAACAGTAAGGAAAAAAAGAATTGCAAGAATCCATCTCCCAACTCAAAGAGGCAGATGTAAACACATCAAGATGAGAAATGTTCTTTTTTTCTTCTTCAATAAGAGATCCGATAAGATAGGACGTGATTAATCCTTAAAAGGTAAGGCTGAAAACTCATCAGTTTCTTCTATGTATTGAGGGTGAATTCATCAGACTCTTTCCTGGCATTATACTTTTATAAGAGAGGAGATAAAGCAGGAGAGCAATGGGCATCCGAAGAGGAAAAAAGCAAAACTTCTAGAGGTGGTAGAAAGCAGCGAAAGGAAGCTCCGACTTTCCCAGCATGCATGATATTAAATAGCAAGCTTTGGATGTTTTTCAGTGAAGACAGTCCTACCACTTCCTTACTCCAGACTATCTAGTTCAAAACGTGTAGACACAGGGGACCAGTACCAGACCCCAAAGGCAGATGTGGCATTACATTTGTGAACAGCCGGCAGCTAAATGAAGCCTGTGTGGATGGAGCCTTGCTCATCAGACCAACAGCACCAGCTTCACCTGGGTGATGCTTAACAAATGCCTAGATGATCTGTAGAACATTAAAGTTTCAGAAGCACCAGCTTAGAGAACTGACACTTAAGGGAGAGAAAATAGGTCCAAAAATAAAGAGAGAACTGAAAAGCAATGGACTGAGATAGCCATCCTGTGATTAAACAGGAGGAGAACACAGATGAACTGTGATGTTGAACGGGGCTGTGGAAGAGTGTGGAAGGTATCTGAGACAAAGTTTAGGATTTAAAAATAAGTATCTGTGGTATATTCCAAAACCTCAGAGTTAAATGGAGGAAAGAATCATGGTAGAAACTGAAAAGTACAGTAAGGTACTCTTCAAATATTCTTCTAACCAGCCACATCCATAAGCTATGGAGGAGCCAGAGAAAGGGGCCAGGTCAAGAGAGCTGGCATTGTGAACACTATCCCCTTCGGGTCAATGATGTTGGAAATGTGCCAAAGGTGAAATGACATGCGCGAAGGGTAAATAAAATCAGAGAACGTTAAAAATAAAAAAGACCCCTTCGAGATCTGGGCCAGGGGTTGTTACCCTGTGTTCTGGGGAAAACTTGGGATCATGTGTACCTTAAAGTATATGTCTTAAGACATATACAGGGCATTTTGTATACCGGGCACTGGGAGAAAGATTTCATTTGTAAAAAGGTTTCTATTATATTAAAAATAAAGTTTGTAGTCATTGATTCCAATACCCACACTTCATAGATTTACAGATGGAGAAACCGAGATAAGGGAAGTGATTTGTCTAATGTGCAGAGTTGATCAGTCACAGGGCTGAAACCAAAACCCATGACTGCTGACTCCTGCATCAGTGCTTTTTTTCACTACGTCAATCTACTGTATCCAAACCTGCTTTGAAAACTCTATGCCGCTTACTAAATGAGGTCTGTGTGAATCAAAAAGGAAATGTAAGATCCCCCCAAACAGGAGGAAATTATTAAGAGTAGAAATTTGCATATGAAGAACATATTATACTAAAAAGTTCCCAAAATGGAAAACTCTAAATGTTGGACTTAGCATACATAACTATTGAGTAGGTGGCTTTGTTATTTAGAACTTTACTAATTATAGAGGTGCTGATGACCAGATTTAGAAGAACTATAAATTGAGTTAGACCTTATCCTTGGCTTGGGTTAGTGAAGAATATTTTTTTAATTTCTAAGCTAATAACAGGTTTAAGATAGACCAATTGACGTACATTTGCAGTTTTGTGCTTATGAACAGAAATTGTGACATTTCACGATACATAAATGATGATGAAAGTACTGAAGCATCCTAGCAAGTTGCAATTCTCCAGGGAAGCTATTAACAGCTTAACATTTCTTGTTCACATTAGAATGTGGATTCAACTTACTGAAAAAAGTTTATATCAAATAAGCATGAAAGAATACAATTAAGATAGCAGACTAGGTTGAACCCTTTAGCTCTTGCGTCTGTTACTTACTGAATCAAATGTTGGTAAGTGTACATGAAAATCTGCACAACAATCCAAAACAGGTTTCACAAACTACGTTAAAAAACAAACAAGCAAACCACGTTTAAAAAACTACACGGGCAGAAAACCTTCCCAATGCCTCAGCAAACTAAATAGGGCTTTTCCCCCAGATAAACCATGGCTGGACCTACTAAGCCTATGCATCCTGGGCAAAATATATTGCAGATTTCTTTTATTTTCTTCTGTCTTCAATTATTTCCATTCTCCTTCTATACTGAGTATACCTTTGGGACTGACCTCAGGATTCATGCATTCATTCATTCTACGAACATGTATTAATACCCTATTCTGTGTTAGGCACTACCTAGAAGGTGCTAGGGACACATGCCCTCAAAGCCTTTACAGACAAGTAGGAAAACTAAATAAACAATAAAAAAAAACAATAACTGACCACCTGATTAAAACTGTTAGAATAAAGGTGTATTATAAGAGAGGTGTGAATCTATGGCAGGAAGAAGGAGAGGTGTTAAAGAAAGGGCAAAACTGGCTGCCACATACGGCTTTTCAAGGAGATAACGTTTTTAGTTGGAAGGAATCCCAGTGCTCTAAAGGAGTAAAAAGTATAAGGGAGTGAAACAAAGAGAGAACAGTGCATAGAAAGACACGGGGGTACAGAGGTACATGGCACATTCAGGGCAATGTTCAGGAAGGCTGAAACAGATGGCACTAGTAAGGAGGGGTGACAGATGAAGCTGGACAAGTTTAAGGGACCAACCGTAAACAACCTTGATGCAGTTCAGCCAGGAGTTTGTTTTTTTAAGGGCAACGCAAAAAGGGATTACAAACAAGGTAATAAAATGATCAGATTGCTTTAGAAAGAGTATTCTAACAGCTTGGGAAAGATGGACTGGAGAGCAAGGCTGAATGTGGGGTGGGGGTGGAAGGTCTACAGTGGTCCAGAGCAGAGCGAGAAGGATGTCCCCATAGAAAGGCAACTTGGTGTAGGGTGTCGGAGCCCAAGCAGAGTGCGGAGGGTGCCCACACGAGGGAGAGACAGCAGCAACAATGGGAGACTGGTCACATGGGGGGGGTGGGGGTGGGGGCTGTGTAACCAATGGAATATATCCGTAATATATTATAGAGAATGGGAACGGGATTTATCCCTGGGTGATATATCCACAATATATTACGGAGAACGGGAACGGGATTTATCGCTGGGTAACATATCCGCAATATATTACGGAGAACGGGAACGGGATTTATCGCTGGGTAATATATCCACAATATATTACGGAGAACGGGAACGGGATTTATCGCTGGGTAATATATCCATAATATATTACGGAGAACAGGAATGGGATTTATCGCTGGCTAATATATCCAAATTATATTATGGAGAATGGGAACTGGATTTATCACTTTCAAAGAAGAAAGTTACAAATACGTACAAAGAGGAAAACAGAACAAATCCAGCATATTAAATTGGTATTGGAGGTATCCGTATGAACATAGTTGCTTAATACACACGGATAGATATAGAAATAATATTGAGCATCAAAATAAACAATAATGTAAGTCAGAAAGAGAAAAACAAATACCGTATGCTAACACATATACATGGAATCTAAAAAAGAAAAAAAAAATGGTCAGAAGAACCTAGGGGCAAGACGGGAATAAAGATGCAGACCTACTAGAGAATGGACTTGAGGATACGGGGAGGGGGAAGGGTAAGCTGGGACAAAGTGAGAGAGTGGCATGGACATATATACACTACCAAACGTAAAATAGATAGCTAGTGGGAAGCAGCCGCATAGCACAGGGAGATCAGCTTGGTGCTTTGTGACCACCTACGGGGGTGGGATAGGGAGGATGGGAGGGAGGGAGATGCAAGAGGGAAGAGGTATGGGGATATATGTATATGTATAACTGATTCACTTTGTTATAAAGCAGAACCTAACACACCATTGTAAAGCAATTATACTCCAATAAAGATGTTAAAAAAATAAAAATAAAAATAAACAATGATGGTAACTGACTATAATCCATTAACTCAAATGGGAAATCATGAGTCCATACTGCTATAAATAAAGTTTCATGAAAAACGAGACATTTGTATGGTTTCAAAGGCCCTCCCCACAAAATACTTACCAATTACAAAAGAAAAAAAGTAACTTTGCAGGGGAGAGCCTCACAGACACCACTTTAAACAAGTCATGAAGGTGAACACAACATTGGTAATGAGTCAAACAGATAGGGTGTGCCACGTGAGAGAGGGCAGTGAGAAGAACACAGCATCACTTCTGTGATATTCCTGCCACAGACGCATAAACAGAATCCAATCATAATGGAACATCAGACAACCCGAATTGAGAGACATTTTAAAAAACTGGTCTATAATCTTCAAAAAGGTTGTGAATGTCAAGGAAAAACTGAGGAACTATTACAGATTGAAGAGACTTGTCAACTGAATATAATCTATGATTCTAAACGGAATTCTTCTGCTATTAGGAAATCATTGGGATAATTGGTGAAATTTGAATGATGTCTTAGATTTGGATGGTTGTATTGCATCAGTGTTAATTTCCTGATTTTTATGATTATACTGTGATTGTGTAGGAGACTGTACATATTTATAAGAAATGGCTAAAGTACATGAAAGTAAAAAGGGCATCACAGAGCAACTTACTCTCAAATGGTTAAAAAAAAACAAATGCTCTGTACTGTTCTTCCATTTCTATTATAAATTTGAGATTCTTCCAAATATAAAAAAAGAAAAGAATTAAAAGATGATAAAATCCAGACCAGGCCATACAAAGACACTGTTCTCTTAGGAACAAAAAGGAAGAGAGAGTGGAAAGAGCCATAAAAGAACAACAACAACAACAACAACAAAACAAACAAAAAGGAAGAGAGAAGTTGGAATCTTAAATCAGAAACCCATTACACACACATGCTTCAAAGTTTTATGGTACATATTTATGCTTAATTGTGTAATAAAATATGTATAGTTCTCAAATCATAACACAGGTTAAGTAATCTCCCCAAATATTGCCATATTCCCCAAATTAAGGAACCTTGCCAGGTTTGGTTATAGCTATCTATGTGGAATGGCTGACCTCCACCTGATCCTGGAGTCAAGATTTGATGTCTAAAGTAGTCAAACCTGGGTTAGCTGTGCTTCTTATAGAAAATCACTTAATAAGGCTGATTTCGGCCTGGGTGCCATACATCACGCCTAAACTTACATCACCAACAACCCTGTAAGATAGATACAGTCATCTCTATTTTGCAGATTTAAAAATTTCTCAAAGAGATTAAGGAAAATATCCCAAATCTTCTACTAGTAAGTGGAGCATCAGGAAATAAATTCAGTCTTCTCTAACTCATAGCACATGCTTTTCCCACTACAATCCAGTAGGCTTGTTACGTGCAAGGCATCACATGCTATTCACTACGGGAGAGACAAGATGAATAAGACATGTTCTCATGGAACTGACCACTTCTGCTTTCTCCCCTTTATGCTGTAGTCGGAATCGTCTGCCTCTTACCTCTTGCCAGGTATGACTCACCCACATACCAGTTTTTATCAGTGGGTGAATGCAGGGACACAGTTTTATCTACCTTTTCCATCACTGAAGAGATGCAACAGCAATTCTGAAGATATACAAACGTGCCTTAGAATATAAAGGCCAAAAAATGCTCTCTAAATGTACTGTGTTAACTGAGGTTTTCTGAGTATATAATGACCCCTTATCAGCTAAAACTGGAAAGAACAAAATGATACAGAAGGAGTGTAAAGAAAATAGTATTACTTCTGAATAATTTGGTGCTGGATAAGAAAGCCAAAGACCAACCCAGGAAATGTCAGGAGTTCTGGACAAATGAACTGCTTACTCCCAAATTTTAATGTTTCATTTGGTAGAAGAGGTCACCTAAGAAGCTCTCAGAAGTCAAAGCCAGGCCCCTGACTAGAGCAATGGGACTGTCGCTCTACGAAGAAGCAATGGGACCTGGAATTCTTCAATTATCTCTGTGAAGATTATGGTATTCTTCTCACTTCAGTGATGGTTAAAAAGAAACTGACTGCTCGATAAAAGCAGAGGGAGGACAATGAGATGGCACGTTACTACGTCAATAATGAATTCCCTCCACCGAGCTCATAATACAAAATCTGATATGTTTAATATTATTTATCTAATCCTGATTTATCCATATGGAACACTGGATATAGGTCTCGGTAGAATTTTGAGAAGCTTATATGTATTGAGCAGATTTCCCCATAAAACAAATTTTCTAAAATTCAAGCTATCATGTAAGGAACCATATAATTACTTTCAAAGTTTTATGGAGAAAAAAGGAAGGAAACCATAAAACAGAAAACTATAAGCTTGTTTATAGATTATTCAAATTAACATAATTTAGAAATGATTTTAATAGGGGAACATGTAAGAAAACTCAATGCTGTTACACTTCTCGTCATTAGTACTATGTCAGGCAAGTCAGTGGCTTTGGTTCAACTCCAGTGGTCTCCCTTACAAACACACCAACTGACTGAGTCTATTCCTGAAATTGCTCTAACCTCCCCTAGTGTTTCGTCCTTTCACACACAGTAACGCACAGGGAGCGGTGCTAATACGTGAAACAAGTTCAAAGATCCCAAAGTGGAAGACATTGTTTTCTTGCATCCTACCTACTGTAACTGAAAACTGGGAATTTACTGGAATTGAGGATTTATTATGAGTCAGATGGTTGACAGCTTTTCCAACCAAAACATCTGCTCTACAAAGGCACAACTGCTACAATCCATTTCCTCTTGGATCTGGAGAATGACCAAGCTGTAGCATAGCCCTTTCCTTAAAGACACAGGGATCTGAAATGAGAAATGAAATAAAAGCGGACCTCTACGTCACCTTCCAACCTCCACTATTTTCTTTGGTGGCATTAAAAATACAATAAAATATGAGAATTAACATAATTTTTGACCATTAAAAAATGGCAATCAGCTCAGTGGAATAACCAAGGACTTTACCAAATCATTCAAATTGACGGCAGCCCAGCTGAAACCAATTCTTTCTTTGGTATTTGAAGAAAGGACACGTATTACCGAAACGCAGTGGGGAAAGGGTTTCATTATTTATTCATTCATTCAACGAATATTTACTGAATACTTCTATGTGCCAGGCACTATTCTAGGAACAAGAGGGGAATAGGCTAGATAATGGCCCACCTCTTGGAGCTTACCTTTCAACAGGGGTTAACAAATAATAAACAAGTAAGCCGATCCATAAACAGTCTTCAAAGCACTACAGGTTTCCAATAGTCTATTCGTTACCAATGGCACTAAGATTTTTTTCCAGCAACTGAAAGCAGTAAGATTGTTTTTAGGGACCATACCCTAGAGCAGTGGTTCCAATTCTGGTCCTTGTCTAAAAACACATTCCTGGACCCTACCCCTGGCGAATATGATTCAGTAAGTGTGTTTGGGCCAAGGAAATCTGGACTTTTTTTTTTTTCAAGTTACCAAGGGACTGAACTGCACATCCAGGTTTGGAGTCTATTGCCCTAGCGTACTGACCTCCAAACATTTAAAATCATAAGCTGTCAGTAAAAAATGTCTGGGCTCCACATCAATATGTCTTATATGTATTTACTTGTAAGCTATATACATGAACCACTGTGCCAATACATTATGAACCTCATAAAACATGCACAAACAGTAGAAATTCTAGGAAGGTGAGATAAAAATAAATATGAACAAATATTTTCCCCCAACCTGGGTGGCTGCCTGCACAGGCTTTAGCTTACAAGGTGGGGCACCCCACGAGCCCTGCAGGTTCCTCTCGCAGACTGGGGACCGGGGCAACCAGAGGTGAAGCCCTTTGACTCACAGCCTGGGAAGACAGACTCTACCTCAGCCCTCACTCTGCTCCATAAACTTACACAAATATCACTTCTGGCACAGGTGAGAGAAGTAGGCAGAGGAGCATTAGAATTATAATCTCAGTGGCAGGAATTTAGGAGACCTTGCTTCACTCTACCTGCCAACACATAACCTGCCCGCTCTTGCTGACATAAACTAAGTATGGAAAAGCCAGACTTGAAAAACATATAACCTCCATCCTAGGTTCAGCAGCTGTAATCCTGTTGTCAGCCGTCTGAATCATGTGTGAATGCTTCTGTGCATGCTAGATGCCAGGCCATGGGATACAGTAGAAAGAGCACAGGCTTCGGGATTAGACAGGCTAGTGAGAATCATGGCTCCACAGCTTACTCGCTATGTCAACTTGGCTGGATAAATTATTTAAAACCTGGACGAGCTTCTGTTTCCTCAACTGTAAAATGGGAAGAGTTATAAAACTATTATATCAATAACAACATCTGTAAAGGGTAGCCAGCACTACGGCCACCATCATTGTCACTGTTACCCCAGATCACCTTGGAATACCTGACCCACCTGTTCCTTGCTATATCCATGCACACTGAGCCTGGCCCATGTCCCTGGAAACGATACCTGTCGGTTGCCTTCAGTGTGTGTAAACTCTTTGTTGGCAAACCCTGGCCTGTCTGTGCAGAATCAGTTTCTTGTTTGGTCCCTCCTGACCATAATAAATGAGTGGCACCACAACTGATGATATTAAAGCCACTTGCTTGGCTTGGCCTACAGGCAGCCCCTTGACTTTGAATTCAGGGTTACACCTCATGGACCAGCAGCTTTCACCTGCCTTTTCATTTGGCAGCTCACTTCCTGGCTGTTTTCTCTCTGTTGACCCACAAAAAAACCCTCAACAGCCAATAACTTCTCTCTTTCAGTCAGAGCCTCCTTTCCAGTGTCGTCTTCTTTGTGCTTCCTATCACTATTGAAATAAAATGTAATAAAATCACTTGAGTGTGAAGATTAGAAGACAGTTCTCAAATGAGCTACTCATGGCTATACACATATATCCATAAAGAGAGTATTTCAACTAATAGGACTTTTACAAGTCAGGCAGCCATATTAAGGAAGATCAGACCTCTTAAACAAAAGATTTTCTAACTGTCTAGATTACTAAGGAAAGAAATAAAAACAATTAAGAATCTATCTAAAAGAATTTAGGAAAAGAGAAAAGAAGTGATATCAAAAGCAGAAAAAAACATAACAAAACATAACATTAATCCAGAGAAAAATTCATATTATCAAATCAAGATTACTAGTTAGAAAATACTTTTTTAAAAAAAATTAGGGCATGGGACTTCCCTGGCAGTCCAGTGGTTGAGACTTTGTCTTCCAGTGTAGGTGGTGCAGGTTCGATCCCTGGTCGGGGAGTCAGGGAGCTGGGATCCCACATGCCTTGTGGCCAAAAAAAACCAAAAAAGCAAAAAAAAACACCAAGGCATGGAACAGAAGCAATGTTGTAGTAGCAAATTCAATGAAGACTTTGGAAATGGTCCATGTCCAAAAAAAAAAAAAAAAACTTTTAAAAAATAAATAAATAAATAAAAAATTAAAATTAGGGCAATATAAAATTTTAGTTACCTGGTAATAAATTTAGTAATTAAATGGGAATGGATAAAAATTCAAAATAACAAGAAAACAAAAAGGAGATATCCAGAAATAGCCAACTGGAACGGACAATTTACAACAAAAAAAAGTTATTAGAAATTACCATTTTAAAAATGCCTATGGCCAATGAGTTTGGTAAGAATGTTTCTAAATTTTCCAAAAAATAGATAAGAATGTTATGCTTTTCAATCTACTTCACAAGGCAAATATAGCTTTTTTTAACGGACATACATTACATTAGTTTCACAACATAGTGATTCAACATTTATATACATTAGGAGATGAAGACAAAAATAGTTTTATTCTCCATAAACAGACAAGATATTCACAATGGTTTTTTATGAGTATGGCTCTGATAACTAAATAAAAATCTTAATAAGTAAAATACAAGACCACATTAAAATAACTTTCCATTACGAACAAGCAAAGTTTATACTTGGACTGCATGACTGGACACAAGGAAAATAATGTAATTTGTCACATGAAGAGAGGAAAGTAGTAAGAATCATAGCATCATTGCAGTAAGTGCCCGTAGAAAACTAAAATACCCATTCTCAGCCTTTTGCCAACGCAAACACCACAACCAGGTCGTCGGGCTCTCTCCAAGAGGCCTCAGGAGCAAATTTGTATTCTTAGTGAGCCTTCTGGGCTCAGAAACTCGATTCTGTTTGCACACCAACTGCAGAGCCATTGCTCAGGGGTAGGTGACGTACAGCCAGAATGCTAACTTGTTAGTTTACCATGGGAAATTAGGTACTAAAATAATTCTAAGTTCATATGGTTAGTGCGTTCTTTCCCCATTATGTCAGTCCATTGCTTTGTAATGATAAATCACAGTCACAGGGAATGGAATATTTCAAGCCCCTATTCTCACCTTAGGAATAACCTTGTCAGTGGGGCCAATGGGACACTAGGAGTGCTTAGTCTGTGAGTTACATCCTCCTGCATCCAACTCTACTTTCAGATTATTCAAAACTCACCCATCCTTTATACTGGATAACACTGGAGCAGTTACTGCCAAACTGACTCTATAACAATCTTTTTTTCCTGTTCTTTCCTTAGTTTTTGTTTGATACGTTCTTCCTCCAGATGCATGATCACATTCAAACAGGTCTAATATTGTTCACCTGGGATCCATTTCATCTCCCAGAGAGAATATCACAGGTGAATACCTTTATCCATTTATGTGCTGGCTGCAACTTTCACTGGGTAATTTGATTCCCCTACTTCCTAGTTCTTAGGGAAGCAAAAAGGTAGTTACGTCACTGAATGGGCCATTAGGTATTAGAGAAGAAAAGGATTTAAAAGTATAAACACAGAAAGGTAAGAAAAAATACGTTTTATATATGACATAATTCAGTATCATCAAGTTATAAAGTTATATGATTATATAACTCAATAAAGTCAATTTGAAATAACCAGTCATTTAAAATAACTAAGTAAGTCATTTAAAATAACTAAGTCATTATTTAAAATAACTAAGTCATTATAATTAAAAAATTATATTATTTAAAATACTTTAACAGCAAAGTTGCAGGATAAAAAGCCATTTGAAACTACTACAGGCCTATGTATCATGGGCCACAGCTAGAAAACGCACTGGAAGAGACCCCATTTATAATGCTGACCAAAAAATTCAATAAGTGTGTATTAATTTAAATCAGAAAATTAGAGACATCTTAATCAAAGATGACATGAAGTCTGACGGCAGAAATAAGGATGGATAAATGGAGAAATATAATTTGCTCCGTGCTGGGAAAACTAAATATAGTAAAGATGACAACATTCCCTAAATTATTATGTAGATTAAATAAAATACTGATTTTACAGAACTTGATATTAGTACTAAAACACATGTGTTTGAAAAGTAGGAAAAATACCAAAGGAAAAACACTGAAGTTATGATAGCGGTTTCAAACTATCAAATTTTAAACTGTTACAAAAGAAAAACTATTATCTTTTTAAGAAAGATAGGGTATTAGTTGAAGTAGAAAAAACTCAAAATAGTATTCATAAATAAATACAAAGGGTTAGTACATGATCAGCCAGAAGCAATCCTATTAGAGGAAAGGGTGCTAGTGAGCAACTAAGAAGTGAACAGAAATGCAAAGAACTAACTTAGAGCCTTAAGCTCATACCATACGTGCAGGCTAAAGAGTGAAATTATATGTAGAAGATACCAGAACAGCATTATTTACTCCAACTATGGAAGAGACAGAACTTTAAAACTGCTCCCCAAAAGTAAAATATTATCACAGACAAGATATTTTCAATTATAAAAAAATTTCTATTCCCCCAAATATATCAACTGTCAAACATACCAATATAATATTAGATAGCTAAAGGGCAGAGAGAGCAGAATACTGAAATGTGAAAAACGTGATATAAGGTTACTATCCATAGCACATAAAAAAAAAAAGAGTCAATAACCAGACTTTAATTGAAAAAGCAGTCCAAGAAACATGAACCCTGGAAAGATGTACAGCTTAATAAGGCAATGAAAGACCATTTTAAGGTATCATAAGTATAACTATTAACTTAGCAAAATAAATTAAAGTGACAAAAATCCAATTAGGCCAGGGTTGGAGTACACAAAGCTTTGCCTCCTGTTCCCACCTCCCCAGCCATCTCCCCAGCTAGTCCCAGATTCTCTGGTTATGTTTTATGGGTCTAGCCTGATTACATATGGCCAAAAACTTACTTTCTATGCATCCCAATAAAAGAATCTGAGTTTTATTTTCCTTTTCCTAGGTGCTTGGCTGCCAGGCATCACAGATCTCCTACAACTGTATCCCACCTTGCTCCTGTTCATGCTCTTAGAGACTGAAATAAAATATCAATTACTGTAACCGGTCTCTCCTTCTGCCAGCTTGAATGCCTTGCCTTTATCTAGTTACCGTCCGAGAGTGACCATCCTCGCCAATGGATGGGTTTAGTTTCCAAGGCAAGGTTCTGGGTCTGATGCATCCCACAGAAAACAGAGCTTTAATTAATCACGGAGATAATTTTCACATTGTTGGGAATAAACTGGTGTCATCTTTCCTGAACACAACCTGGAAATGTGTAATAAACTGTGCTTATCCTTTGACCCAATAATTGTATTTGGGGGAATTATTCCAAGGAAATAATCCTAAAGTAAATAGCAGGAATTAGTACAAGATGTTCATGGCAGTGTTATTAGAAATAAGAGGAGAGAGGAAGGAAGGAAGGAAGGAAGGAAGGAAGGAAGGAAGGAAGGAAGGAAGGAAGGAAGGAAGGAAGGGAGGGTGGGAGGGAGGGAGGGAGGGAGGAGGGAGGGGAAGGAGGGAGGAAGGAGAGAGAATTTAAATATCTAATGATATGAGGAGAATGGCTGATAATACTCTGAAATATTAACATAATGGAATATTCTCTAACTACTGAAAAATGGTAACTATGTAAACCACATATACATGGAAATAGCTGGGGCATGGTTCAGTGACACTGGACATGAAAGGACTGGGAAATTGTCGGCCTGACCCCTCGTGCTCACCCCAAAGCCTAGACTACCTAGTATTCTTTCTGTACCTTCCCCCACACCCCACCCCCACTGAGGAAAAAAAAGTTTTCCTTTATTTTTTCCACCATAGCTTGATTTTTTTTCAGATCAATAATACTCCCAAATTGTTGCAACCTCTCTTTTTCTAAATGAGGGTCTAAACATACGTCAATAGGTTTCCAAGCTTTGCACAACTCGCGTACAGTTCAATTTTTAGAACAACACTTCTGACAGATATCAGCCATTCAACCTTTGTTTTGCCTGAATTCCTTCCTGTTAGGCCCCACTTACCCTGCTCACCCAGCTTTAAGGACTACTACTAGGTTCAAGCCAGTGTGCAATATGCATGTGGCCCTTGAACTATCCACACGGGCGTCAGACCGCACTCGCTCTATGGAGCCTTTAGCATATGTGGCTAAGAGCAGGAGTGGTTCTCATGCTGGTTACCTACTGAAACTAAAACTTAGTTCTGAACCTCAGGTCACTTGACGAGGGGGCTGAATTCCTCACTCTCAGGACCTGACCCTATTTCCAACGTCTCTCGCGTTTCCTCAGATACTCCTTCCTGACATTGCAACCCCTTGGAATGGACTCCACAGAAATCAACTTCTCTAGTGGTCCCTCCCTGGAAAAGAGGTCTCTCTTGGGGGGTGGGGGGAGTACTTGTGTTAGGTGGGCTAGTTCCTACTCCGCACAAGTCTTGACTTGCTTTGTTTTCCTCGTGAAGAGAACCCAAAAAGCCAAACCATTTATGACATTTCACGAGGCCGTGCATTCACTTCTGGATTCAATTACATTGAGTTAAAATCTGTAAATCTGACTTAAGAGTTCCAGTTAGCCCCTCTGAAACTACAGAGAAAAGTCTTCTACTCTCTGTAAAGCCCTTCAAAATATCTAAAAGCAGAACATCTTCCTTAAATTGTCTCTTCTCCTACATAAATAGCCCTAGTTCTTTTAACATACTTGGTAGAAATCCAGGTCCTCACTCTCCTAATCACCTTCCGCTGTTGGTCCTCTTCTTCACCTACACGCCTCTTAGGATGCTGCACCCAGAATTATACTACTACTTAAAACCCCAGAGACAGCTTTGGGAACTATCACCTCCTTCGTTCTGGAAATGGCACTTCCATTAATGAAGTCTTACATTACACGAGAATTTTAACAGCTGATTCCCAGTTCTTTTCATATGACTCCTGAATACCCTAAATCTTTTTCACATGAACAATTCTAAATACATCTCCCTATATCTTGCATTTATCTGTGTAGCTAACATGTTTTTTAAGTTGAGTGTTAGAGTGAGAAATGGAATAGAATGATCTCTGGACTATGAATGAGAAGACTTAACTTGTTTCCATTCATCCGATCAACAAATATTTATCGAGCACCCACTCTGCATCAGGCCCTGTGTTGTGCTAGGTATCAGAACTATAGCGATGAGCATGTAGTCAGGAAGACAGGAAAGTAAATCAACAATTACAGTACATGTGATAAAGGCTTTGTTAGGGGAGGCAAAGGGTATTATGGAAACATGGAGGACATGCACCTGACCCAAATTTGGTCTAGAAAGGCCTCCTGGAGAAATGTCCTCGCTCCATCACTCCTAATGGGTGATTTAACTCCCAAAGCCTCAGCTTCCTCACCTATAAAATGAGAGGACTGCTATGGATGAAACTTGCCAATCCACATCAAAATTACAAATGCATTACCCTCTGACCTGGCAATCCTACTTCTGGGAATTTGGCCTACAAATATACCAGCAAACACAGGAAATAATGCATATACAAGGTTACTCACCTGCAGCTTTATTTATAATAGACAAAGTTTGGAAACAACCCGGGTGTCGGTAGAGGATGATTAAAGAAGCCATGATACGTCCACATAATAGACTACTAGGCATTTGTGAAAAAAATAGAAACAAAACAAAAAAAAAAAAAAGAAACAAAAGAGGGAGCTATACAGCATGAAAAGATTGCCAAGATACATCTGTTACGTAAAAAAATCCAAATGCAGAGTCGTGTATGTAGTATGCCACCTTCTGTATAAGGACGAGGATAAATAAGAATATATATACACACTCACACACATGTACTTGCATAAAGAAATCCTGGAAGAATATATAAGAATAAGTAATAAAAGTGATTACCTATAGGGAACTGGAAGCGGAATGGAGCACATGGAAATGGGATGGGAGTGAGTTTTTTCAATGTACACCTGTTTATATATTTCAATTTCTGAGCCATATAAATGACTGAAAAACCTACTTATTTACATTAATTTTAAGACTGAACTAGATGATTTCTAAAGCTCTTCTACTCTTAACATTCTATAATTATATGACTTAACCTACATTTAACTTGTAATAATATAGCCAAATATTCATCAGATTCATTATTAGTAAGGATGCTGAAGTTTATAATTTTAAAAAATTGAATACTTAGGTCAGACCAAGAGGAGTATCTTCAAACTCTGTATTCTGTGACTAACACAATCTTCTTTTTCTACCTATATTTAGATTTTTTTAAATGCCTCTAAATTTATTGAAATTTAATAGAGACTTATTGAGTACCTACCCTGGGCCAGGCACAGCCATGAACAAGACTAAAAAGGTCTCTGAATTAATAAAGCATTTATTATACTGACCATAAGTCATCCTCATTACAGATGTTAACACTGAATTTAAACATAATTTTGTCATCTCTTTCTCCACATATAGATACTTGTGTTGTTTTTAATCTTTTTATGGAAAACTTTCTCAAATCTAATTTAAAACTTTTAAATTAAATTTGAGGAGGGGCCAGCTCATTGTTCTGATAATCTAACCTGGCCCTGCCCTGAACAGGCTAGAAAATACTCCTGGCTATTTCAATGTGTTCCTCAACCTGGCTCAGGACAGATAAGAATTTGGTTATCATCTCATAAATTAGCCCCCTCCAGACCCCTGGTTTCCCATATATTCATGCCACCAATCTCTCACAACAGTATTAGTGTTTGATTCTCATATTGGGTTCAAATATTTCACAAGATAATCTGTACTGCTCTCTTAATTATTATAATAATTGATTTCTTATCTGCTCCCCCACTAACTGTGAGCATTTTGAGGGCTCAGCTCCGGTTTTATTCAGTGCCTGAAATACCTAGTAGATGGTCAATAAACATTTGCTGGATGAATAAAAGAATGAACAAGTAAACAAACAAAGGAATGGCTAAATAACAACAAAACTAAATTAAGGATAAGTTAAAAATTGAAAAGGAACCAAAAAACCACAAGGAAATTAATGTTCTATATTTATTCTCATTACAAGTAAACACAGTAGCTGGCTCTAGGCCCCAAAGGCAAGGTATGGGTACGCAGAGAATAAAGGTAGCAGAGTGCTGACGCTATGCGGATGACATGCTGTCTTCTGCAAAAGAGAGGCAAATGTCTCAGCCCAGATGGTGGTGAGTGGTGTGGTGCAGTAAAGAAAATAAAAAGACATGGGTTCAGGCCCCAGCATTACTACTTACTAGCTAGGAAACCCTGTGCAAGTTGCTTAACCTTTCTGACTCAATTTCCTCCCCTGAGAATGGCAAAAAATAGTATCTGTCCTGTCTACCACATGGAATTGTTGGCATGAGCACATAAAACACTCTTCACGAGAGTTTTGTGATGGTAAAGTGGTATACACAAACTTAAAGGACAGAATGAATACTCTTCAACTCCGGGTCAAAATAACTCAAAGACTTGTTAATGACTAAAACTCAATAAGACTAAATATAATAGGGACAAATCGCATCTTAACTAAACTGTAAGTTCCTCAAAGGCTGCCATTTTTATACTTCAGTGGAAACCACAGAGAATGGCCTGAAGATAATACCAGCAAAAGGTATTTTGCACCGCTCACTCAGTGCACGTGTGCCAGAGAGAGACTAAGCCAGATGTTGAGAATATGAAGACAAAGAAGGTATGATCCTATGATCCTGAACCTATAAGGGCTCACAGTCCATTGAGAGTGGCAGAAATAAGTACAAGTGATCAGGGTACTGTGGGTGTGTGTGTGTGTGTGTGAAAGGGAAGAAAGGAAGGAGGGAGGGAGGGAAAGGGAAATTGGATATAATGATTAAGATTGGCTGGTTAGGTACAAAGTACTATGGGAGATTTACGAACCCATTCTAACCTATTCTTTACCCAGGCCCCTGTTTCCAGGCATCCCAGGGTGTTTTCAAGATTCCTGGGCTCCACCCACGGTTTATCTTTCCATTGTTTTAGGTCTATATTTTACCTCAGTAATATTCTATAGATTTCAGTGTGGATCTCTTCCGCATCTTTAATTAAATTTATTCCTAAGTATTTTATGTTTTTGATGCTACTTTAAATGTTATTGTTTGTAACTACATTTTCTAGTTTTTCTCTTAGTATATATAATAAATTATTTCTAATATTAACCTGGTATCCTGTGCTCTTGCTAAATTCATCCTTTGTTCTGGCAGCCTTTCTGTAGATTTTATTGGATTTTCTACACACACAATTGTAACGTCTGCAAAGACAGTTTTGCTTCTTCCTTTCCCATCATTATGTCTTTTATTTATTTTTCTTGCCTTATTGCACAGATTAGCACATCCAGTACAATGCTGAATACAAGTAGGGAGAGCAGACGTCCTTGCCTTTTTCCTGATCTTAGGGAGTACACATTCAACATTTCATCATTAAGTATGATGTTAGTTACAGGTTTACTACAGATGCCCTTAATCAGATTGAAGACGTTCCCTTCTACTCATAGTTTGCTGAGAGTTTTTCTTTTCTTTCATTATGAATGGGTGTTGAATTTTGTCAAATGTTTTTCCAGTTTCTACTGAGGTGCTCATGTGATGTTTCTTCTTTATTTTATTAATACAGTTAATTACATTGATTTTTGAAAGTTAAACCAACCTTGTATTCCAGGGGGAACTCCATTTGGTTGTGATGTATTATTACCATTTTAAATATAATACTAAATTCTATTTGCTAACATTTTGTTAAAGCTTTCTGTATCTATGTTCACACATGAAGGATAATGGTTTGTAATTTACTGTTCTTGCAGTAACCTAGATAGGTATTAGAGTTACTCTGACCTCATAATAACCAGTTCTACTGAACTACACTGATGGGCTGAAATCTACCGCTGATTTTAGCAATGCATAGACTGAAAATGGCAAACCCAGAGAATGGTTGCTAAATTTTATGTGTAAGACAATTAGAGAAATTATCATATAAGCATACTATACACAACTTATTGACAAAATTATTTCCCCAAGTTAGCATAAGGAGAAAACTAAGCCATATTTCACTTTAACTCCATATTCCCTGGTTCTAACAATTTACCTTTCAGAGACAAGGGGGTTATTTTGGATGATGTTAAACATCAGAGATTTGTATTTATTTACTGTTTATATCTTTGTACTTACTTCCCTGACTCTGAGGAAGGAAACTGCTCCATTCACACCACAGGGAGAGATGGAACACTACTCCTTCCCATTCCTACAGTCATCCAAATACACATTCTACTCTCCCTGGCCCCGCCCCGGGAAGGGCACCCCTACTTTCCCATGCAAGTTCACCAGAAGACACTGCAACTCTGAGCAAATAACCCCAAGTATCATGTATCCATTTGGTTAAAAAACTCTCAAAGGAGCTAGTATTTGTCGGTCACACCGTTTTTAATCAAAACAAGGTCCTAATTGACACTAGGATGCATTTTAATTGTTTTAGGGCTGGAAAACAAGAGGTTCTGATGGAGAGCAGAGCTAATGTGAAAACAAAGTGACTACTTTCCTACCTTTATATGAAATGTGAAATTGAAAAATTAAACTGACAAGGCTAGTGTTACAAGGGGAAAATATATTATTAAGGCTAAGGAGCGAGGAAAATAACATTATCACCACGGTAGATTTTTTTTAAATGATATCTATTAGTTACATAGCACTTGGTAGTTAAGAATGTGTTTGACACGTCTCATTTGATTCTTCCAAAGCCCAGGAAAATAGAAACCTAAATAGTACTATCCTAATCTTCATGGTGAGAAAACAGGTTCAGAAAGCTAAGCAACTTGCTCAAGGCTACACTCACAGCAAATGGCAAGTCTGGGCTTTAACCCTTGTCCTCTAATTCCAGAAGCAAAATCACTCTACTTGGCCACGGGCCCTTTGTTTGGCTACATGTATAATTTACACATGAATATCTTCCAGAGGTAAACCAGAAGATAAATCTATCTTAAAGAATAGAGATCTTAAACAAGTATAACCGCCTTGGAGTGACCCTGAGCTAGAAGCATTTCTATCTATTTCAAGTCAAAATAGGACTGATAGGTGATACCTCCAGGAAAGACAATGAGGACATGAAAACAACAGCTAGAACAGAAACTACAAGAGGTATTTTACTTTTCTCAGTGACCTAAGTTCTTTGTGCCAGATACAAGCTCTCTGTCATCTGGCCACCTCTTGATTGCCACCTTTTACTCATGTATTAGGAGTTAAGAAGTTATAAATATAATCCCTGTTAACGAAGACAGGTAAAAATTATTCCAAGATTATCTGAACACTGGCGACTGAAAAACCCTGCCTAAGTGTAATGAGTGGCTCTGCCAACTCATCTGAGGGCACCTTCAAATGCCCACATCTTTCTGTAAAACAATGCTAACTCATTAAACACATGCACGCACGCACGCACGCACGCACGCACGCACGCACACACACACACACACACGTACAAACATGCATGCACGCACACAAGCCAAAACACCACCACAGAGCTTAACAGTGATAGCTACTAGGTAATTTCAAAACAAATATCAATGGCATTGAAGCTTATTTATGGTGACTAAATTTTTTAACCGTATTTAATTTCATTGCACCAAGTACAAAGTCAATCCAATCTGCCATAAGGTAACAAGTAGAATATTAAGCCTCTTACTCTTAACATTTGAAGATAGAGGACCTAGATTAAAGTCCCAACTGAGCTACTACTTGTTACAAACGTGGGCAAGTTACTCAAAGTGCGTGAAAAGTATTTCGTCTTCTGTAAAATAAGGACAATAAAAATAACTATTAATTATTTTCTCATCAGGTTTTTTACTGTAAGTTTCAAATGTAATTATGAATTTCATCATCTATTATAATACCCAGAAATCTATCATTTGGGCTCTGGCCCAAAATCTGACGGTGAAAAGAATGAAAATCAGGCCTTAAAGGTGTATTTTAAAATTACTTACCAATATCAGGAAATTTGTTAAACTCACCTCAGGGCCTCCTGCATTTAGAACAATGACTAGAAGATAGAGATGGCCAAGACATAGTTGTTAAATGGAAAAATGAATCTGGTTCACAGTGATTTTTGCTTTTGTATTGAGATGTTTGTTATTTCTCCAAAGGTTTGGCTCTCTGAGCTGTAGTTCTTCCTAGGCACAATGTCAGAGGTGTGTGTTTGATCATAGCCATCAAAGCCCTGTGCAAACCATAGGTTTTCAATACACACATTATAGGAAAAGGAGGTCTTTCCTCACTGAATCCCACACACTCCGGGCTGGTAGAGCCCTTGAAAATCAAGAATGTGTAATGATGTTTTGACCATTTAAACAGTCTTTGCCCCCTTTTAGATAAAAATTTAAAAAGCTGAAATCATTAATTTCGCAAATATCTTTGATAACCTATTAGAACAGGGACTGTTCTAGACACTCGGGATACAATAAAAAACAGAAGAGACTGCCTCTCCTCTTACTGCTAAAGATTTGTCACATCAAGGCAGATACACACACGCACACACACACAATGAGCACAGCCTGTTAGTCAAAGGGTATGAAGTGGCTACAGAATCCTGCCAGGTGCGTATTGAGATACAGTGAGTCCAGAGATTGTTTTTCCAGATTCTCCCTGAAGATCCAGAGGGCTACTTAGAAATGAAAACATTTAATTTGCCCTTTAGAGCAGTGACTCTGAAATCATCTGGAGAGTTTTAAAAACTACAGATGCCTGGGTCCCCTCCCCAGAGATTCTGATTTAATTGGTCTGGGATGAGACCTAAGCACTGGGAGTTGTGAAAGCTCTCCAGGTATAGCCAAGGTTGAGCACCACTGGCATCGAGCAGCTCAGAATTTCCTGGGAATTAAATAGCCACCCTGTCCTATAAAAGTTTCCTCACCTGGGAGAAGAGAGTAATTGCAGAAGTCCATGGGCCATCTTCCACGCCTGCAGCTCCAGAGCAGTTCAACTTAAAGCCCTCGGGTCAGGGAGGGGATCCTAACAGTGAGCTTTAAGGCAATCACTGGGGTCCAGCTATAAAGAACTATGCTAGTCACCACCTTAAGCACCCAAATGGCAAGTTTCAGTAGAATACTAGTCATTTATCATCCTAAACATCTAGATGAGAACAAGCTGAAAAAAAACCAAAGAGAATCTTCTAAGTAGTAGTGAATAATTACAGGTATATTTCTGCTTTCTGAAAATTCTGTTAAACATTTTTTATTTGTAACATTATAGAGAAAATACAAATAGAAGAAAAATATCACCCACAAACGAGGTTTATACTGTACACTCTTTTTTTGTAACAGGCTATTTTCAGTCAACAATATATTGTGAAGAAGACTTCCAGTTAAGATGACAGATTAAATTGCAGAAGGCCATGGTGATGAGAAGTAAATTCCCATTTGTTTCTTCACACTGAGAAAGTCCCAAAGGGCAGGACAGAGGTACTAGTTTCTGTGGGAGCTGCGGTCAGAGGCAGGGCTGAAAAGAGCGGTATTGATTCAAGGTGTGTATAAGATTGCAAAAAAGGAAGAGAGCCCGTTCTATGACTGCGGGCCCCAGAAACTTCAGGTTCTCAACAGCCTTGGCTTCCAGCAATTCATCAAAATTTCTAGTTTCATCATCCTACAAGCATCCAGTGACTTCTACCTCAGGTAAGGGAATGCTTATGTCCTGCATCTACTGAAGGCCCCAGTCTCTTTCCAGGTTTTGGGATGGTCATTTGTTCTGTGACCTTAGTTCTGTGATGGTTTCATGAAAATCTGTCTGTCCAGCTTTTCTTCTTGTGGTAAGGGTGGGACTTAGGTTGTTCTAGCTCTTTACATCACAGAGCTGAAAGTGGAAATTCACTCCTAGAATGTCAGCAGCCAGGCCTCTACGTTCTCACACCTCTCCTCCATCTCCAGGCAAGAGACAAAAAATTTACTCTCTGGAGAAGTTAAAAATTCCCCCAGAAATACCTACTGATACCGGCATTTGAGGATCTCCCAATGAAAAAGATAGCTCACTGCCTGAATCTTTTCCATAGCTGAGCCCTCAATCAACACGCACTCCTTACACACCCACAAATACACAATCAATCTCTCTTCTTCCTCTCTGTCTCTCTCACATACACACACATACACACACAGCTTCTATTTAGACTTTTAGTATCTCATTCTTTTTTTTTTCAAGTATATGTACTCTTTATTCCATTTAAGTATCTCATTCTTAAATATAAAAGAACCACCAGGCTTTCAAGGAAAGCTTCCAACATAAAAAAGAAGGGATTCAGGGAAGAAGTGAAATTAAAAAACCCCACAGAATTAATATCCTAAAAATATGATAGCAAAATTTAAAATTCAATGGAAAAACTGAAGATAAAGACAAAAAAATCTCCCAGAAAGGAGAATGAAAAAAGCAAAGAGAACCAGGGGAGGCATAATAAAACAAAAGGAAAGAAATCTAATCCAGAAGTCTAATTTCCAACAAACTGGAGTTCGAGAGAAAGAGAACAAAGAAAATGAAATGGAGTAAACTTTCAGAGGAAAAATATAAGATAATTTCCTAGAACTGAAAGGTAAGAGTCTCCACACTGAAAGGGTCCAAACTGCCTACACAGTCACCTTTTGTTTATCTACATTAAAGAAGGAAAAAAATGAACAGGCAGATATACTATAACGAATTACATGAGTAGATTTTTTTTTGTTTTGTTTAAACAGCAGGGTTGCTTCTCTGCTAATTAAGATTTGCTTAAACTGATTTTCAAATTAATTTTGCATTCTTTAAACAAAAATATATCAAGAGGCTGCTAAAGTATAGTGGCACAGCAGAGGAAAACCAAGTCAAGGTAAACATTTGTTTTCTCCCAGTTTGGAAGGTAGGTTGACTATGTAGATACTTTGAAATATATGAAGCCATTAGAGACAATTTAAGAAACCATGTTGGAATCAAGGAAGATACATTTATTGGAGAGTTACAGGAGCACTTTTGTGCTTACCATAAGAACTTTTTTGAAATTATTAATCTGAATAGGGGGAAAGTACACCTTAAATAAGTTCTTGTATTGCTATTTCTAAGTGAAGTTTTACAGTAGTTAAATTATAAAGTCATAGGACTAGAAAAATAGATAAGGCCCTTGAAAGCATATTTCAACATTTGCCTTCCTTCCTTCCTGAGGCAAAAAAATACCTCAATCAATCACAAAAGGAACTATATGCCATGCTAAACTTAAAAAAAAAAAATTGTTAACCCTGAAACAGGTATCAACATGCATTAAACAAGTATTCACTGATAAACCTGTTCATCTGTAAAGTGAAAATGTAAGCTTCTCCAAGATGGAGGCATGTTTACTTTGGGGTCTAAATTAACTCACTGTGGTTAATAAGTAATTAAATTAACTTAATTTAGTTAGAAAGAAAAAAAACTGTTTTATGAACTCAAAGGGTATTTGAGTTTTAAAGCCCAAGTCAAGTTTTTCCCTGTACTGGGGACTGTGTCAATGTGTTAGTACACCGGATCATATACAAACCAGCCTATCTTGGATATGAGCTTTACACAGATATATTGAAAATTCTTTCTTCTATTTGTCTAAGCTCTAATCATACCTTTCTCTGCACTAGGGCATATCCTATCTACAATTTACAGATGGACAAGCTCATTTGAAAATTGACTAATTAAAATATATTGATCATAAAATACGTACTGTTATCTTTTTTCCTTAACACATCTTAAAGCCAATCTTAGCTGAAAATGTATACTTACTTATCCTTGTACAGCATAAGACAAGAATATAATTCAATGAAACCTTTACAAAATGTCAGATTAATTACATTTTTTCAGTGCAGATGGATTTAAGGAAATCATCTCTGAAAACAGTACTTCATTTAAAGTAAAATAAAGACATAATTTTCCCTGATAAGTCAATGTGTAGGAGATGCCAAAATATTAAAACTGCCATATATTAAAGATGCTATGATATGAATTTTTAAAGTACATACAAGTAGTTTGTGATGATCCTGAGGCAACGTCCCAGAAGCACTAAGATTCTCTTCGGGTTGCCCAACAGGAAGGAATGATAACATGATACACAAGAAATAAACTTTCAGTTATTGGGGCTAAAAATCTCGAATTTTAGACGGATCATTAATACACAACTCAAGTAATGCAGTCATTTAACAAATATTTATTGAATATCTGTAATATGCAGCTTTTCAACTACATCTGTAATTCTGAAAATGAAGTTGGTATGAAGTTGATCACATAGGCAAATCTTACCTCTCCCTCAACACAGGTCAGCATGACATTTCTCTAAAATGATTTCTTTATGAGGTTTTGAAATTCAGTGCCATAAAAGTCAGATGCATAAATCACTTCTGAAGAATACAGTTATAATGTACAATGTATTGTGCAATGGCTTCATGTTTTGGTAGACTTAAGAGATTTACTGTTACTTGAGTTAAACATTAACAGAGACAAAATATATTTATCTCTTTGCCCAATAAAGCTTAATATGCACCTTAAAACAACGTATGTTAACACAATACAAGTAATGTTCTATTCATCCCCCACTGAACTGTGATATTTAAAACATTCCCTATATCTGATTATAAATGACATTTAAGAGCAGTATTCAACTTAGGAAATACACAAAATAGAGAGGTTGAAAGTGTTATTTCTTGTAAAAATGGATTGGTAATGCCTTCCTTTTATTAGTCCTTACTAGTTATTACTCTTCATTCTGTAAGAGCAATCTTCTTTTTATTTTTTTAAACAAAAATAAAAAAGATATTAGTTTGGTTTGCTTCTAACACTACACTAAGTAAAATGACACTCAGAGAGCCTGAATACACATTCTATCATTTAAAATAAATTACACAGGACTGGGAAAGTGTCAAAAATGGGGACACTTAAGGTTACCTTGGGTTTCTTTCTTTACCATGGTTTCCTAACAGACTGTGAGAAGAAAGAAGGGCTTCTCAGGACTCGTTTTCATGGACCATAGACCATAGGCCCTAAACTACTGTCCTAGACCAGCTGTCAGAGTCCAAAACTTAGGCTCCTTGGATTCCTCCAATGGATCAAATCTCTAGGATTACTCTCCCCAGCAACAGACTAAAATGTCAAGAGCACATGAAAAGGCATCGATACTATCTCTTCAGGAAACCACCCAAAATGAAGACACCCAAGGGTACTTGCAAAATAAACATCTTTCCTTCCACATACCCCTTGGCTCCCTCAAGACCTATAACTCTAGAAAGGAGAAAAGGAACTGCCTGGGTTATAGAGCCCACCCAAGTTCTACTTTCAAATATAATTCAACACACATACACACACACACACACAAAATGATGGTCAGATTCCATGTATAAGTTTCTACAATGGTTTATGTATACATTGTCCTCTAGAGAAATGCCCTATCTGTGCACATCTCTCAACAGAGTCGAGGCCTGCTCTCAGGCTGTTCCAGCCAAGATTGCCACTCATATCCCTGAGATGTCCTCTGCACACCACCTCATCAAACGACACATCTCCTTTCCAAGCCCAGCTCTAATTTCCCTCTTAAAACACCCTATAGGTGTGGAGAAAAGGGAACCCTCCTACACTGTTGGTGGGAATGTAAATTGGTACAGCCACTATGGAGAACAGTATGGAGGTTCCTTAAAAAACTAAAAATAGAGCTACCATATGAACCAGCAATCCCACTCTTAGGCATATACCCGGAGAAAACCACAATTTGAAAGGATGCATGCACCCCGATGTTCATTGCAGCACTATTTACAATAGCCAGGACATGGAAGCAACCTAAATGTCCATAGACAGAGGAATGGATAAAGAAGATGTGCTACATATATACAATGGAATATTACTCAGCCATAAAAAGGAATGAAATAGTGCCATTTGCAAAGACGTGGATGGACCTAGAGATTGTCATACAGAGTGAAGTAGGTCAGAAAGAGAAAAATATCATATAATATCGCTTATATGTGGAATCTAGAAAAACGGTACAGATGAACTTATTTGCAAAGCAGAAACAGAGTCACAGATGTAGAGAACAAACTTATGGTTACCAAGGGGGGAAGGGGAGATGGGACAAACTGGGAGATTGGGATTGACACATATACACTACTATGTATAAAATAGATAACTAATGAGAACCTACTGTATAGCACAGGGAACTCTACTCAGTGATCTGTGGTGACCTAAATGGGAAGGAAATCTAAAAAGAGTGGATATATGTATACGTATAACTGATTCACTTTTCTGTACCGCAGAAACTAACACAACATTGTAAAGCAACTATACTCCAATAAAAATTAAATAAATAAAAAATTTAAAAAGCCAACACACACCCTATAGAGAGGCCGTTTCAGACCCATTATTCTAATCAATTTGGTAGTTCCTACTACTTTAGAGCCTCTCCAAGTGTTTAGCGCAACTGTAAAAATTCTGTCTGGTTGCTGCTGTCTCCACCGCTCATGTGTACAATAACAGCTGCCGCAGCCCTGGAGTCGGAAGGAAAAGACAGCCATGCTGCCCGTCAAGTGGCACCTTGCTCTACCCTGCACCACAAGAAAGGGCAGGACACTTCTTAGGTAACCAAATTCATGGTTAGAACCAAGTGCATAATAATGAAGTTTTACTTAAATTAGGTGGGTATGTCTCCCTCATTATCAATTCAGAGAAACGGAGGGCGGGCTATGTGTTTTACTCTCTTTCTAATTTTCCTTACTACCTACCTAACACAGGACACTATACTCAATAAATACAGATCAATGAATAAACTGAACACACACATACAAGTAAAGAAACATCATCGGGGGCTTCCCTGGTGGCGCAGTGGTTGAGAATCCGCCTGCCAATGCAGGGGACATGGGTTCGATCCGTGGTCTGGGAAGCTAGAGCCCGTGATCCACAACAAAGAGAAGCCACTGCAATGAGAAGCCCGCGCACCGCAACAAAGTGTAGCCCCTGCTCGCTGCAACTAGAGAAAGCCCACGCGCAACAACGAAGACCCAACACAGCCCTAAATAAAGAAATAATAAATAAATAAACAAATAAAAGAAACATCATCTATTTCAAAGATGGCCACTTTCTAAAGCTGGGACAAAGGCGAGAGTTAGATACCTGCTTACTTAAAGGCTCAATCAGACCTCAGAGATACAATGCTGCCAGGTAACATTTTGTCATCAATCTCCCAGGGACAATGAGCGTACAAGCACAGTAGCAAGAAACATCAATAATCTCAGTAAAGTGAGAGGCAAGATCATCTCCCAAGAGGAAGGGTGGGCTAGTTTAGAACTGGAAGCACAGGGAGAATGGAATATATATTTTTAGTCACTGAAGAGAATGTGCTACAGAATTGATAAGAAATTACTGTCGAGCCACAATAAGGGCCTAAAACGAAATTAGAATCACAAATTTGTAGTGGACCAAATCAGCATGGTTCTGGGAATTTCTTCTTTAATGTTTTACCATCAGATTGCAAAAAGGGGGAACGCACACAGCGACTAACGCAGTGGACTAAGCGTGTGGCTAGGAGGGCCACAGAGGTGTTACTGAAGCAGCAGGTCTCTGGGACAAGGGTGGGCAGGGTATCAGCAGCGTCTAGGAGTGAATGGATCAAGGCAAGGACACAGCTCCACAGACCTGGATGGAAGAGGCAGCAGCTCAGGACTCTGCAAACAGAGGAGAGAACTGAGATCTTAGAAGTGCAGCAGCGATGATGGAGTACAAGGTACAGCAGAAAGGGGAGGCGGGGAGCAGAGATGGAGGCGTAAAGAGTGTAGCAGGGGCTTCCCTGGCGGCGCAGTGGTTGAGAATCTGCCTGCTAATGCAGGGGACACGGGTTCGAGCCCTGGTCTGGGAAGATCCCACATGCCGCGGAGCAACTAGGCCCGTGAGCCACAACTACTGAGCCTGAGTGTCTGGAGCCTGTGCTCCGCAACAAGAGAGGCCGCGATAGTGAGAGGCCCGCGCACCGCGATGAAGAGTGGCCCCCGCTCGCCGCAACTGGAGAAAGCCCTCGCACAGAAACGAAGACCCAACACAGCCAAAAAAAAAAAAAAAAATACCTTGGCTAGTTTAACAAACCACAGTACCAATTTAAAAAAAAAAAAAAGAGTCTAGCAGGCTTAAGAATGATGAATGCACTACCATCTCACATACCAAAGTTGGTAAGGAGGATGGCAGAGGATGGAAAAGAGACATGACCCAGGTACTGAGGTTGCCTAAAAAGGTGGGAATGAGTCCTAGATGGACAAAGTCAGCATGATTACTTGAGGTGAATGGTACAGGTGGACAAATGACTACATTTTAATACTTTCTCAACAAATCAGGATAAGTGGGGAAAAAATGAGGCCTCCACAAAAGAGGGAAGAATCAGTTTTCACTTAGAGCAGGAGGGAAGGTACATAAAGGAGAGGAGAAATGACTAAAGAATGAAGGGGTATGTCTCCAGGTGAAAGAACATTTCTAGTCACTGTAATGTTGACTGGATTAATCAAGCTTAGAGTCTCTTAGTAAAATACTCTGAAAGCCTTTGAACTAAGGTACCACAAAAATAACAACTACCTCAACTACTATCATTTTTGGAGGATTTATATGCAAGAGACTATATGAAGTGGACATGCATTATTTACTTTCATCCTTACAATGAGACTATGAGACAGGTATTACACTCATTTTAGTGAAGAGGATACAAAGGCATAAATAAGCTAAATAACTCGCCCATGGTCCGAGTCAGTGATAAAGCTGGGACTGGAACCCAGGGGTAACTGAGCCTTTGCTGTGTTTAACCGCTAACAGAATTCAGATGGTATAAAGTATTCCCTCGTCCCATATTTCTGGTCCTCATACTTCCATCTTTAAAATATGTCTTTTAAAGCTATGCAATGCCAATTCTCAACCACATCAGAGAACTAACACCACATATTTGCACTGCACTGAGAATGCACTGTAGTGTCTTCCCGGGAATGCAACACTTCTAACCTAAAACAGAAAAATGCATTATGCTGAAGAACAATTGCTCTTCACTTTCAAATGACTGGTATCAGAGTGAATGGCTTGTTTTTTAATTTTTTCTCCCCCACGACAATGTCCCACAATCACATCACAGTCACACCAAAGAAATGTTAGGCAGCTCTCTGTTTGTTTAGTCTAAGGATTTATTTCCTCACCTCCAAACAAAATAAACAACTTTAGGTTGTCTTCACTTTGTTACTATTAACTCATTACTAAAAAGTTACAGAACATATTATTACTATATAATAATCTATAAGAATATATATTAAGGTATTATTACCTCACTTCTTATATATAGTACAGAATTGTTTAAAAAATAAACTGCATGTAAACACAGCTTTAGAAGAGCATCTGATAGAACTTATTCCTGTGCCTTTTCGGTAGCTGTCTCATTTCCACACCAAGAGAAAGAAGCAGGTTTGGTCTACTGAAAGGCAATGGGTCTGAAGCAAACTAAGGAAACCGTGGGTCTCTTCTAATTTGGTGTAAAAAGAGATTGCCATTTCTGCTCAGCAACCTAAATTCTTTTAGGGATGAAATGAAGGAAATGGTAGTAAAAGAAGTGAGAGCAGCATGGCTTAAAAATGTGAGAGGGGCCCACTGTAAATCAGGCTGGTGGAAAATGTGCACTCTTAAGATGTGTTGAAGTGTGATGACCACTTTAAGCTCCTCTCCAACCTGCAGTTCAGGTGGACTGGTGGTATTTAGTGGTGATGGTCTACAATGGTTAGGCTGCCACTGGATGCACTAAAAGTGACATTTTCTGCACTGAGTAATTTGCCTCATGGAAAACAACTTAACACCAGGATACTTCCCTGGTCTTAGCCATAGACTGGCAATTAAGGAAGTGTGGTTCTAGCCTGTCTTCACCAATTATCTGTACCACAGACTTTGACAAGTTCCTCTTCTAGAGAGAGGAAGCTACAACATGTCCAGCCTGTCTTGGAGGGCTGTGAGAAGACCCACGTTAAAGTAAAGAGCTGTGCAGGAAGGGAGAAGGGACTCTGGCTGGAATCAGCAGCTTCGTGACCAGCCCTCAAGTCTGTGTGGCTGCACTGTGTTTCTCTGCCTTCCTCTCCCCCTACTATATAAGATTGTTTTTTAGTCTCATTATTGCTTCACACACTGCTTGCTAGGAAGGAAATATTTCTATGCAATAAAAATTCTTCTGGTGTTTTTTACTCCCTTCTCATCCATGCAAAACAGGAAAGCATGACACATTGCCTTTTATGGTTATAAAGATCCAGACTAAGGTTCTTAATGTTCTTAGACAATTGTACTCATAATATTACCACAATACTTTCCTAACTTAACACTGTTTGAAGAGGAAAAGATGCCTTACATACTCCAAGCTTAATATATCTCCAGGGAAGACATACCCTTACAAATGTTTACTAAATCAAGTCACCAGTTAATCAAACAGGGAGTTCAATGAAATAATAAAACTAATATGCTTGTAGAGGGCTACTAAAAATGAGAATGCCAAGGTAATTTCACGTGGTTTTAAAAGCAATTTTCTTCTATTTGAACCATGCTCTGAACAGCATGGTCTACAGGGCACTGAAAACCAAGGGCACAATTGGTCTCTCATAACAGGATCGCTTGTTTTTGTTCACTGTTATTCAACAACCATCACCACAGAAGGTGCTGGAAAAACAATATCCACATGAAAAAGAATGAAGTTGAACCCTTACCTAACACCATATACAAAAATTAACTCAAAATGAAAAATTAACCTAAATGTAAGAACTAAAATAATAAAACTCTTAGAAGAAAACACAGGACAAAAGCTTCACACTAGATTTGGCAATGATTTCTTGGATATGATACCAAAGGCACAAGTAACAAAAGAAATAACATAAATTTGACTTCATGAAAATTTTAAAACTTTGTGCATCAAAAGATAGTATCAACTGAATAACAACGCAACCCACAGAATGGGAGAAAATGTTTACAAAGCATACATCTGATAAGGGATTAGTGTTTCGAATATATAGAGAACGCCTAAAACTCAACAACAAAAAACAACCCAATTCGAAAATGGGCAAAGGACTTAGACATTTCTCCAAAGAAGATATATGAATGACCAATTAAGCACATGAAAAGATGCTCAACATCACTCATTATTATGGAAATGTAAATCAAACCAATGAGATACCACCTCACACTCATTAGGACAGCTAGTCTCAAAAAAACAGAAAACAACAAGTGTTGGCAAGGATGTGGAGAAATTGAAACTCTGTGCACCACTGGTAGGAATGTAAAATGGTAAAGCTGCTGTGGAAAACAGTATGATGGTTCCTCAAAAAATTAAACATAGAAATACCAAATGATCCAGCAATTTCACTTCTGGGTATATACCCAAAAGAACTGAAAGCAGGGTCTTGAAGAGATATCTGTACACCTATTTTAATATTCACAATAGCTAAAACGTGGAAGCAACCCAAGTGTCCACTGAAAAATGAATGGATAAGCAAAATGTGGGTATGTATATATATATATATATATATATATATATATATATATATATAATATATATATATTGCAATATTATTCAGCCTTAAAAAGGAAGGAAATTCTGCAATATGCTACAACATAGATGAACTTTAAGGACATTATGCTAAGTAAAATAAGCTAGTTACAAAAAGACAAATATTATATGATTCCACTTATACAAGGTACTTGGAGTAGTCAAAATCAGGCAGACAGAAAGTGTGATTGTGATTTCCAGGAGCTGAAGGGAGGGGAGAATGGGAAGTTATTGTTCAGTGGACATACAGTTTCAGTTTTATAAGTTGAAAAGAGTTATGATGATGGATAGTGGTGATAGTTGCACAATAATATGAATGCATTTAAATCACTGAACTGTATACTACTTAAAATAATTAAGATGGTAAATTTTTTTACATATATTTTACCGCAGTAAAAAAAAAAAAAGCCATCAGCTGATAGATAGCTCATCTAAAGCAGTACCATCTCTTCCGTTATTTCTGGAGATTTTTTTTCCTCTTAGATGAGGCAGGTAGTTTACGGCTTCTTCTGCCTCTTCCAAGTAGTCTGCCCAACAGACAAATCTACGTTACTGAGATCATACTCACTTTTTTTTTTCAATGTTCTAATACTGCTTTCATTTAAGAATACACAGGTTCTTAACAATTTTTTAAATGCTGTATGGTACAGTTGTTTTTAAAATGAGCATCACAGAATTTTAAGGCTGAAGCTCAGAGATTATCTAGTCTAATTCTGGAATTAGAGATAAGAAGGCTGAAACTCAGAGAGGTTTCTTAACTTCCCCAGAGTCACACCATTAATTAAGGACAAATAAGATAAAGGGTACCCAATGTTAACTACTTTGAAAAATCTAATCTAAAAATTTGAACTTACAAAAAGTTATTCATTTTATAAAAGGATTGGCTGAAGGGTTCCTTAAACAATGAGCTCCTGTAGTTCCTTTTTAAGAATTCACTATGCAAAATAAATGTACACTAAATCTGTAGAAATATATCTATAGTAGAAAGTTAACTATGAGCCAAGATTCATGACTGATTTTTGGGTAACATATTTGTAAAATAGTATAAAATAACTTTCACTGTTTATGCTGCTAACAATAAAACCTTGGGATAATTCTGCCTTCTTCAAAAATGGTCCATTTGAGAACAAAAAAAGTAAATCTTCTAATGCCTTTGACACTGTTTCAATCAATAAAATGAAATCCGCCCCCCTTTACTTCAAATTAAAGGTGGTGCATTTATTTACAGAGGATCATATTCCTTAATAAGCACTGTAAATCCAAATAATGTAATTAAACTCTGAATTTCCTATGAAAAGAATTATGAAGGAAGGATACCTGACCAAGGGCCTAGAGCTCAAAATTTTGTCTAAAAACGTATACAATGGGAGTTACTCAGTTTTCCTGGGTCTCTCCCATGTACACGTATTGAATTTTTTGTGATTTTATCCTGTTAAAATAACAAACAAACAAATACAATGGTCCTACTTTATCAACAGTGAAATAATGTACTTATAATACATAAAAAAAATAATACTGCAATTCAATAATTAATTATAAAACTTTTCTTTAGTAAGCTATATTTCCTAATAAAGGAAGCAAAGAGCCTTTATTTACCTTTTTTTCAAATTCCTACTTTATTTGTATGACAACAAAAAGAAAATGAAGAAACACTGTCACTGGAGTCATCAAATTCTGAAGACCTTCTCTAGATATATGTGCAAGAGCTTTTTTTCCTTTAATGAAATAGTCCAGACAGATACAATTAATGCCAATCTACCCATCATGCAGGTAAAGAAACACATGAAATCCAAAGAAGTGCCTATGTATTCCCTACCTTTTTACATAGCCTTCCCTATCACCTTTCCCAATTATCCACCACCCTGAAATTTTTTGAGACTACTTTGGCACACCTGATGGCTTTTTGAGAAATGTTTTTTGTTTTTTTTTTTAATTTATTTTTTATTTTATTTTTGGCTGTGTTGGGTCTTCATTGCTGCGCGCGGGGTTTCTCTAGTTGCGGTGAGCAGGGGCTACTCTTTCTTGCGGTGCGGGAAATGGTTTTTATTGTCATTTTTCCCTCTGTAAATTTCCCTTACTTAGGAAGTAATTTGCTAGAGAAGTTGAGATCAATAGTCCCCAATTTATTTGAGAGTATATGTTAATGTGTATGTTCGATTAACACAAAACTAAGAGATGAAAAACTGGTTCAAGTTGCAAATATGAATAACTTTAAGATCTGAGTTGAGAATCACTTCTTTAATGAATAACAAGTGAACAAATGAATGAATGAATAAATGAAGAACAAACAATCTAGCCAACATATTTTAACACTGTCTTCCTCTCAGTCAGTGCTCGGCAGCATTAGACACAGGTGACCAAGCTTTCTTCTGGAACATCTCCTCTCTTGGCTTCTGCAATGCCACTCTCTCCTCATTTTTCTACCATTTCAGTAACCACCCTTGTCAGTCTCCTTTATTGACTGCTTCTCCTCTACAAGACCTCTAGATAATCCTCAGGGCTTGGGCTCTTCTGTCTCTACACTTTCTCTTCAGATGACCAGAGGCATTCCAATGCGTCTAAGCAATGCCTCCATGCTAAATACTTCCAAGTTTATATCTCCACCTCAACCTCTCTTCCAAACTCCAGACTTACAGATCCTATCTACTGGACATCTCCGCCTAGACGTCTACTAGGCAACTCCAAATTAACACGTCAAACTGGAATTCTTAGTCAATGTTTCAACCTCTTCACCCCACCCCAAACTCGTATTCTCTCTTATCTCTATCCTCCCCATCTAAATAAATGGCACCACTATCTAGCCAGTTACCCAAGCCAGAAACCTAGTGGTCATCTTTGCTTCCTCTCTGCTAGTATTTAATTGTCTTGACATAATGGATTTCATGAAAACTACATTTAACGTTGTCCTACCTTCCCAAGACACTGAAACTCTAGTGAACTAAAGAAAGGAAGTCTGATAACATGATCTGGTGCCATTTTCTTTAGGGTGGGATTGAGAGAGGGGGAGGGAGGTTAGGAAAAGAATTGAAGCGATATGATCAAACTCGGTATTGGGAACATTCTGGGTGTTCACAACAATCCATGCTAAAGAATATTTGTTCTTCAAAACCAAAGACAGTTGTCTTTAAAAAAAAACAAAAACCTTCATTTTTCTCTGAAATAACATTTATTTGGGTATAAGGTACCTCAAAAAG